>NC_056736.1:16181540-16297196 GCF_019279795.1 Protopterus annectens
ACGTGGCACACCTCATCATAAAAGGGTTCTCATCCAGGAAAAAAGAGGTCATCGTTACCCTCTACTCATCACTCATTAGACCCATTATAGAGTACAACGTCCCTTTTGGAATGTACCTCACAAGACATCTGCAGCAACTGGAAAGGCCACAGAAGTACCTCACAAAGAGGATTACTGGACTCAAACAAATGCCTTACACTGACCGCCTAAAAAAACTCCAGCTTTACTCCGTAGCATATCGCCTACTCAGAGGTGATCTCGGCCTAACATATAAAGCTATGTCAAACCCAGAGCTGTTGGACATGCTACACCTAAAGAAATCACAATCCCTCTGAGCTACACGCTCTAGGGACCTAAACCTTGTCACCACAATAAACAGGACATGCTGGAGGGATAGATTCCTATCCCAGAGGCTTCCCATACTCTGGAACAGGCTACCCATCTATGTCAAGCAAAGTTCTTCATTAGCACTCTTCAAGAAAAATCTTGATGAGTGGATGGGAAATAGGCAATACACCCGGGGATCACTTCTGTGTCTCTGCTTGTCAGTGGCACAGGAAAATAACTTTCTTGGGTGGCGTAAGCCAGGGAACCTTGTTGGCTAGGCTTGCATAGGCCCTTGGGCCAATAGCCTAGTACCTACCTATGAACCTATGAAAGGCAGCAGGAAGCATCTCTGCACTACCAACCTGTTACCCATTCCACATCTCTTGGCTGCAGAACTGTGACTGAAGGTCTAAAGGTTGTGGTGTTTCCATATTCATTAAGGAGGCCCACACCTCCAGAGTGTTGACCAACTTAGGCATTACAGATCCTGCAGGCAGAGCTAATATTGGGTAGGACAGTGATTCATGTTGTAGCCTGCTATAGGTCCCCAAACATGTCCCAACACTCACACTCCATGTCCCTAAACACCCTGGAGGATAATATTGTCCAACCTAATACATACTGGTTGACTTCAACTACCCTACCATTAACTGGGAAAGCTACTCATGTACCAATGCACATGCCCATCACATCGGCCTGGTCCTTCCTAACATGAGCGGCTGTTGTTTGGCATCAATAGCCAACTCCACTTTGTTATATCTGAACACAAATTTATCACATTTGGAAATCCATGGCTCTCCCACATCCCACCGCACAAGTAGACGCCATGAAAAGCCTTTCCAATGCTGAATATGACCTCATAACAACAGAGGTGGCTAACCTCATGGCAGCCATGCAAATGGAAACTAGGTGCATGACAGTTGAATCAAACAACAATGCACTATGAAAATGTCCACAAATGCATGGGTACTCCCATACCCACTACAACCAGGACCCTCACCGCCAATAAAAGGAAGCTGATCTGATCATCCCCTGCCATACAGACATTGTACAACAGAAGGAGGGAACCAATATTGAATAACGTGATGTCCCAAGACTAGAAATCAACCCTTATCAGCCTCAATTGAAAGTTGAGATCCCTCATCAAATACTACAAAGTTAGCTGTGAGAACAAAATTGGAGCACATAGTGAAGACAACCACAAGGTCTCATACAGTTATGTTAAGAATCTCCATGACAATAGCAAGATTTGTTCTGAGCTACTAGACAATGGAACCTCCCAGACTGAGCCAACAAATACTGCCAATATACTGGCTGGCACCTTGAGTGCAAACATTACCCCTCACCCCCCCAAACGTCCAATCACAATACCAGTGCACCGCCAGGCACCCAGTATTACTGCAGCACAGGTTAAAACACCATGGTCTAAGGCCAAGAATGCAGCTTCTATGGGACCTGAGAATATCCCTGGCTGTGTTCAACATGAACTACAGAGTGACCTGGCACCTTATCTGTGTGCCCTGTTCAAGCACAGCCTCCCTTCTGGCTTTGTCCCTACTGAATTGTACACTGCTACAGTCACCCCTCTCCACAAACGAGGTGTAACTACAGACCCAGCGAAATACCACCCCAACTGACTAAGTCTGTTATGCAAAGCTATGGAATGCATGATCATGCTACTAATAAACAGGGATATGGGAATCTGCAGACTTAGGATCCCATACAGTTTACATTTGTGAAGGCTAGGTCATACCTTCTCATTCCGCCCCACTCACTAACTAGGGGGGAACAGAAGCATAAACACAGGGGTAGAATGGACATACTGCTGTCATACATTGAGACAGTTGCAGATGTCACTGGGTTTGTTGTAACATCCTTTATGAGGAATATGACATCGGTAATACCCATAGATGTGAGTATTTACTGACTGCATTACCCAGAGTCCACAACTGATTTACCAAGGACACCAACTGTCTGGTGGACACACAAAACATAACAGGCAGACATGTGACCAGTCTGTGGACAGCGTGCCAGTGGAGAGGTATGTCAGAGACATATCACTGTGAGTCATGACATCACACACTAAATGCATGTCCACAACAGCACTGATGACATAGAATCTGTTCACAAACCTGGGGATATTTCACCCATGTTCATTGGCTATCTCCACATGTCCTGTCCTGTGATGTATTGCCACCCACTGTATGTGAATCTGTAGACCACTGCCTCTGCAATATCCCTCACACAGGCAAGGAAATGGGGCAAGGTCCACATTAAGGAATGTCCCATATGTCGGAACTAGCAGCAGTGTCCAGACCAACAGCACAATACAATTTTGGCACCTACATAATGGCATGGTCGTAGCAAATACCTGACATCTGCACATCTGTACAGAGGACAGACAGTAAGTAGATAGCCAACAGGTTATGCATTAGTATGAATATTTTGCAAGATACATGTCTGAAACTGAAAGGTATACCATTACTATATGACAAAGGTCCTCAATGACATATCCAAAAACATAGTAGTCTATAGTTAATATCAACATATCAGATCAATATCCAATAGAGGATACATGTAAACATACAGCTCAAACACCAAGAACAAGATACTAGTAATCAGAGTCCAACTTTGCATGCAGGGGTATATGGTTCAGTACTACAATCTGCAATCTACTCTTAATTGAAAAAGCACTGTTAAATGTACTAATGTAATGATAAAATATGTGTTAAACTATTTCTGTCAACCAGTGCACTGTAGCTGGTGTAACATGCAAGTGTGACTGCACATAACCTGGGATACTACCCATGTATGAAACAAATCCAAAGAGACAAGATTGTGGTACTACCCATGTATACACAGGTGTCCCATACAGTATACGCATACCCCTTGCAACTGTAATGCCACAGCACATAAAAGCATATTATGTACAGGAAATAAAATACACTTATTAAAGATGTCATTACCCTGCTATTTGATCCGACTGGAATGTGATCACTGGTTAACAGGGCTGAGCTATGCTAAGTAGGTGTAAGCATTGCACCAAGCACTGTCTGCACCACAGGCAGACTGCCACAATACTAACTCAATTTACTTATGGGGGAATACACATGTAATTGCAAATATAACAGGCACTACAGGCATGTAACAGCACAGAGTAAGAGACACCAATGTGAAAGTGCATACCCACAACCAATTTCAACACAGTCACAGTGACATAATGGTAAGCCTAAGTAATAGTACAGTATATGGAATATGTGAACAACAGTCATCGTCATGTCTGACACTCACACACTAACTCTACATTTACTGGCCCAATTCACAGTGTAGTCTCATGCGTGACTGTGGTATGGGACATGTCTCAGTCTGGCCCTACAAACATATAGGCTGATAGGGTATCAGAAACTGGAGCAGCATGCAACATTGGATAGAACAGGACCAAGAATACTGACATCTACCACAGTCTGTATACAGGTCAACTAACATAATCACAGTACATGGCTACATAACACAGACACTCTGTCAACAATCACCAGGAGTACACAGACCTCACTACTGTACAGACTACAACAGAATGTCTAGGTTTTGTCCTGAAATATTAGGCCTCCTATATATTACATGTCTGGAGGTCTGATATATCACTGGCTTGATATCCGGAAATGTCAGTAAATAATGGTATACTGTACACATCCACCTCTTACTGCATGACATATGAGCAAAGGGTGATAGACATGGGGGACAAAGGTACAAACACAGGACCAGTATTAACACATTGCAGTTATAAAATGAGAACATTGCAGGCGTAATGGGGTTTGTTGTGATATATCTCTTCTGAGGAATATGAAGTCAGTAACACACATGGATGTTACCATTTACTGACTACAATCATCAGAGTATGCTACTGCATTTATAAATACAGAAAATGTGTGAGTAACACATCAAATCTAAGACTCCAAACTCTGGCCAGTCTGCAGATAGCCCTACAGGTGAGAGTTTTCTCAACCACATAACACTGTCATGCAAGACTTTAAATCATGCAGAACAGCCATATTCACACAAACCCTGTTAAACCAACATTACTTCAAATGTAGAACAGCAATACTTACATTCTGTCCCCATGTCTGGAACATCCCCCTCCAGTTTGTTGGCCTGTCTCCACAATGTTTGTTGTAAGAGGTATTTCCAACTGCCCTCTGTGATGCTGTCACACACCCACATGAAGTCCTGCTCACCGTGAAGGAGAAAGGCCAACACCCACTTGCAGTGCTTACTTATAGGAGTGTGTTTCCATGCAATTGGCTATAGGAATGATACCACAGCTGTTCCACGTGCAATTAGCAGGTGGAGGACTCCAATTTGTGCACAGGTCATCAGCTGATCATGAGCGTTACCTATCAATGTCAAGCTTCTGCCTATGCAAAACAGATGCATGTTCACACATCTACCAGAGAGGGGAGAGAGAGAGAGAGAGAGAGAGAGAGACAGACAGAGACAGAGACAGAGGGAAGGAAAAGAAGAAAGACCAAGTGTGTCTGTGTCTGTGTATGATCTGTGGGTGGAGAGAAATCTTTGGGTATTATAATGATTGCCTATATATATATATATATATATATATATATATATATATATATATATATATATATATATATATTTATACATTTATGCATTTATGGCTGTGGACTGTCTACAACAACCTCATTGATGTTTGGCAACTGTTGGCCTTGTAATGTGACATTGGGTCCTCAATATGAAAATGTAGCAAACTCCACCCTGTAATGGATCCTGTTCTTATACACACACTTGCCAGTAATGTGTTTCAGACCCCTACCTAGCTATGTAAGGTACTACAGTGTTACACAGTTATTGCAGGTGCCACAGAGCTTATATGTTGGAGAGCTGTCCAAAGGTATCTTTGAAGGTGAGTGACATCAGCTGCAGTGCTAAAGGAGGGGAGAGAGAAGTGTATGAAGTGTGAATGACCACAAAATCAGGTGCTAACAAAGACTCTCACACACGCATTATCATAGTTGTCAGGATCAGGAGTGAAACTCTTACCTAATTCGTTTTCTACATTACAGTATTACGCAGTTTCCACAAATGCCACAGAACTTACAGGGTTGAGATTTGGCCAAAGGGTTATTTCAAGGTGACTGACAGCATGCATGCTAAGATAGGACAATATCAGGTGTAGTGAGTGTGAATGGCCTCAAAATCATTCATCGCCACACACACACACACAAACGCACACATTATCACAGTTGCCAGGACCAGGATTAGAACTCTTAGCTAACTAATTTGCTATACTACAGTATTACGCAGTTATTACAAGTGCCACAGAGCTTATAGGGCTGAGACTTGGCCAAAGGGTTATTTCAAGGTGACTGACATTAGTAGGCATGCTAAAGTAGACTAAGGCAGGTGCAGTGGTATGAATGACCTCAAAATCATTAATCTCACCACACACACACACACACACACACACACACACACACACACACACACACACACACACACACACACACTATCACAGTTGCCTGGACCAGGGTTAAAACTCCTACCTAACTAGTTTGCTACACTACAGTATTACACAGTTATCACGAGCACCATGGAGCTTATAGGGTTGAGACTTGGCCTATGGTTTATTTCAAGGTGACTGACATCAGCAGGAGTGCTAACATGGGCAATGGAAAGTGCAGTGTGTGTGAATAGGCCATAAATCATTCCTCTGGAAACGCACACACACACTCTGTCACACACAACTTTACATTTGACAGGACTGAGTATACAGATACACCATGAATACTGATTTGTACTATCGTGTTACAGTTATCACAAGCACCACAGACACTATAGGACTGAGGGCTACCAAAAGGAATGTGTACAGTGATTGACATCAGCACATCATATGATATCGGCCAATTGGATGTGTAGAGGGTTGGACAGGCCTCATAATGGAATTCTCTCTGTCACTGTGTCTCTGTTTTTCCCCACATCTCTGTGTGTGCATTTTTGACATATTATAGTGTGTTGGCCTTGGATATGTTTGAGTATTCTTATCCAATGTGTGTGTGAAGTATGAATGGTGTACAATTTGGTGTGTGCGCACAGACATCTGCGAATGACAGATATGTATACTCCACTGTGTTGTCAGACATGGGCTTCATTTCTCTAAGAGTAGGAGCATGCCCAGTATGACCTTCTGTATTGAGTGTGTGAATCCTTTCCAAGTAGGGTTGTACTCTAGTCCAGAGTTTGGTGTTCTACACATACAGCTAGCAACATGTTTCTGCAGGATATCTGTAGATAGGTTGAAAATATGGAGTCACAATGGGTGACAGATAGGGGGACACTGTAACGATTGCTGTCTGTGCTGCTTGAGTTACATGGTTGGTTTTTACAGAAATATTCAGACATATGTACTGTTTTACACTGTGATGTATTATGTCATCAACTACTGACAGATATAATTATTTGCTCACAGTTACTTACTGAGAAATACAAGATGAATGAAGCCGAGCATAGTATTGTGGTCCACAGCCTATACATTCTTGCACACTCCTGCCATTCTGGAGGGGCAGGTACAGACACTTGCTGATGGGTCTATGTAAATTGTCCAGCACCTTGGCACTATGGTGTCTGAGGATCACCTTCTTGTACATATATCAGCTTAACAGAATGCCCATATCCTGTTTGGCCATATCTCTCAGCTGTACAGATTCACCCAGGTTGCCTAGTGGCAGGGTTCATATATCTGGTTAGTTCCCCTTCACACTGTGGTTTATGAGCAGGTTTGTAGCCACCCATTACTGGGTTTGCAGGCAAGGGTAGTACGGGCACACATCAGATTTTCAGACTTCGCACACTCCATAACGTCCATGCGTCTACAACCTCCCCCCACTCTTTTATTCTATCCTCTTCCTAACATTATGCGAGCAATGTCTGAGAAATATCCCTATAGTTGACCCTTCAATCCCAGCGGTATTTATGGATTGGTCCACAGTTCATGCAGTCGGACATGGGGGGGCATGCTACTAGGATTTGTCAACATGGCCTTGCATTTGTGTTCTGTTGACTCTGTTAGGTTGTTAGTTGTGACCTCATGATACACCATACATTAGCACTACGGGTGAGGCACAAGTCTTTGACAGAGGACTGTAGGCCATTTGATAGAGATGCAGGCCATCTGTAGCAAGCCACCACATTTTGTCACTCCTACATTTCCAGGCTGCGAGCCAGTGGATGCCCCTGGGGTGGCAGGGTAAGTGTGCAAGGTGTTAATGGCAGTAGTTCCTGTCCATATTGATCCATTGGTCTGGATGCAGGCAGAGTGCTGCTTACAGCTAGGGACACACCTGCATAGGACAGCTCTTCAGCATGTTGCATTCTGTGGGAATTCCCATACAGAAGTGGGGTCATACTGTACTCATTCCCAACAGCAAGGATATGACCTATGATAAACACGTGGCTGATGGTGGGGTGAGCTGAGCGCATGTGAGATATGGAAGCTACTTGCAGCTAACTCACACATATACCTGGGACATTCCCCTTATGCTACCTTGTGCAGGGACATAGGCAGTCTCTCATTACTTCATAACTGTGCCTTTTGTGGTCTGCCACTGATTGGCCAGACTACATCAGTATCCCATACTACATGGACATGTAATGTGCTGCTAACCTGTTTGTACAATTCCAATGTTGTGTGCAGCTGACAGTTAAATTTTATACACCCTGTCTAGAGTACATCTACCTGTGTACTTTGTGTATGTATGGGCCCACATTCATGGCATGTCCATCTTTCAGACGGTGAAAGATATTGACATCTGGACCTTGAGTATGGATGACTGCTGACATGTATTGCTGAGAAGGATTGTGGTTGGCACTGCAGTTGTCGTAACATGGCCCTGTCAACCACAGTACTGCCCATAGACCACCGAGACACAACCCTTCATGCCTACATGCTGACCACTTCCAGACAATATTGAACACACAACAACCTAACACACAGACCCCTACATATTGTACACATGCAACAATCAATCCTGTAGATTGTGCCAGCTCGGGTAATCTGTGCTCCACTGATACTACTCCTCACACTTACATGTTACTGCATTTCTACATAGGATTGTGGAGGGGGGCACACCTGACAACTGTAAACTGTGCTATGACTGTACTGGTATGTCAGGTACTCTGTTGGCTTTCACATTATTTTGTATTCTGACCTATCATGTAGACTGGAGGCATATCAGTGGCATAAATATCTCAGGTTTTATTGACCTACATTTCAGTTTCAGACTTATAACCCTTCAGAACTAACATACAACTGCCAGACCTGTTGCAGTCTGTCTGTGTAGGTTTGGAAGGGGGCTGTTCACCATTGCTATCAATTGGGAGCCTTAGCCCAGCCTTTCTTTATGGTCTTTTACACCTGTCCTGCTGGCTGAGGCTGGTGGTGGGTATGTGAGTCTCACTGACATGCATGTGTGTGTCCTATGGACACAATTTTGGGCCACCACATGTACTGCACTGGGATTTGTCCCTTGTCTAGTACTTCCTACTTTGCTGACACCAGTATTTGTTATGGATTCCTTGCTGCCCATATAGGTGTCCACTATCTGCTGCCATCCCATTCAGCCACCTGATTCCCTTGCATGTTCAGATCCATAGCATAGCTACAAATAGCAAAACATACTACTCCATTCAGCAATTGATAGGAAGAGTGAGTTACTTGTGGCTGTGCCAGTACTGAGGATGTTGCTGGAGGGATGGCTATGTTGAATGCATATAGTACACTCCCTGTACATGGTAAAGCACAGGTAGTGTCATGTTTGGCATCCCTTTTACTGTATATGCGAGTCAGAGAGAGGTGTCATTCCCTGGGTTCCTACCGTGTCAGTGTATGTGCTATGTGTTGCCTCTTTCCCAAAGCCTTTGCATACTGGGCACGCCTCCTTCTGCCTACATGGGCAGGCTCAGGTTGTTCCTCCTCTGAGTCACTCTGCACCTGTGCTACCCTTGGCAATGGTGGGGGGCTGTGTGGCCCTTCCCCGTGCAGTTCCTGCTGCAGTTGCTTCCACAGGATCATATTGTGTAGCATGGCACATACTATGAGTATTTGTGTACATGTTGCTGGAGAGTACAAGGCTCCACCAGATATATCCAGGCAGCAGAACCGTGACTTGAGCATCCCAAACATGCACTCTATTATGATTCTGGTTTGTGCGTGTACTTCATTATGAAGATCTTGTTTAGGTGTGTGTGTGCATTTCTGAGGCGTGTCATCAGCCACAGCTCCAGTGCGTAGCCAGCATCCCCCACTAGGTGCTCATATGGGATGTTCCCACTGGAAAATGACTGGTACAGCTGTTCCATATGCCAGATGTGGGAGTCATGATAGCTTCCAAGGCTGCCAGCACACACATTTAAAATAATGCCCTGGGCATCGCACATGACCTGGCAGTTGATGGAGGAGAAGCCTTTGTGGTTTATGTAGACACTACCCCACTTGCCAGGTGGTGCTTTGATGTGTATGTGCATGCAGTCTATAGCACCCAGTACCTCAGGGTATTCTGCTATTTGGTGGAAGAGATGCATACTGCTGTTCAATGCCTTATGTGTGATGGGGAAATATATGTGCTCAACGGCATGTGCTGACATGGCATCCAGGAACTAGTACCATGGATGCTAATGCCTGTGATATCCCCATGATATCCCCAGTTGCCCTTTGGAAAGTACCTGTGGCTAGTATTCTTAAGCCTACACATACCTTGGTATCCACTGTGATGGGTTCCACTCTGTTGGTTCTGTGTGCAAGGCGGGGCCAGTACAGCTCAACAACTTGCTGTAGAAAGTCTCTGTCCACCCTATAGCACTCCACTATCTCCAGCTCATGTAGGCCTTGGTAGGTTACCCTGGATCTGTACTCTTTTCTCCTTCTCCTCCTCACTGTGGGATGGTCATTAGCATTCACATTCTCAGCACCCTCAGCCTCTTGTACATATTGATGTATAAGAACAACAACAGCCCCTATCATTTTGTTAGTTTTGTCAGGAAAAAATGTCCCCATCTGTGTACACCAGTGGTGTAGGATTTGTGGGAAAAAACAGAGTGAAAGGGGTTTGCATAGTTTATAGTAGTGTGCTGGGCTTGGCTGCTGCCTGTGTAATTGGCTTATTCTGATACATTTCTCCTGCCAGCTATTCTAGTTCTCCTTGATTGCCTTCCTACTATGTTCCCTTCTCATTGCCTTCCCATTTAAGCCTGAGGTGCACTGAGCATACCCAGTGCTCATATGTGAACTGAGCCACTATTTCCTGTTTTTCTTTTTTCAGTGCGTGGAGTGCACACCCATTTAGGCAGGGAAAGCAGTGCTCAACAATGTGAGACACACTCCTTTCCTTAGCTCTGCTTAGCTAAAAGCTAACATGGGCCACAGGGCTCCAATAAGTTTACACCAAGCATGACACACCCCCTACTGAAGTCATCCTCTTGTTCTGCCTACATGGTTCCCTATTCCTGCGTCTACACGATTAGGTGCAGGCTTCCAGTAGGTAGAAATCTGTGATTCCGCATAGGTCCCTTCATTTGCATACCCCAGTGTGCAGGTCCATAGTTACAATTCCCAAGCATACCATTTCCTCTTGGCAACCAGTGCTCCCTTGTCTTGTTTACATTTTGCCTGCCATTGACTATAATGGCATAATGCTTATTTCTGTTAAGTGACGTTTTTCCTTTTTTTTTTTTTAACGGCACCCTCGTGTTTGCACGCCACTACCCTTAGCTTAAACAGCCGTGATCGGCCAAAAAAAATAAAAGTTTTATTTTTACAAAAATTATGTTGCTTTTAATGCCAATGGCCTTATATCTGGCCATTATCTTGTCTGTTCTACATAATACATGCTTTTCACGAGCTGTTATGCCTTTGTTTTGTCAGATGCAGAAATATATTCGGTTACTAGCTGAATACATTTTAAAAAGTGACACTGTTCCTATACATAATCC
Organism: Protopterus annectens; assembly: GCF_019279795.1. NCBI lineage: Eukaryota > Metazoa > Chordata > Ceratodontiformes > Protopteridae > Protopterus > Protopterus annectens. The sequence continues at coordinate 16,192,866 of NC_056736.1, forward strand.
ATTTAGCTTGCTGGATTGCCAAATCACCTAATTTGCATGGTTTTCAGCAGCAAATTAGGTGATTTGCATACTGAATGGAATTCCATGCAGGAACAGTATAGGGCCACTTGTGCACGTGAAAACTGTCCTATCCTGGATTGCACAATGGCCATATTGCTTGCAGGAGCATCTATACTGTTCCTAGACGGAATTTGGCCATTCATGAATCTAGCCCATTATGTTTGTAACACATATCCTGCAATTTATTTCCATTTTTCAAAACCTTTACATATAATGCACACAGAAAAAAACATCTATTTCCACATTGCATCATTTCAAGAAAAAACACTTTAATTTCAAGTATTTCTTTCACATATTTTCCTTATAATATCATATCTTTTCTTATATTTTAAACCCTTCCCATTTATATACATTTTAACAAGTTCTAAGAAACTGTTCCTTTTTTACGTTTAAAAAAAAGTTTTGTTGTTAATTCTTCATTACACTCAATTCATTTTTTTCTTGCAATGCCTTATATTTTATATTACATTTAATATGTAACATACCCAACAAAATTCTCCATAAGTAGCAGTCAATTCCATACCAATTTTTAAACTATTTTCTTCTATTCTTTATGGCATTAATATATCTTACTTTGTTTCTTTCCAAACATATACCATGCAGCATTTCTCCATAACATTGTTATGCCATAATTTTTTGTTTTCATAATTTCATTTTATTTTCTTATTCTTTTTCCTTTCATCTTTTCTTGTTTACTACTTCTTTTCCTTCTTTCATATTTCAGTAGTTCTTTATACCTTTTATATAACATTTTCTACAATCATTTACAAATATCAAACTTTCGTCGTCTTTATTACACATAAAAAATGTATAGATGCTAAATGCACTGTAAGATTTCTTACATTCAGGCTTCCTTCTTTTTTATTGTATACCTCATCTTTTCACTGGCGTTAGTCTTGAACACCCAAAGAAATTAAAAATATTTATAACATCTATTTTCCCATTTTATCTGGAAATATGTACCCTCCCCCTAAATATGCTAAGTTTCTTAATACGTATGTATGAATGCAATGTGTATGCATTCTTGTTAAATAATAGATTGAAATTTCTCCACTGTGATAGCAGTTTTATTTCTTCAAACATTATTTTTCACTGCATCATTACATTTTTTTACTCTCCAAATTTTACTCCTAATTCATTTATTTTTTCCTGGTATAAAGCATTCCACTTAACTCTTAGTTTCACAAACCCCTTTGTTTTCTTCTTACTTTATTTAATTATAACCTAGCATTATTTAATAATTACTCTTGCATACTTTACTTATTCATGTATTATTATTAGCCATACTCACTAAATCATCTGCATATGACAGAAATTGGTGTGTCATAACTACTTTTTAGCTCCCATTTTGCTTCTTTCATTTCAAACATGCACATTTGAATTATTGCATTCATTACTAGTACAAACGGACACAAATTTAATGGACATCCTTTTTTAACTCATATTCTTTTATTTTTTTCTTTTCTCCAATCCATCCACTTGCCATTAATTTCACCCATGACATTTCAAAACATATTTTAAAGCAGTCACTATTTTTCCTATCCATATTTCTGTAGAATCTTCCATATCACTTTGTGAATAACCTTCACAAATATCTTTGCCATATTAAATCACTAGCTTTACTCCCTAATTTTCTTTCAAAATCTTCCCCCAGATTCAGTAAGCTCTGCACAGAGTGCAGGAATAGTGCAAGAGCTGCTGCATGCAATATGGCTGAAGAGCGATCCAGGAATGAGCTCCCGGGATGTGCATGAGCGCTCCTACACTATTCCTGCATGAACACCACTTCTATATGCTAATTACCCCATTTGCTGGTAAAAACCATGCAAATGAGGTGAATTAGTGATCTAGGAAGCAGACAGGCAACTGTGCAGGAACAGTGCAACCTGCAGAAATGTCTTCGGTTACTAACCAAATACATTTCTGCAAATTACAAAATGGAGCATGACAGCTTCAAAGAAAGCATGTATTCAATATAGTAGGCATGCCAATAGCCAAATATATGGCCATTGGCATGAGAAATCGTTGCAAAATTATAAAAAAATAACTTTCATTATTTTTTGGCTGATTTCGGCCGTTTAAGAGTAGGGCAGCGGTGTACAAACTGGATCTGCCCAAAAATAAGAAGAAAAGTTGGAAATAAGCTTTTAAACCCAAATCAGAATTTTGTGATAATTGTCAATGGCATGCATAAGACAACAATATCAGGGAATAATGGTTGTTAAGGGGGAAGGCTCAGTGTGAGTGTGGTAACTGTGAATAAGCATTCTGTTTTATAGAAATGAGGGGAATGGTACTGAATCACAGATTTTTTCTCAGTGTTAGATTGCACCATAGCCGGCCTTAGGCATAGGCCAACTAGGAGGCTGCCTAGAGTGCCGCTGTAGCAGGGATGCTTTTCCAGTATTTATTTGATGTAGGTAGATCAAGATGGGGGCACTCTGTGGTGTGGAGCCCTTTTGACTAGGGCACCAGTTTACCTAAGGCCAATCCTGGCTTGCACCCAACCGTGTAGGTGCAGCAACACCATGGTATAAATATGAGGTAGATGACCTCATAAGGGGGAGTGTCATGCATGCTGTAAGCTTATTGGAGCTCTGTGGCCCGTGTTTGCCCTTAGCTAAGCACACCTAAGGAAGGGGGGGTGTCTGAGGCTGCCTAGCAGTGTTTACATTGCCTAAACAGGTGTGCATGCTGTGCACCAGGTTTTAAACAAAAAAAAAACAGGAAATAGCAGCTCTGTTCACATCTGAACACTAGGTATGTGCAGCGTGCCTCGGGGCTTAAACAGGAAGGCAATGGGAAGGGAAAATAGCAGTAGGAAGGTAATCAAGGAGAACTAGCATAGCTGGCAGGTGAAATGTATCAGAATCAGCCAATTACACATGGAACAGCCTAGCACACTACTATAAACTATGCAAACACATTCCAGTCTAGTTTTTCCTACAAACTCTACAACACCGGTGTACACAGACAGGGAAATTTTACCTGACAAAACTAACAAAATGTTAGGGTCTGCTGTTGCTCTCATACGGGTCTGCTGTTGCTCTCATACATCAATATGTGGAAGAGGCTGAGAGTGGTGAGGATGTGAATGCTGATGACAAACCCACAGTAAGGAGAAGAAGAGTGTACAGACCCAGGGTAACCTACCAGTAGCTATATGAGCTGGAGATGGTAGAGCGCTATAGAGTGGACGGAGACATACTACAGCAAATTGTTGAGCTGTGCCAGCCACACCTCACACACAGAACGAACAGAGGGGAACCCATCCCAGTGGATACCAAGGTATGTGTAGGCTTAAGAATACTAGCCACAGGTACATTCCAAAGGGTAACTGGGGATATCATGGGGATCTCACAGGCATCAGCACCCAGGGTACTCCAGCAGTTCCTGGATGCCATGTCAGCACATGCCGGTGAGCACATATATTTCCTCAACACCCGTGAGTCATTGACCAGCAATATGTGTCTTTTCCACCAAATAGCAGAATACCCTGAGGTAGTGGGTGCTATAGATTGCATGCGCATACACATTCAAGCACCACCCATCGAGCAGGGTAGGGTATACATAAACCGCAAGGGCTTCCCGTCCATCAACTACAAGGTCATGTGCGATGCCCAGGGCATTATCTTGAATGTGTGAGCTGGCAGCCCTGGAAGCTATCACGACTCCCACATCTGGCATATGACACAGCTGTACCAGTCATTTGCCAGTGGAGACATCGCATATGGCCACCTAGTGGGGGATCCTGATTACGCACTGGAGCCGTGGCTGATGACACCTATCAGAACTGCACACACATCCAAACAAGAATGCCATAATGAGGCACACGCACAAACCAGAATCATAATATAGCATGTGTTTATGATGCTCAAGTCAGGGATCTGATGCCTGGGCATATCTGGTGCAGTCTTGCAGTACTCTCCAGCTACGTGTACAAGCAGCTGCAGCAGGAACAGCTCAGGGCAAGGCCACACAGCCCCCCAGCATTGTCAAGGCCATCACAGGCACAGAGGGACTCAGAGGAGGAACAACCTGAGCCTGCCCATGTAGGCAGAAGAGGCGTGCCCAGTATGCCCAGGCTTTGGCAAGCAAGCAACGCATAGCACATACACTGACACAGTAGGAACCCAGGGAATGACAACTCTCTTTGACTCACACACACACAGTAAAAGGGATGCCAAACATGACGCTATCTGTGCTTACCATGTATAGGGAGTGTACTATGTGCATCCGACATAGCCCTCCAGTACCATCCTCAGTACTGGCACGGCCACAAGGTAAGTCACTCTTTCTATCAATTGCTGAATGGAATAATATATTCTGATAGTTGTATCTATGGTATGGATGTGAGCATGCAAGGGAATCAGGTGGGTGAATGGGATTGCAGCAGATAATGGACACCTATCTGGGCAGCATGAAATCCATAACAAATACTGGTGTCAACAAAGTAGGCAGTACTAGACAAGGTGATAAATCGCACTGCAGTACATGTGGTTACCCAAATGTGTGTCCATAGGACACACACATGCATGTCAGTGAGGCTCACATACCCAGCACCAGCCTCAGCCATCAGGATGGGTGCAGATGACCATAAACGAAAGGCTGGGCTAAGGCCTCCAATTGATGGCAATGGTGAACATCCCCCCCTCCAGACCTACACAGACAGACTACAACAGGTCTGGCACTTGTATGTTAGGTCTGAAGGTAAGAAGTCTAAAACTGAAATGTATGTCAATAAAACCTAAGATCTGTACTTTACTGAAATGCCTCCAGTCTGCATGATTAGTCAGAATGCAAAATGAAATGGAAGCCAACAGAGTACCTGAAATACCAGTACATTCACAACAAATGTTTAAAGTCGTCAGGTGTGCCCCCCCCCCCCAAATCCTATATAGAAATGCAGTAGCATGCATCTCATTTAATAACAGTGGATCACATATTACCTGAGCTGGTCCAATTTACAGGATAGATTGTTGCATGTGTACAATATGCAGGGGTCCATATGCTAGGTTGTTGTGTGTTCAATACTGTCTGGAAGTGGTCAGCATGTAGGCATGGAGGGTTGTGTCTCAGTGGCCTATGGCCAGTACTGCTGATGACAGGGACATGTTCTGACAACTGCAGTGCCAACCACAATGTTACTCAGCAATACTCATGTCAGCAGTCATCCATACTCACTGTCCAGATGTCAATATCTGTCACCGTCTGAAAGATGAACATGCCATGAATGTGGACACAGACATACACACAGCACACAAGAGGAAGTACCCTAGACAAAGTGCATAAAATGTAACTGTCAACTGCACACACCTTTGGAATTGTACATACATGTTAGTAGCACATTCGTTGTCTGTGTAGCATGGAATACTGATGTAGTCTGGCCAATCAGTGGCAGACCACAAAAGGCACAGTTATGAAGTAATGAGAGACTGCCTATGTACCCACACAGGGCAGCATAAGGGGAATGTCCCAGGTATATCTGTGAATCAGCTGCAAGAAGCTTCCATATAACAAATGCACTCAGCTCACCCCACCATCAGCCACAGGTTTATCACAGGTAATATATTTGCTGTTGGGAATTAGTACAGTATGACCTCCACTTCTGTATGTGAATACCCTCAGAATGCAGCATGTTGAAGAGGTGTCCCATGCAAGTGTGTCCCTAGCTGTAAGCAGCACCCTGCAAGCATCCAGACCAATGGATTAATATGGACAGGAACTATTGCCATTAACACCTTGCACACTTAACCTGCCACCCCAGGGGAATCCAGTGGCTTGCAACCTGGGAATATAGGAGTGATAGAATGCACTGGCCTGCTACAGATGGCTTGCATCAGTACCAAATGGCATACAGTCCTCTGTCAAAGGCCTGTGCCTCACCTGTAGTGCCAATGTGTGTTATCTCATGGGGTCCCAACTAACAACATAACACAGTCAACAGAACACAAATGCAAGGCCATGTTAACAAATCCCAGTAGCATGCCCACCATGTCCTACTTCATGAACTGTGGACCAACCCCTACATACCACTGGGATGAAGGGACAACTATAGTATACTTCTCAGATATTGATCACATAATGTTAGGAAGATGATAGAATAACAGAATGGGGGGGGGTGCAGAAGCATGGAGGTCATGGAGTGTGTGAAGTCAGAAACTCTGATGTGTGCCCAAACTACCCCTGCCTGCAAACCCAGTAATAGGTGGCTACAAACCTGCTTGTAAACTACAATGAGATGGGGAAATGACCAGATATATGAGCCCTGCCTCTGGGTAACCAGCGTGAATCTGTACAACTGAGAGGTATGGCCACAACAAGATATGGCCATACTGTTAAGTCAATATATGTATAAGAAAGGGATCCTCAGGCACCACAGTACCAAGGTGTTGGACCATTTACACTGACCCATCAACAAGTGTCTGCAGCTACCCCTCCAGAATCGTATGACTGTGCATGAATATGTAGGCTGCAGACCACAATACTGGACACAGCATCATTCATCTTGTATTTCCCAGGAAATAACTCTGTGAGGATGTGTGTGTGTTTGTGTGTGTGTGTGTGTGTGTGTGTGTGTGTGTGTGTGTGTGTGTGTGTGTGGAAATGAATGATTTTGAGGCCATTCACAGTCACTACACCTCCCATTTTCCTACTTTAGAATGCCTGCTGATGTCAGTCACATTGAAATAACCCTTTGGAAAAATGCCAGCCCCATAAGCTCTGTGGTGCTTGCAATGACCATGTAATGCTGTAGTGCAACATATTATTTAGGTAGGAGTTCTAATCCCAGACAGCAAAGTTGTGTGTGTTTGTGTGAGAGTGTGTGTGTCTTTGATAATACCTGATTTTATGGACATTGACACTTACTACTCTTCCCTTACCCCTCCTTTAGCTCTGCTGCTGATGTTAGTCACCTTCAAAGATACCTTGGCACAGCTCTACAACATGTAAGCTCCATGGTGCGTGCCATAAATGTGGTGTAATGTAGTAGCAGTAACTACATAGGTATGGGTTTGAATCTCATGCGTGGGAAGTAGGGTTGCCATCTTTTCAAATGGCCAAAGTGGGACATTTTCGGGACACACGTCAGATTTTACAGGCTGACACATACCCATTGTCAGTACAAAGGATAGAACTTTACTTTTTTGCCTAAATAAAAGCTTATTCTTGTATCAATTTAATTGCTTCTTCTGTTTCTTTTAACATTTAGGTATTTTAGATACAGAAATAGTTATTTTATGCAACTATTACATAAAATATGGGACATAATTATGTCCTACAATCTCAGGACATTTGCCATTTTTAATATTTTTTGTCAAGACACAACTGCCCAAAGAGGGACTGTCCCTCACAAAGTGGGACAGGTGGTAACCCTAGTGGGAAGTGTTTGTGGGTGTACTCTGTACCTCAAAGATTTTGGTGCCATTTACACCCAGTACACATCACAGAGCCCGGCTTTAGCAGTCCTGCAAATATCATCCACCTTCGAAGTACCTGTTGCCAACCTTAAACCAGTTAAGGTCAGTGGTGCATGTGGTAAATGCATAACATAATGGTCTGTAAGGATTGTTAGATAGAGGTTTGAATCTCACCCCTGCCAAATGTTAATGTGTGTGTATGGTAAAATTATTTTTGGGATCTCTCACCCACTACATCACCCAATGCCAGTATTTACAAGGGCTGGTGATGTTCCTCACCTTAGAAGTACCTTGGGACATTATTCATCTTATAATTTCCATGGTGCGTGCGATAAATGTACACTATAGTAGCAATACATAGCTAGGTAGGGGTTTGAATCCCTGTACTGGCAAGTGTGTGTGTCTGTCATCAGTATCTTGTGTGGAGGTTGCTTCGATTGTGTAAAAATAGGATCCATAGTGAGGCAGGTTTTGCTAAATTATTCTGTTGAGGACCTAGTATATGTCACAATGTCTACCTTACAAGCACAACAAATGTCAAACACCGGAGAGGTTGTTATAGACAATCTATAGTCCTACATGTGACATTATGTATTGATGAACAATATAGGCAATGCTTCCATTACCCAGAGAACACTCTCCACCCATGTCTCATACACAAACACACTTGGCTAGGCAACAACCACTATACTGGTAGTTCCCTGCATATTGCCTCACAGATAGTAACCACGGTGTGATTGCTGTCAACTACATGCCACTGACATCAGAAAGTACTTTGATGTGTTACATCTCCTGACTGAGTGGGTGTTGTCCAGCAAGTAAAAGGACATGGCACCCTGCTCCATCCCCTCAGTAGGCAAATAAATGTGTACAATGGCCTTTTTGCTATGTCCCCCACTGGATGTCGGCAACATCTGTAGAGTCTGCAAATGTAACACAAAAAGGGAATACCATGCCTTATACACATGCTCTGTATGGACAGATGCCACTAACTCCACTGAATACCCGTATCATGCTGTCAATGTAGGTGCACGCATGACCTCAGTTACATAGCCAGGTCTCACCAAATAAAGACCTTTAGACAGCTCAACAATTGGTTAGCTCCATGGCACATGCAGTAGCTGTATAACACTGTAATAGCAATACATAGTTAGGTAGGAGTTTGAAACTCAGTACTGGTGTGTGTTTGTGTGTGTGTCATCAGTATCCTGTTGGGGTGATTGTGTAGTGACATGATCCATTGCAGTGTGGGTTTGCTACATCATTATATTGAAGACCTATATGTCCCAATGTCCACATTGCAAGGCCAACAGTTTTCAAACACTGCAGAAGTTGTTGTAGACAATCCACAGCCATAAATGTGTACAGCCATGTGCAATTACTATGTGACAGAATGGATTAGTAAACAATACAGGCAATGGTTATAATACCCAGATACCACTCTCCACCCACAGATCATACACAAACATGCTTGGCTCTTACTCCCTTCCTTTCTTACTTTCTCTCTCTCTCTATCTCTCTGCCTCTCTGGTGGATGTGGAAAAGTACATCTGTTCTGCATACATAGCAAATTGACATTGGTAGGTAATTCCCATGATCAGCTGATGGCCTGTGCAGAAATTGGAGTCCCCCACTTGCTAACTGCACGTAGAACAGCTGTGGTATCATTCCTATAGCCAACTGCATGGAAACACACTCCTATAACTAAGCACTTTATGTGGGTGTTGGCCCTTTTCCTTCACTGTGAGCAGGACTTCATGTGGGTGTCTGACAAATAGCATCACAGAGGGTAGTTGGAAATACCTCTTACAACATACACTGTGGAAACAGGCCAACAAACAGGAGGGGGATGTTCCAGACATGGGGACAGACTGTAAGTATTGCTGTTCTACATTTGAAGTAATATTGGCTTAACAGGGTTTGTGTGAATATGGCTGTTCTGCATGATTTAAAGTCTGGCATGACAGTGTTATGTGTTTGATGAAGCTCTCACCTGTAGGGCTATCTGCAGACTGGCCAGAGTTTGGAGTCTTAGATGGGGTGTGCTACTCATACATTTCTTATCTCTAGAAATGAAGTAGCATACTCTGATGACTGCAGTCAGTACATGGTGACATCTATGTGTATTACTGACTTCATATCCCTCAGAAGAGATATGTCACAACAAACCCTGTTACACCAGGAATTTTCTCAGTTTATCACAGCAATATATCAATATCGGTACTGTGTCTGTGCTTCTGAACCCCAAGTCTGTCACACTTTGTCCATATGTCATGCATTAAGAGGTGCATATGTACAGTATTTCATTATTTACTGACATCATTCCTGATAACAAGCCAGTGATATATCAGACTGCTAGGCATGTTATGTATAGTAGGCCTTATATTTGAGGATAAAACCTGGGTATTCTGTTGTAGCATGTAAAGTAGTGAGGTCTGTGTACTTATGGTGATTGTTGGAAGAGTGTCATTATTGTGTAGCAGTGTATTGTGAATGTTACTTGGCAGGTGTACAGACTGTGGTAGATGCCAGTGCTCTTGGTTCTGTTCTATCTGATGTTGCATGCTGCTCCAGTTTCTTGTACCCTATCAGTGTATATGTTTGTAGAGCCAGACTGAGACATGTCCCAAACCACAGTCAGGCATCGGACTACACTATGAATTGGGCCAGTGTATGTAGGGTTAGTGTGTGAGTGGAAAATATGAGGATGGTTTTGTTCACACAGTCCATATACTGTACTATTAATTAGGTTTACCATAATGTGACTGTGACTGTGTTGAGATTGGTTGTGGGTATGCACTTTCACACTGGTGTCTGTTACTCTGGGCTGTTACATGCCTGTAGTGCCTGCTATATTTGCTAGTACATGCGTATTCCCCCATAGGAAACTTGGGTCAGTGTTGTGGCAGTCTGCCTATAGTTTACACTGTGCTTGGTGACATGCCTAGCAGCTCAGTGTATTTATCTAGTGTGATGTTATGTCCAGCTATTTGACAGATGTACTGTTGCCTGGACACCATAAGTGTTGTGTATTTCTGACAAAGCAGTGGGATGCTGTACAGATGTATGTCATCAACTAGTGGGTATTATGTGGACTTGTGACCTCTGCTCCTCTGGCTATTATGTGTTAGGACAGACAGGAGGATGTGAATCCATCAACTGTGTGAGCTTATCTGTTCCAGTATTTGTGAGATATCCCCATTTTTATGGCTGTAAACATCCCCTATGTTAGGCTTGGTTCACACATCTTGCACTAAGGAGTTCTCTGTATACCTCTGGACTGACCAGATTGTTTCAGACTGTCCATGTTTATTGGTCGTATTTCTGCTGTATTCCACAGGATCGTTACTGTGATTTGTGTGGTATTTCTCTATGATGATTTTATGATGTCTGTCAGTAACTGATGGCGTACATGCCAGTATCAGAACTGACTTCCTACACAACATGTCTGTTGACACATCTCCTGTTACTGTAGCAACATTCTACATGTATACCTGCAATACTTACATTACATTCCCTTACACTATCTGGTTGTGACTTATGGTGCTGAGGTATGGCTCCACTACATGTTATGGGCATATGTTATATACACATGCACACACACACACACACACACACACATATATATATATATATATATATATATATATATATATATATATATATATATATATATATATATATATATATATATATGTATATATATATATGTGTGCGTGTGTATGTACATATATACATATATCTACATATGTGTGTATATATGTATATATATATATATATATATATATATATATATACATCCATATTCTTATGTGTAAACATGAGTGTTGCATATACCTTCCCAGATGTATCCCACCATATTTATCTGATATGTGTATATTTAGATATAAAAACATGACTGATTCAACACTTTTTTCACTTACAAATACTAAACGGTTGTAGTAGTCAAAGCAGTTCATTACTATTCAGTATGTGTACTGACTGATACATTTGAAAAAACAAATGACATTGTTACAGCTCAGATGGCTTAGTGGTTAACTACTGTGACTATAGTGTGCAGGGTCCTGGGTTCAAGACCTGTCAGGGCTGTTTTTTATTGCTAGGCAGAACAAGGACTATTGGATACAGAGTGGTTAAGGCAGTTTTGAGCAGTTTTAAGCGGGTTTCCACAGGTTTGCGAGAAGGTAAGCAATGCTAACTTCCAGTTAAATATGCAGATGGACAGTTAGCCTAAAAAGTGCTTAATCTGTGTAGATATTGCTTAGCACCATGCAAACAGGCTTAATCCAACTTACTACTGCATAAATGTGCTTACTCCCACTTACCCCGTGCTAATTTCTTTAAAAATAAAGAAAAAAGGGGTGATAGGAAAGTGGTGAAAAAGGGGGAGCAAAGAGGGAAAGACAATAGGGAAAGTAGCTAGGGATATGCACAGCTGTGCATATATACTGAATTTGGAGGTATATATGGACACTCAAACCCCTAAGAGAGGGGTGAGGACAACAATAATGTGTTGTGAATCCAATTAGACCGGATTACATGTGTTCAGTGGACACATGTGCAAAGTGAACAGCTATGTATGGGGCAAAATTTTTTGGGGGAAACAGATTGACCTTTTTTCTTTTTAAGGTGAGAGTGGGATGTTGGGGAATGATAGTGGGTATATTTGAGGAGGTAGGTTGGGTAGGAAGACAGACAAGACAGCATACAGGAGTGGTATATGACACATGTGGGGGATAAAAACCTTGGACAGAGAGGAGTGTTTGGAAATTTGAAGCCTATGACCCCCAAATGGAAACAGTGGAACTGAGGTCCCCACCCATGGGAAGTCACCACTGCACCTTCACGACACTGAAGTTGGCTGAGCAGGAGGGGCAGGCTGACTCTCTATTTGCACCACGCGACCCACAAGCTGGCGTAGCAGATCTTCAAACTCCCTTCAGAGCTCGCTACTCACCAATACCCAGCACTAACTTTGGGTGATAGTATCCTGTCTGTGCCCTCTCCCAAGGGGGGATGAGCCCCATCCCCTGAGGCAGTTCCATCCTAAGGTGATGCAGGACCAGCAGATGAGGAGGTCCTGGGGTTGATCTCAGGCATTTTGGGGTCCAGTGCCATGACCAGATGAGGTGGGGGAGGTGGGTCCGCTGGGACCGGCCTTCCAAAATGTGCTATGGTGGTGCAGTTTTAGAACATATGTGGGTTAGTAATAGTCAACACAATCCAGGATTAGTTGACAGCATGCATAGACATTCCCATTAACCCAAAACACCAGACATGGAACAGTTGCATAGCAAACAGAATACATGCATATATGGAATTACAGTGGCTAATAAAACAGCATGCATGTTACATTGATAGCAACAGACCACCAATGATAGTATTTCAACATGGAATATTAATAGAAACACATTTCAATCTATGTTGAACAATAGGACATATGTCCCAGCAGTAGGTTTGGTGTAAACATATACAGTAATTTGTTTGTTTAGATTATTGTTGCAGATATGGTGGAGGGGGGGAGAGAGTGATGTCAATTAACAACTTATATATCCTTGCAGTACTCACAACTTTAATGATCATTGCTCTAGTCATTACTCTACAGGTATTATTACAATACCCTATGGTCTTGGTTTGGGCAGTGGTATGTTTGTACACAGTGTATACTTCAACTGTCTTTTAGCTAAATTCTACTTCTCTTACCTGGTACTATTTGACTGTTTCTACACATATACCTAGTTGTAATTATGCACATACCTCTCAGTCTCTTAATGCACAACACCTGGACAAAACTTGACAACATGGGGGTACAAATACGGACATATTTTGAATATCGCTCTTATAAACTTTTAGACAGTTGCTAGAGTAACAGGATTTGTTTTAATATACATTTTCTGAAGGATTTGAAGTTTGGCACTCAAATGTATGTCATTATTTGGTGACTACAATCCTGAGATCATCCCACTGATTTGCCAGGAAAAAAAGAGGAACAGGCCAATAATATGAGCCAAATATCTGGACATTCTGGGAAAATTTGTACATTTGAGAGGTATGATTATGCATACAGCTTACTACCACTCTTAGGATTCGAACCATGGCTGTGTCTGCTAAAGATACAACAATGTCTGTTTCATCAGAGTGAGCTTTTTCGTCACCAATGCCTGTTTCTTCAGTGTTTTCTTTCTAAGTCTCTCTTGGTTGTACAATCTGACCTTGTGATTACAACAGTCTTATACAGGCATTCTTAGACATATTTTTATGTAGTGCAGTGTGAGAAACAGTGGTTGACACAACAGTACTATTCTGATATCAGATGTTAGTGAATGCTACATGTCAGGCCATACAATACCAGAGTAAACACTGCCAGTCCAGGATTTAAAACTTTATTGCCAGGCAGTTACAGTTTTCTTATCTGAAAGACCTGTGGGGGGAATGTTTGTTTACACTACCTGACTGTTTCTACACATATTCCCAGATTCCTAGTTAATATTATGCACATACCTTTCAATCTCTTAATGCACACACTCTGGACAAAGCTTGACAACATGGGGGTACAAATAGGGACATATTTTGAATATTGCTCTTATAAACTTGGAGAGTTGCTAGAGTAACAGGATTTGTTTTAATATACATTTTCTGAAGGATTTGAGATCTGAAAATCAAATGTATGTCATTATTTAGGGACTACAATCCTGTGATCATCCCAGTGATTTGCCAGGGAGACAGAGGAATAGACCAAAAATGTAAGCCAATTTTTGGGACATTCTGCAAAACTCTGTACAGTTGAGAGGTATAATTATGCACACAGCTTACTACCACTCCCAGGGTTCGAACCATGGCTGTGTGTACTAAAAATACAACAATTTGAGTTTCATCAGAGTGCACTATTTAAAAACTGCTGTCTGTTCCTTCAGTGTTTTCTGTCTCTCTCTTGGTTGTACAATCAGACCTTGTACTTACAACAGTCTTATACAGACATTTCTAGACATATTTTTTTATGCAGCACAGTGTGGGTAACAGTGGTTAACACAGCATTACTATTCAGAGACTGCAACACTAAATGCCATGCAATACCAGAGTACAACCAGTCCAGGATTTAGAACTTTATTGCCAGGCAGTTACGGTTTTATTGAAATATCACCTATATGGTTTACTCAGTACAACCCATACACAGTTTTTATACTGCCAGGTGACTTTCTACTACTTTATATTTATTTGATATGACTACTACACACAGGATTGTTACTCACTAGCCTCGCGACCCAGCCTTTGCAGCCTACTGGCATGGGCTTCCTGATTCACAGCCCGCTCAGCTGCACCTGTAAAGGGAATACAAAAATATTTAGTCATACCTATCCATCACATACACAGGCTAGACTATGGTAAACAGTTATTGATATGAATTCTTACACACTGCTGGGACATCACTCCTCTGCCTTGCTTCTTGGACCCACTCATCCAAGAGCTCCCTTTTCCTCTGCTTCAAGTCAGCATAGTGGTGCCATACCTGCTCACCAGTCTGAGGGATACCAGTGGCACTGGTGTGATCAATGGCAAGATGGTCCCAGTTTTCTTCTTTATATTGGGTGCCCTGGTACTGACCCTGCAGCAGTCTCTCATCATGGTTATTTACCAGGAGTCCTACCATGACCTTGGACTTTTGTATGCCCAGCGCTGTGCCCGGAAGCACATGCCCTCACCAACACCTGCCATACTGCCTACAGTGGGAAGCTGCAACCAGCTATGAGCTGTATTCCCACCTGCGGGGTTTAAATACAGCTTATTTCCCACCCTTTGCCATGATTGGATGGTTATGAATATGCTGAGCTATGATAAGCTATGGGCAAACCTGCTTAACTAAGGTTGGCAGTGCTTAAAGGGACAGGTTCAGAATTACTTACCAATGGGCAAATCTACTTAGGTGGGCTACTCATTGCTTAGCAGTCATATTTACACAATGCTAACAACTGGTAAGCAGAGCTGTGCAATGCTTGGCATTGCTTATTTTTTATTTTATGGACTATCTTCTGTATGGGATTGATTCATCATTCATTACGTATTATAAATTTGTTTACTGCCCCTGACATCCCCCAATGTGCTTTCATTACATTTATTCTTGTGTGACTATACTGTACGGGGCACTTGTGTTTATATGGGGGTTTCACGACTGTATTAAACTGACACCTCACATCAGGACGTACTACAGTAATCTGGTTAACAAATATATGTTATTTAGTAGCTAATTATAAAAAAAAGTGTTTATATACTGCTTTTACATGTAAAATGCAAACTGTAACAGTGGGGATCGAATCAGGAATGGCTATTTACAAAGTGTATGCTTTAACCACTACACTGTTGCAGTACTGGTTATATTGGCTGTCTCTTGCTATTTAACTTCTTGTGCTGTTTAAGCTAGACTAAGTGTAGCTAAGCAACTGGCACACCTACACAGCTATGCTTAAACTTTATTGCATGTATAAAAAAAAATATTTGTTGTGTTTTGTTTTATTTGTACCCTTCAGAATATCCCTGCTAATGCTGAACCTGTTATTCTATCAACTTTCTGCTTTGTGGGACGATTGTCCATTTTGGCTTTGTCCACATTCCTTACTCTGACAGGTTGGGAGGTGTGTGCTATGTGCTTATGCTACATGTGTTATTCTATCAACGTTTGCCTTGGTAGGGACGATTGTCCCTTATGGCATTGGCCGGATTTCTTATCCTGACCAGTTGGGGGTGTTACTAGTGTTCTCGCTCATTTTAAATTGCCGAAAGACAATTCTGGAGTGCAGGGGGCATGTGTATTGTGAGACCTCTGCTCTCAGACACCCCCCCTGTGCTCATACATGGAACCACATCCATTTTACAGCACGTCAGCATGCCTTCATACATTTGCATGACACACTACCATGCTGAACAAGAATAGCACCTGCCATGCAGGAATAATTTATTCCTGCACTGCTGCTTGATGAATCCGGGGGCTTATCTATTAATGCTTTTACTATTATTAACATTTCAATTACCTCTTTTCCTTGTTGCAAAATTCCTTTTTTCTATAATGCAATCCAAAACCTCATGCATCACGTTTTGTATTACTTTAATAAAGATGCAGTGAAACAGTGGAAAACCCGGGCTGTGCCTGAAAATGGTCTAAAGTGATCAGTAAAGAAACTGATATAAAAAGAAAATGAAAAAAAAAAGATTTTATAATCAATAATTCTCAGTTGTATAGTTCTCCATTTTTTGTATTTTTTATTTTATCGTTTATCTATATAAATTTAATTGTTCCATCACAAATCTTTTTATCTCTCATTCCTTTCTCTATCCATACAGTAGATATTTTACTGAATATTAGTTTCTCCTCGTTTTATTTCATCTCTTTATAATATTCATGACCTAATCTATTTATTACTGGTGCTAATTCTTCCTTTCCTTCCTTTATTATGCCTTCAATTTCTTTCATAGGAAGATCCTTTTCTACAGAATTCTAAACATTTTCAGATTATTTACCCCATGCTTCTTTTTCTAATTCCTTTTCATATATTCTGCCCACACACTTTTCCATAATTTCCATTGTTTCTCTCAGATAAGATCTAATATTCCTTAATAATCAAAAATTGCTCACATTCTTCCTTCTATTACCTTTATCTCTTTTTGAGAAATAGTGCATCTCTCTCTTTTTTTCCTTTAGAATATTTTTTTAAACAACAGATTTTTTAACGTTTTTCTCTGTTTTTTATACAATTCCATTTCTAGGTCCCTTATACTGTCAACACATTGTTCTATTTTTTTCATGTATACTCTCATTTCTTTCATCTACTATCCACCATATTTCTTGTATTTTTATTAGAGGTACTCCAAGACTCTCTGCAGACTTCATAGAGTACTTTCATTGCTGTATGCTGTTACCATAAATCCTGATGCTCACTTTTCATCTCATCTGTTTTAGTGCTCTCTAGAGTCAAATGTTTTATTTCTTTCCTTACTTTTTTTACTTCTCTGTCACCCTCTATTCTAGCCCATACTGTTCTGTGATCTGAAACTCAGCCATTTATATCCCAGCTGTTGCTCCTTTTATATGTCTCAAATAAAGTGCATAATTTCAGTTCAAAGGTCCAGATTCCATAAAGCTCATGGAATCTGGTGCAATATGTTGATAGTGTAAAACTTGCGCAATACATTGTAATATGTTAATGTATGACACAAAACTCAGAATAGCTCAGCACACAATGGAGTACTGCAGTATCAATGTAGCACTATAGAAATGTCAAAGTAATCCATAATTAATAAGAAATGGTTGTCAAATCATGTTGTACAGTATCAAAGTTACAGAAAGATGATCACAAGTCAATAATTCTGATAGTTGCATAGAAATATAGATAATAGAATTTTGCACAGTAAGGTTAAGGGTAACCATGGAATGTAACTGACTGTTATGAGTAAAAAAAGAAAACATTAAAAATGCTAAATATCTCAATGTAAACCTCATGGTATTTGTAACATAAATTTGCAAGAATAGACACAGAAATGTCTCAGACAACTATGGATATTTATGTATGTCATTCACCAACTTAAAACTCATGCTTCCAAGCTGCAAGTTTATTTGTAATATATATATATATATATATATATATATATATATATATATATATATATATATATATATATATATATATATATATATATATACATATATACACAATGGATATAAAAAGGTTACACATCCCTGTTAAAATGCCAGGTTTTTGTGATATAAAAAAATGAGACCACAGTAAATCATTTCAAAACATTCTCCAACTTTAATGTGGCATATAACCTGAAGAATTCAATTGAAAAACAAACAAATCTGTTAGGGACAAAATATAAAAAATAAAAAATGTAAAATAAGCTGGTTGCATAAGTGTGCATACTCTTAATCTAATATTTTGTTCAAGCACCTTTTGATTTAATTATAGCATTCAGTCTTCTTGGCTACACACCTACCATTAATTAAAGAGACTCTTGATTAGTTCAGCTGTCCTAGTAGGATGTTCCTGATATTTACTCAGTTGTCTGCTACAGCAAAAGCCATGATTCACAGAGAACTTACAAAGCATCAAAGGGATCTCATTGTTGAAAGGTATCGGTCAGGAGATGGGTAGAAAAAAATTTCCACAGCATTGGATATGCCATGGAACACAGTGAAGGCAGTCATCAAAAAGTGGAGAAAATACGGGATAACAATGACGTTGCAAAGAATTGTATGTCCCCCCAGAATTGATGAAATACAAGACAAAAACTGGTCAGGGAGGCTGCCAAGTGACCTACAACAACCTGCAGGAATTTCTGGCAAGTACTTGTTGTGTACTACATGTGACAACAATCTCCCGTATTCTCCATATGTCTGGGCTATGGGGTAGGGTTGCAAGACGGCAGCCTTTTCTTACACAGAAAAACATCCAGGCCTGTCTAAAATTTGCAAAACAATACATTGAGTCTCCCAAAAGCATGTGCGAAAATGTGTTTGGTCTGAGGAAACCAAGGTTGAACTTTCAATTCCAAAAGGTAAGTTTGGCGCAAAAACAACACTTCACATCACCAAAAGTACACCATCCCCACGGTGAAGTATGATCATGCTTTTGGGATGCTTTTCTTCAGCTGGAACTGGGGCTTTAGTTAAGGTGGAGGGAACTATGAACAGTTCCAAATACCAGTCACTTTTAGCCCAAAACCTTCTGGCATGTAATAGAAAGATGAAGATGAAGAGGAATTTCACCTTTCAACACAACAATGACCCCAAGCATACATCCAAATCAACAAATGAATGGCTTCACCAAAAGAAAATTAAAGTTTTGGAATGGCCCGGCCAAAGCCCAGACCTAAATCCAAAATAAAATTTGTGGGGTGAGCTAAAGAGGGCTGTGCACAAGAGTTGCCCTCACAATCTGACAGATTTGGAGCGCTTTTGCAAGGAAGAGTGGGCAAATATTGTCAACTCAAGATATGCCATGCTGATAGACTCCTACCCAAGAAGACTGAATGATGTAATTAAATCAAAAGGTGGTTCAACAAAGTATTAGTTTAAGGTGTGCACACTTATGCAACCAGCTTATTTTACATTTTTTATTTTTTATATTTTTCCCCTAACAGATGTGTTTGTTTTCAATTAAAATATACAGATTATAGGTCACATTAAAGGTGGGAAAAGTTTTGAAATGATTCATTGCGGTCTCATTTTTTTATATCACAAAAAACTGGCATTTTAACAGGGGTTTGTAAAACTTTTTATATCCACTGTATACATGCATTGACATCACTCTTTGAAGTAAACTCAGAGAAATATCTCCATAATATGTGTATCATTAAATTACATCAGTTTGGACTTATGCATTCTGATAGAATCCATACATTTTCTAATGAAAAATCAAAGATGAAGGGCAGTCATGGCTACATCACCACAGTTAACATTTGCTAAAAATGGGTTTGGGAGTTGTATGGGGAAAAGAAGTGATCCACACAACCTAGGAAAGTGGGAGATAGAAAAGAATATGCAGGGCGTGGGTGAAGAAAAGGGGCACACACAGAGCTACTGAAATTGGAAAATCGGAGGGAAAGTCAGATGGGCATGGGCATTTTTTTTTTATTTTGGCAGGAATAGGCCACATTTTTTGTAAGAATAGAAGGAAAGGTAATCATAGGGAAAGAGCATCAGAAGGTCATCACAGCAGGTATACCCATAGAGCATATAGCACAATATAAAACATAGAAAGATTGGGAACAAAAAACAGTAAGGACAGGTAAGTTACACAGACACCACACTACACAACAGGGGTAATAGAAAGTTGAGAAACAGGGTGGGGATGCATCCCAGCTATGGAGAAATGCAGAAGAACATATCTACCTATGCATTCTCATCTTACGGCATATTGCAGAATGCATAGCAGTCATAACTGGATGTGTATGACCAAAGGTAGATGTGTGTTCCAGGGTAATAAAGTAGGATCACAGCACACATTGGATAAATATATACATATCCAATTAGTCCATCAGCAGTGCACGTGTAAGCCATGCAACATCCCATATGAGCAAATGCAGGTATAACAACAGTAGATAACTTCAACAGAGGGCAAAACAAACCTATGACCATGCATGTGAAAGGCAAACAACCAAGCCCAGTGCCAAACAGAAGTATTGCAGAAGAGCAACAAATGCTGCTGCATGCACAAATAAATGTACACAACACAAACAAACATGTAATGAAATGTGCATATCTTACACACGTAAAACGTCAAAGGCAACACAGAGGTGCAGATATGTATGTATGTCTCTCAGTGGCATAAGTGGAATGTACTTGAAATCAGTGTCAATGCACATACATACACCAATGATGTGTAATAATATGTTTAAAAATGTAAAAGTGCAGTATAATAAATATAGCAGGTTGTGTACATGGATGTGAAAAAACTTACACTGGGTAACACACAAATACAATGAGAACAATGATGCATTGCAAGCATTAACTAGCAACTTGCGTGCACATGTTATACATTGTACAATGCCCATACATGTGGCACATGTTCACTGCATCAAGTTAATACATGGCTATGGTCAGTAGTTTTAACAAAGGCAAACGTCTGCAAAAAATAATAATGAAATAATGTGGGAGGGAGGTGGACAACCTGGGCCCACATTAGGGCAAAGCAGGACAAGGTAAGTTCACATAATGCAAATGCATGTGTATAGCACAAGGTGTGCTGTGGAAGCCACATGGACATACATTAAACCACATGGAAAATGTATGTCAAAAGGCCAGATGGATTGCTGATGTCCACAGAACTAGACATGTATAAAATCACATACACAGTAATGTGGAATCATGTCACCTCAAGATGCAAAGGTAAGCAAGCTAGGAATTAAACACACATACACATCTACTGTCATGCAAATATCAAATAAAGAAATGCAGGTGTATGTCAACCACCCTGCTAATTATGGAGCAGAAGACACTCCTGTTAGCATCATTAGAGCACATCAGCAGTAACTCACTGAATACTCACATATCAAAGGTACATTTGTGACTCTGTGCACCCACATGTACAGTCATTTAATGTATATAACTATCTATGGAAGTTGTACACCAATGCCACTATGTAATGGGTGTGGAAATGCTATATATGACAAACCCACTGTAATGTACTTTGAAAAAATATATTATCTGTAACACTGTGTACAGATTAATGTTGCACTGCTGTTTGATGTAGTCAGAAAAGGAAGACTACACAAAGACAGGGTATACCTGTATATAATGCCATATGGCATCAGTCTTGCCAAAACATGACATGACATCATGATGGTGGGACATCATGACAACTGTCATCCAAAACACATGTAGAATGACATGTCTGTATGTTGCATGTACCTGATATGGCAAAACACAATTCCAAGGCATATCATACTGTAAGTGATGGAGTATGGGCAACATATATTGTCTGTCAGTTGCTCCAGTAAGACAGATGTTTACAGGCTTCCTCTTGCATCATTATCTGAAGATTAACTGTGTCATATACATATTGAAACCAAAGTAAATGTCACATTACAATAACATATAAGCATGACAGATAAGTGGTATGCATGTACAAGAGTGCATATACGGTCCAATCAGTGAAATGGCAATCAGCATGTTGGCAGCATAACACAAGTGCAGCACACAGGTCATACCTATGGACCAGAAGAACCAGGCTAATGGAGTTCAGACTACCAAATAATCTCATAAGCTAATGCCCTGAATGAATCTTGCATAGCCTATGCCATATCCAAGGGCTATGCCCTTGCAAACCCCAAATCTCCATCATCATCATCCCTACCAACTACTTCTTTTTTCACCTCCACACTAGACTACCCTGATAGCTATGATGCTCATAAGCTCATAAGCCTAGTACTTACTTATTATACAGCAGGAACTCATTGTTACATGCAATTTGTGTTAACTGATACTAGTACTCTAGATTCTAATTATGTACTATGTTCTTCATTGTAAAATATCTATGTTTATGTTGTTGTTAAATTAATAATTATGTAATCCAAATGTAAATGTAATCCAATGTAACTTACTGTCTGTTTTGTTTAGCTTTTCTCTTTGAAAATGGACTCGTCCAATGGGACGGACCACGTCCAAAATTTAACCAAATCAACATAAATAAATAAATAAATAAATAAATAAATATCCTAAAAGAAGGACCCCATAATTTCCCACATCTGTGTTCAGTACATATTGGTCATGACCTCCCAGATCTCCTCCCAAAAATCATCTCTATCCTGGTCATGTTGAAGTCTCCTCTGGGTGCAGGCAGAATGGTTCAGGAAGTGGTGGGTCCAGGTTCCTTGCATCAATGTCATTATCATTGTCACCATTATTCTTAGAAGACTCTGGCAGTGGCCTCGCATGTGATCATTATGTACAAATAAGAGAACATCCACAGGTCCGATACTCTGTAAAGATTAATTGCAAAACACAACAGGAAAGAAAAGCAAATGTCTATCATGCAGAGCAGTACCATGAAAATGATAGCATAACACAATATGGTTACAATGACAATTTACACAAGGACTGATGCATGTCTATTATGAACAGAGTTGCCTATGAGGACTGATGCATGTCTATTATGAACAGAGTTACCTATGGTCCTTTATGTCATAGTTCTGAAAAGGATGACAGTATTATTTTCTGAACAATTTTATATGCTTAGACACATACACACATAGGTCAATAGCTTTGTAAAAATGCACAAATGCTCAAAGCAACACACTGTGTGGTCATATGAGCATCCACAAAGCGTCATTGTTAAAATGAGGAGAAAGTGATCTGACAATATTGTGGACACTAGGTAAGCCATATGACCAACATCCGTGATAGGCAGCACAATATTTGACTGAACCCAATCAATATAATGAGTACAACACTAAAAACAATGTGTCATGTTCAGTCAGCACAACTGCTGACATATGGGAATCTAATATATCTGTTACTAACAGTGTTGTATTTCATAGTTTAGTTTCATAGTATAATACTAGGCTATCTGCCCTGGGGCATTTGTAAGCCTAGCCATAGTGATGTGGCTTTTGCCACCCCATGAAATGGATGAAATGGTACAAAAATGTACAGAATAAATCTAGAATACTGTGCCTCTGTCTAGTAGTGCCACAATGAAGGTCCCCTTATATAATATAATTAGTTTACTGTGCCCCTGTCTAGCAGTGACACAGATGTGTCTCCCATCCACTCATCAAGATTTCTCTTGAAGAGAGTCAGTGAGGGGCTCTGCCTAATACGAACTGGGATCCTGTTCCAAAGCATGGGAAGCCTCTGGGTTATGAATCTAGCCCTCCAGCATGTCCTATTCATACTTGTGCCGAGGTTGAAGTCTTTAGCTCTCGTGGTCCTGATGGATTTGGATTTTTGAGGTGGAGCATGTCCATCAGATCCTGATTGGACATGGCCTTGGCAGAGATCACCATGCTACTGAATAGAGCTGAAGTTTCTTTAGTCTGGCAGAATAAGACATATGTTAGAGACCCTTGATCCTTGCAAATGCTGTTGCAAATGCCGGGTGAGGTACATACCAAATGGGGCATTGTACTCAATCATGGGTCTGATGAGGGAGGAATATAGGGGTACAATGACATCCTTGGATCTGGATGTGAATCCCTTCATGATGAGGTGTGCAAGGTAGAATGTTTTTCTAACCACTTTGGCAACGTGGGTGTCAAATGAGAGGTCGTCCCTAGGTCTCTGATTACGTTTTCCGTACTCAGTGGGTTGCTGACTATGTGATAATTTGTGGGTACTTTGTTTTTTCCAAAAGGGATGACTATACATTTTTGGCATTTAGTTTAAGGCCAGTTGTCCATTTCAGTGAGGCCTTTGTAGGATGTGTGTGTCTGCTGGTGTATCGACTATGGTGCCTAGTTTGCAGTCATCTTGTCAGCCACAGCCCTCCCATGTTTGCTTTAACATCTGAGAAATAAATGGGTCCCAGGATATATCCCTGTGGGACACCACTTGTGACTGGCTTTGAGTCTGACATTGCTTTTAACTTTATGGGTTCTGTCCTTTAGCCAGTTTGCAACCTATCTAGTGACATAAGGGTTTACTTTTAAGCTGTTTAGCTTATCTATGATGCCTGAGTGAGGTATTGTGTCGAAGGCCTTAGCCAAGTCCAGGTATGCTGTATGGACTGCTTTGCCCTCATCAATGGCTCTAGTGACTGTTTCGAAAAGTCAACCAGGTTTAAAAGGCAGTATCTGTGTCTCTGTTTATGAGTTCCATAATGATTCTTTCCATAGCTTTGCAGACCAGGCTAGGGTCTGTAGAGGCAGGACCACTGTTTCCAGTGTTCAGGTACATATAGGCTAAGGTTAAATAGCATTTTATGTATGGGTTTAGATCAGGTCCCATTGATGCTGTGTTTTTGCTTTGTTTAGGGCGGTTCTCACTTGGACATCTGAGATGACAGGAGATTACATTCAGCTGGGATAAGTATTTCTTCTTTTGGGGGTGAAGGAGGGAAATTTGCACTGAACCTGTCAGCCAGAATGTTAGCAATATCTGTGGGTTCAGTGTATTTTTGTTGTTGTGAACCAACTCTGAGCATATCTGAGGGTTTCAGGTTTCTAATATAGCTGAAGAAGGCTTTGTTTTTCTCTCAAAGTTTGCCTTGGATGTTTTATGAGAGAACGTAGTTTTCTGCTAATGTTGATCAGAGATGTCTTCCCTTCATTTGTTATACATTTTGTTTATGGCTGAGGTCCACCAGACAGGATTTGGTGGAGAGGGACTTGGGTTTGTTTGGGATTGCATGCTCCATGCATTCTTGGAGATGTCCATAGAAAGCATTTGTGAAGGATTCGGCATTGTGGGATGTGGTATCCACTGGCACAGTGGGCTTAAAGGATACCATCTCAGTCTTAAGAAGAGTGAAGTCTGCTTTTGAGAAGTTTTTCACTGTGGTCTTTTGTGCTGGGGTGGAGGTGGGATATGTATATCCAGGGTGATTAGTTTGTGGTCAGATCTCACTAGTGAGGTATACTTCCAGTGTGGAGCATTTTGTCCCCATGTTTGTGATGATCAGGTCTAGTATATTATCTCCCTAGTGGGAGAGGTGACTAGTTGTTCCAGTGCATTTGAATTTATGAATTCCAGGAACCTTTGGGCTATACCCAATCTATGTTTGGGTAGTTGAAGTCTCAGTATGATGGTATTTTGTGATACATTCATATCCTCCAATGTCTTCAGGAAGGCAGAGTGGGGTTCTTAAGATTGGGAGGGTGGTCTGTAACATGCTACCAGTTGTATGTTAGTTGCACCTGTATGGTCTCTGATGCTTCATGTGTTGCTACTAACCTGGAGGTGTGGGTGTCCTTTATGAATATGGACAAAAGCATGATATGAGGTATAGCCTGGTAGTGCTGGGGTGCTCTCAGGAGCCTTGAACCAGGTTTCAGTTACTGCACAGATGTTCTCCATGCTGAGGAGTGCATCAAGTGCCTGCATCTTGAGATTTAAACTTTTCTAAGGAGGTGGGTTTGTCTTTGAGCCTTGCCTAAAAAGGCACTATGGGGTGGCAAGAGTGTCCATCAACCTAGGCTATAACCTAGGCAATGCCCCTTTTGGTATGTACTTCACAAGACATCTACAACAAGAGGATTACCAGCCTCAAACAGATGCCATACTCAGTATTGTATTTGTACAACTGTGTGCATTATCTACCTAAACAATTAGCAATCATTAGCCTGAAAAAGCAAAACATTGTAAATATGCTTGCTGATACTGAAATGCTGCAATCAAATGGGTTTCTGCTCAAGTGTCCATCAACCTAGGCTATAACTGTGTTTCTACAAAAACACCCAAGGGTTTGGAGACATATACAATACCAATGTTGACCTACAGGCTGTGCTGAATATGAGCTGCTGCAATCAAATGGGTGCCTGCTCAAGTGTTTGCTAACCTAGGCTACAAACATGTTTCTACAAAAACACCCAAGGTGTCTGAGACAGATGCAGTATCAATATTGATCTGCAGGGTGTTCTGAATTTGAACTGCTTCAATCAAATGGGTATCTGCACCAGTGTCAGTCAACCTAGGCTATAACTGTGCTTCTACATAATACCCAAGGGGTTAGAGACAGATGCAATACCAGTCTTCACCTGCAGGTTGTGCTGAATATGAACTGCTGCAATCAAATGGGTATCTGCACCAGTGTCAGTCAACCTAGGCTACTGGAATTATTGATAAACTCACTAAACTAGGTATAAATACCTATGTCACAAGATGGGATGGCAACTGGCTCACTGACAGAACCCACACTGTGAAAGTAGCAGACTCCAAATCCTACTTCAGACCAATGACAAGTGGTGTACCACAGGATTCAGTCCTGGGTCCTCTCCTGTTTGGTATCTACTTCTCTGAAGTACAGGCTAACACAGAAGGTCTTTGGCTAATGAAGTTCACAGATGACTGCAAACTAGGAGCCATAATCGAAACTCCTAATGATGTGGACATCCTACAAAAGGGCCTCACTGAGACAGATGCCTGGTGTCAAAGCCATGGCCTCAAGCTCAATGCCAAAAAGTGCATTGTCATCCCCTTTGGTAAAAACTCTGTACCCATGAACTACAACATAGGTGGTAGTATACTTAACACTGAAAGTGTGATAAGCGACCTTTAGACACAGGTGGACAGAAGTCTCTACTTTGATAATCACATCGCCACAGTAGTCAAGAAATCCTTCTACATGGCACACCACATCACAAAAGGTTTCTCATCCAGAAAAAAAGAGGTCATTGTTCCCCTCTACTCATCACTCATTAGACCCATTATAGAGTACAATGCCCCTTTTGGTATGTACCTCACAAGACATCTACAACAACTGGAAAGGCCGCAGAAATACCTCACAAAGAGGATTACCAGCCTCAAACAGATGCCCTACACAGACCGTCTCAAAAAACTCCAGCTTTACTCTGTTGCATATTGCCTACTCAGAGGTGATCTCTGCCTAACATACAAAGCTATGTCAAACCCAGAGCTGTTGGACATGCTCCACTTAAAGAAATCCCAATCCCTCCGAGCTACACACTCTAGGGACCTAAACCTTGTCACCACAATAAACAGAACATGCCAGAGGGATAGATTCCTGTCCCAGAGACTTCCCATACTCTGGAATAAACTACCTATCTATATCAAACAAAGCTCCTCATTAGCACTCCAAGAAAAATCTTGATGATTGGATGAGAAATAGGAAATTCACCTCGAGGATCACCTCTGTGGCTCTGCTCGACAGTGGCACAGGAAAATGATTTTCTTGGGTGGCAAAAGCCAGGGTACCTTTTTGACTGGGCTTGTATAGGCCCCAGGGCCGAAAGCCTAGTACCTACCTATAACCCAATGAACTATGCTTCTACATAATACCCAAGGGGTTGGAGACAGGTGCAATACCAGTGTTCACCTGCAGGTTGTGCTGAATATGAACTGCTGCAATCAAATGGGCATCTGCTGACATGTCAGTCAACCAAGGCTATAACTGTGTTTCTACAAAACACCCAAGGTATCTGAGGCAGATGCAATATCAATGTTGAACTGAAGGGAATTCCACACAGTCTGCAAACAGCAATGTAAATGCTGACAAAGCAGACACCCATTCACTATGTGAATTGGCAGGCTATATACACAACAGATAAATCACCAGAAAATAAAGCCAGACATACAGGTGTGCCAAACCATGCATCGTATGCACTAGTAAACGTACTTAGACTTGTATGTAAAACACCCACTTTAAAAGATGTGTGATAGATACACCAACGTAACTGTTATTTAGGTTATGGATTACATTTTAAAAATGCACGTTGAAACAATGACTCAATTATACATAAAATATCAACATTGTAAGATTTTATTCACAGTTGTAAGCACGGCTTCCGTGTGATGATATCACTTACCATACTGATACAACATTGCTTATTTTCTTTATACTGTGAACGTTTACTGTGCTACTTACCTTATTGTAGTACCCAGGACTACTGCTGCTCAAGGATCATCTGGTTTGGCACTGGGCAGCATTTCTGGTTAGGTTAGCTGCAGATTACACCAAGTAAGCGCCCTTCCCTCATTCAGTTACAAACACCCTCTATTCCTATTATTTCAAGTACACATTAGGACCTGCAGCCATGGATGGACACTTTCCTGCTAAATCTGCATCCAGCTAGATGGACATGGACATCCTCAGGCAATGTAAGAATTGTGCTATGTACATGGAAAATGAATTAATTCTCAAGCAGACAAATGCAGTATATAAGGGATGTTGTTACACATTGACATTGGAGGATAGCTTCTCACATAGAGACACAAAAAGCAACAAACTGGTTGTCAGCGAATCACATACTTCACTCATCAAACCCACAAATGACAACACACATAGACCAACATTTGGAGAGGCATTCATATGTAACTTATCCAAACTTCAAAGGCCTCTCAGGTGCAGTCCTCAGAAACACTGCATGTACTCAAACAATTCCCAACTCAACACATAAAGCCACATTTCATTATGTCTCAACTACCAAGTTCATAAAGCAAAACACTCCACAAACCAATATTCTGGTCATAGCAGACTCCATTTTGAGACACACTGATGTCCCTCTTACCAGGCTGGATAAGGGGAAGGTTACAGTTAGTTGCATGTCAGGGGTCAGGATTTGCCAGTTCATGCATGCACTCAGGTCATTTACCCCCTAAGTACCAGTATGACTTAGTCATAGTCCACGTGGGCACGGATGCTCTGAGATGTACCTCCTTCGACTATATGAAGAGAGACATGATTGGCCTCTCAGAATATGTGTCACAGGCAGGTATGAGCTTAGCATTGAACAGCATTCAAACATCTCCAAGGATGATGCCACAATGCCAGCAGGAAATGATAAACTTTAACAACTGGCTTAGCTGCTGGTGTCATTCCAAAGGGATCCAATACTTGTCAGCCTGGACAGACATGGTTGACAGGCCACACTTCTTTGCCAGAGATGGTATTCATCTGTCATCTCTAGGTTTTCAGATATTGGCCAAAACATTATTCATCCCTATAGTGCCTTTTTTGGTCATTGCCAAACAGACAAACCTTCCAACATACCAAAAGCTACACAGGGCAAGTTAAAGGTGTTACTGTTCAATGCTAGGAAGCTTAACAAGAAACTGCACTCCCTGGAAGCTGTCCTCACCCTGGAGAATGTTTACATTGATGCAGTTATTGAAACATATTTCAAAGCTATGGAAAGCACTCCAGCAGTGCTTGGCTATAATGCTTTCACACATTCTGACCACCCACTGAACATGAAAGAATAAAAAGCAGAGGCATATACATATCTAAATAAAGGATAGGCACACCTCAAGGCTGGTCAAACAGTATGACATGCTTCATCTACTCCATATCCAACTAACCATGGGAAAAATCCATTACCATATTCTTGTAAGCTGCAGGTAGGTCCCCCACCATGAACCAGGAGATCCATAGTTACTAGAATCACTCACCATACTGCCCAATACTATACCCATGGGTGATTTTTAACTGTCCCTCCATTAACTGTGAGGCATACATGGTCACTAGCATACATGCCCAAAAAATTCTTGACTTTGCAAACACAAATGCCCTGGAGCAGCTAGCCTGCACTCCCACTAGGGTAACACATATAATTGATCTAGTACTCACAAATACAGGAGTGTGCTGCATTTCCCCTAGTGTGATATCTTCACTGGGTAAGATCAGATCACAAAGTGTCTCCTTTGAAATAAAGGTACAACTAGCCGCACACCTAGCCCTAAAAACTTTAAAAACTTCTCTAAGGTAAATTACCCCTATTAAAGTGATGGCGTATCTAGTTTCCAAGCTCCTCTAAATCCAGAAATCACAGAAACCTATGCACAGGTGTACACAAAAGCCACATATGATCATATAAGCAAATGCATAGAAAAGACAGTACCAGACAAAAGTAAAAATAGGCTAAATCACAAAAACAAGCCACCCTGGTGGACCCTGGTGATAATAGGTTGTACAACAAAAGAAAGAAAGAAAATACTGTCAAGAAGTAAGACAGAATATGCACAACAGAGCAAAAAGTCCTTTATTAGTCTAAGCAAGTTAATTAGGGAACTAGTCAAGTTTCTGAAAGCAGACTTTGAAGTAGAAATAGCCTCCAAAGCTAAGGATAACCAGAAGGCATATTAGAGGTATGTCTAAGAGCAACACCCGGCAATATTTTATCCAACAGAAAGGAGTGGCAATGGGCACTCCTTGTGCGAATTCATATGCAAACATAGTTATGGCATATTGGGAATACACCTATATTATACGTAGTCCATATTATGAGACAAATATATTATTATATAAAAGGTTTGTTGATGATGTTTATTTAATATGGAAAGGTGATGAGCAGACACTAAAAGAGTTCATTCAGTATATAAATGGCACCACAAGTTTCCTGTCTTTCACAGAGAAATGGTCACTACACAAAATTGAATTTTTGGATGTCATACTACTGAAAGAAGGCAACCCTGTACAAACACAGTTATTCAGAAAAGAATGTAGAAGAAATTCTTTGCTACATTGCACTAGTATGCACCCCTCACATATCTATTGCAATATTGCAAAGGGTCAAGCACTTAGGGTCTCTAGACTCACTACAGATGAGACTAGGTTTCAGGGAACCATAGAGACCTTATCTAATGAATTCAAAGAGAGATGGTATAAGTCAGAAGAAAGACGGAGTTTGCATCAGGAAGAGTTTGTAGATAGGAGAGTAAGTGGAAAAGCTACATATACAGAGGTAGACAGATATATCATAAAAATGAAAGAAGAGCCTTGTTCAGGCCACAACAGCCAGTAATACTGTGTACAAATAATAATAATAAGATCAGGGAGATCTTCCACAGAAATTGGAATATTCTCACAATAGATGATGATATACAGCGACTTGTGGGTGATAAACCTAGATTTACTTACAAGAATACAAAATCACTCAAACGACTATGTTATGAGAGAAATAATAAATTGGTGTTAACATTTGATAGAAAAGGGACCTATGCTTGTAGGACATGTAACCAATGCAGTTACATGTCTAATAACAATAGTT
This sequence comes from Protopterus annectens, assembly GCF_019279795.1. Lineage (NCBI taxonomy): Eukaryota > Metazoa > Chordata > Ceratodontiformes > Protopteridae > Protopterus > Protopterus annectens. Next base: position 16,224,497 of record NC_056736.1, read on the forward strand.
TTATCCATCCTGACAGTGGAAGATCATATAATTTTTCAATTTATGCAGACTGCAAGTCACGAGATTTAATATACCTAGCGGTCTGCACAAAATCTAGTCATTTTTATGTAGGAAAGACAAATAGGACCCTTCAAGAAAGAGTTAGAGAACATGTCTATGCTATAAACAGAGAAGATGACAGCAATGCCCTAGCTAGGCATGTTATAAATGAAGGGAGTACACATGGTTTTAAATTCACTGTGATTGAGTTTATATATAAGAACATTAGGCTAGGTGATCATAGAAACTACACTGAACAAAGAGAGACAAGGTGGATCATGAGGCTACAAGCAGATAGACTATCTGGTTTGAATGACAGGATGTCCATGAAACCGTTCTTGATAGCAAGGGACAACAAGCATTAACATTGTTTATAAGCTATTAGTCTAGCTTTTTTCAGGATGGCTCAAGAATCTATTAATAAACAACATATATATTTTATATTTTTATAGTATACATTTATACATAAGCACATTTTTTTTAAATAGTGGAACATATAGTTTGAGAATTAACAAGAATGCACTTAGTAGATATGTTTTTTCTACTAATTCTTCACACTCATTACAGTTTTCTGTTTTGGAATTGTGTAAAAATGGTAGAAGAGGGGGTGATATTCGAATGAAGATGGAATGTGCTGAAGTTAAATTGATACTGGAGCTTCAAGCTACTGTAGGAAAAGGGTTGAATGATTGTGTTGCATTGAAGCCCTTTTTAAGATCACATGGCCTTAGGAAATGATTTTCATTGGTTGTATTTTATGCACGTGACAATTATTTCATTATTTATTGCAGATGTACTTTATTTTGAATGATTTGATGAAGTGCCAAGTTTTAGCGTGAAAGCGCTTATCTTCTGTTTTGATTTGCTTTGTTTTATTAAAGTTCTTCACTGCTGGTCTCTTGTTTTTGATATTCAGCTTTTGTGTGCAGTACCAGCTGTTTCTGTAATCTTTGATTCTGTTTGAAATTATAGTCTCGCTGTACTCAGCCCTCATTAGAGCAATAATTGAGTACAATTCTCCATTTGGCATGTACTTGACTAGGTACTCACAACACCTGGAAAGCCGTCAGAGGTTCCTCACAAGTAAAATACAGGGTGTAAGCAACACAATCTATGCAGATAGGCTAAAAGCCCTAGCCCTTTACTCTATCTCCTACTGACTCTTAAGGGGTGACTTATGCCTAACCTACAAGGCACTCACAAATCCAGCCCTGATGCAGCTGCTACACATCTGCAAGTCGAACAGCATATGGGTTACCTGATCTAGGGATCTAAACTTAGTCAGCAACTCAATCAAAACATGCTGGAGACAGATATGTGTGTCTTAGAGATTGCTCCTTTTTTAGAGCAAGCTTCCTATTCACATTAACCAGAGGTCTTCCCTGGCCCTCTTCAAATAAAATTTAGATCAATGGATGGGGAAACACAAATTCAAACATGAGGAAGTGTCTATGTCCCTTACGAACAGGGGCAGTCTGTAAGATACTTAATGCTCTTGCCCCCAGAAGTCATATATTGGATAAGATCAGGTCATATCGGCTAGGCTTGTAAGGGCCCTTAAGCCATTAGCCTAGCAATCTCTTATGAACCTATGAAGTTATGATGGAAGTCCTGCATTCTAATCAATATACATTATTGTGAAAAATGCAGGCCTGTAAATGGGGGAAGATGCATTTCAGTTCATAAAATGCTTAAAATATTCAACATACCTCTCACCCTCCACTGATCCTTAGTGCTGTGCATCTGCTCGATGCACATGGCTCTGTTCTGATTGCAATTCTCTTCTCCTGAAATCAAAACATAGAATGTACAAATAATGTATTCTTCAAATAACACTGATTTATATTTCTTACCACAGTTTGTAGACATTCTTTCTGAAGAACATAAATAATCACAACAGACAATTGCCAGTTTTACAGTTGTTTTAACATCTTGGAACACAAATTGATGAACATGAGATTCAAACCTGCAATCACAATCAACATCAAAACTCTTAACATTGAGAACTACCTACATAACTAACACAACTTTACTGAAGAAGCATGTTTTGCATGCAGTAAAAAGAGTTTATGTTATGGCATCATTTGGATGTCGGATGGTCTACTGATAATTACCTTGGCTTGGGATTGCAAAGTATGAACATGAGATGCTACCATTGGAGAATTAAATTCATGTTATCACTGTGTTAAGAAACATTAACTGTAATGGAGTGCATGCATTCCAAAGGCAGTGTGACAGTATTATGTAGCATACAGCTTTTGTGAACAAGAGCATACATGTTGTTGTACATTACGGACACAGTAAGTTATGTGTGAGGACCATGGTATCTCTTAGCAAATTGCACATTACTCGGAAATACACACATTCTCACTGTTCTTCATTTCAACTGTTAGTCTGCTCATCCCAGTCCCTTAAACTTTGGAGATTATTTTTTTCTACTATTGACCTTAAATAGTTCATGAGAAAACAGACCTTCATTGCATTTTTACAAAGTATACAATATTAACCAAAAACTGCTCAGGCATATAATAGGATTTAGCAAGATGTACTGCCCCCATGGTTAAATAGCTGATGTTAATGGAATGTTATGGATTACAGATATGTTAGTAGGAATTCAATGAATAACCAAGTTATTTGCAACTACGCTCACAATATGCATTAATATCAGTGTGTAATATGCTTCTATAAATAAATGTTATGGGTATATAAAAGCTAGATAACAGTTTGTGATATATGTGTCCCCTCTCTGCATATGAGCACACAACATGCAAAGATATAGACATGCTGTTCTGTTTCTTTATTATCTGAGCTACCAGCCAATACATGCTATTCTTAAAAAAAAACAGATACTGAAAGCTGATGTTATCAAAGCATTGTAGATTACGTCCATAGACATAGAATTCTGAAGACTATCTCAATCAGCCATTATTATGCACAACATAAACATTAATATAAAGTATTGCAATATGGTTCTTCCAAAAAATGTTATAGGTGAAAATAACAGGTACAGATACATGTTTCCTCTTTGTGGTCTGGAATCCATGGCATGCCAAGCTATCAACATGCTGTTCAGTGGCTTTATAGGTCAAGCAAACATTCAGCAACGTTTCCATTTGAGAAAACAGGTACTGCAGGTGTTTATTAGAACTCCTGCAGAAAACAGAAATTGCAAACATTTTTTGGACCTTTTATTGTAAAGACATAACAGCTATCAGCACATAACTAAAAGCACATGTGTAAGGAGTAGAACAGGCATTACTTTTTAAATTAAATAATGTTGTCTGTGTTATTGTTTAGGAGGAATGATGTAATGAAGTTATATATATGTTTTTATTCCAACGTAAAATGGTGCAATAGGTGATAACATTGGGACTATAAAGGAAAACTATAAAGTGCACAGTCATTTGTGACCTAGGTGCTGTATGCTTCCGTGATGCATGAGGACAGTGGTAATGTGAAATTATGTAGTTTACATTTTGTAAAGAATATGTGCATCAACAAAGGACATACTTATGGATATTATACACATCATTAAACAAATTAACAACATGGGAATCAAACCCATACTTAATAGGACAGCATTGACCAAATTCTCTAATTATACCCATGAGCTAATTGTCACAGTAGCTAACATATGTTTTTAAAAACATCTATTTGATATGTATATATATATATATATATATATATATATATATATATATATATATATATATAAATAGATAGATAGATATAGGGCAAACAAATATCTGTAAAATCTGTAGTAATGCTCAGGTACATGTAGAATATTGATACCTGCTGTAAGGATCTACAGGCTGCCTCTGTACCTCAGCAACCCTCCTTTGAAGCTCTTTCACATTCCTGTGATGCAGTTTGTCATAGCAGTGAAGAACCTGTACTCCATAGGAGCAGATCCCCATCCTCTATCAATGATCCCTTATGATCAGGTTCTACAATTTGATCATGGCGAAGTTCCTGGGTCTGGGTCTCATCCTCTACTTCAATACAATGTACATGGTCAACATCTGGGTCACCTCCTCATTGGTCCAGTTGTGCACCCAGACATGTCTCAGCCTCCTCCAAGTACCATCATGATCCCCAAGTTGAAGAAGTTTGAAAAATACAAAAACAGAGAAATGCTCACTGAAGTACCACTCAGATTTCTGTTAGCAGTGGTCTGATTATCAAATATATCAAAATCAATATTTGAAAGTGGTGCTGATGTCATGTTGTTACATCATTGGAAGATAATGTTGCCTCTATATTGTGGTTATGAGCTACACCTGGGTGTTTCGGTGTATAAAGATAATTTGCATGTATGTCTGTGAATGGGACTCCAAAAATATAAATTTTAATGAACCTCATTAATTATGTATGGTGCAAATGGTACTTAAAGGTGGGTGCACACAAGGTGCAATTTGATTCTGTGATTCAGAGTGAGCGGTATATTGGAAATTGACAGCATTTCTGTTTTGATGATAAGTAAATCTCTTAAAGTAAGTCATTTCAAAAGAAACATGTTCAATATTTAGTTAAAATTTTATCTCTAACAGAAGTTGTCATAAGTTACTGGAGTAATGTTGTCTTGAACTTTATGCATACAAGTTTCCTTCTAAATAGTTTATTTCAGTCCAGTATGCAGCTGTATAACAAACTTCCATTGCAAATGTTAACAGTATATGAAGGCTGATTCATGGATCACCCACAGTTCTTACTGGTAATTTTTTGCACTCTGCCATGTAACTATAAATAGTTATGGATTCCAACACTATCCATATCTATTATCTGATGTTGATATCATGGATATTTCTTAATTTATGTTTTCTAACAAAACTGTTAAAAACATTTGCTGTTTCTGTTACTGATATGTCTTCAGTGATGATTCTTAATAAAGGTGTTATCAGTACTGGCTCAATATACTAAGGCTCCATACTATCTGTGGCCTGGCTATGGATCCTGAGTTCTACCCATGCATTCTGCATGTCCTTCAAATTTTTATTTGTTGTAGTAGTTGAATGTGACATGGAAGCAGACTTACATATCCTAATGCTGCTGTCTTTGGATCTCCATGCAATATATATGCATGGTCAGGGGTTGTAATCCCACTCGCAAACTGCAAAGATATATGTTATGTTGATTTTACCAATGTTACGTATGAAGGCATTATTGTTACTTGTAATATGTCACATCAGTCTTTATCGCACACGGTTATACAGACAGGCTCACTGCACCAAAATGCATACTGTTTATGTTGTCATATGCTTTTCACATAATGAAATGCATAAATGAGCTCAAACATGAATATTATCATGAGCATATCACTGTTTTTTAGATGGCCTACCTTCCTAGGGGTGACAGCTTCTCTACCCAGGAAATAATGTCATAATTGATTCTCTCCACCAACATGAAAGGAGACTGCTAGGCCATTCAGGTGATACTATTTGGAGAAATAAAATCTGGATGGACCTCACCAATGTGATCAATGTAGTTGGAGGCCACAACTGATCTTGTGAAGCCTGTAAGTGATACTGCTCAGACATGATCCCTCTTGCAGCCAACAGAGTGACACTTTATGAGAGACTGAGGGAGGCCACCAGTGAGGGATGGCCACTGCCGCCCATGACATCACAATATTTCTGGCCTCACTGCATACAGCAAAATGGGAATGATGCATCCCTGGCGCTGTGATTGAAGCTGGAGTTCCAGAACAAACATGAGTGCGTTTATTTCCATTACATGGCTGTGTAGCTGTGTATTGAGACAATCACTGCATATTGTTCTTCATGCATATTCATGTATTGCTGTTATTGATTTACAGCAGCAGAGCTGAGCCATGCACACACATCCACACATGATGAAGATGATGAATGTAAGTCTAATGACATATATTGATACAAATGAGTTACAGACAGATCAGTCCAAATGACACTGGTAATGCTGTTTGCATTAATATTCACAGGTTCATCTACTTTGGGACTAAACCAGGGAACAGCAGGTGAGTGTCTCTATACTGTTACTGTGAACACTACTTTATTAGTGCTTCAGCCTCATTTCACGGCACCGGTGTTTACTGTTATATTGTTGTTTCCCTACCATTGTACGCTACAGGTACATCAAGTGTAGGGTGAAGCCATGCATTTTCAAGAACAGACAGACCAGGTATGTTACAGCAAAACTGTCATAGCTTTCAACATTGTGTAACAACATGTGAGACCTGACATTTTTGTCATTATCTGTCAATGCAGGCCCATCTGGTGTACAGTTGAAATGCCCATCACTTGAGTATTTGCAGCCCATATTACTGTGTTGTATATGTGATGCTGTCAGTATTCTCTTTTCTAAATACATGACTGTGCTGTCTTTCTCTTTACTTTACCACTGCAGGATCCACAGTACAATCCACAACCACCACAAAGCAGACTTCTGTCAGTGGTATGCTATTAAGTATGTTTCTTACCTGTCCTTGCTGTTAATGCCATAGTTGACCGCCACTAATGTTATGCACTTATTACCATTCCTACTTCAGGCTGCATCAACATCCTCAAGTGCACATATGAGTGGTATGTGTATGTCACACATCATGTATGTTTTAACTGTTTACTTGGTTAATAGTGTTGGTTAACAAGTATAAATGATGTCATCAGTAATGCTTTTTTTCCCCTTCCACTAATTGAAGCTCATCCCTGTTTAGCACCACAATCTCCCTATCAGTTTTTGCCAGGTGTGTTTTTTCATGCATCACATATGTCATGTATGTTAGCCATGTAAACAGATTATATACTTCCAAGGTGTGATACCATTACATTTGTTATGCTGCTATCTGCTGCACACACAACTTGTCAGTTGATGGATGACCATCTCCTTCTGTTTATGTATCAGTCTGCTTCTGGATGTACTGGTTTCTTGATAGGTGTGTGTGTGTGTGTGTGTGTGTGTGTGTGTGTGTGTGTGTGTGTGTGTGTGTGTGTGTGTGTGTGTGTGTGTTTGCAATCTATTGCACTGAGTACATGTGAGAAGTTTGCAGTGTTATAGAATTGATATATTACAGTTCACCAATCCATGGGGGTGGACAGAAAATGTATGCAATCATCCACTTTCTGCACATTGCTTCCAGGAGTTTTGCCAAGATACAAATGGAAGTGGTCTGTGATACTCAAACAGTATCCTCCATGTGTTTCTGGAATGTCCCAGATGCAAGTACATCCTGGCTAAGACATACTTTGGTTTCAAAGGCGATGGGATTCTTTGCATAGTCTGCACAGACATGTGTGGGGCTCACTTGTTGCAGACAGCCTGCACCAGCTGTCTGCTTAGACAGTATCTGCCAATTATTTGATTTCTAGTTATTTTACACTCTACTTCTCAAAAGCGAGAAGTGTATATGTGTATTACTACAAACCAGGATGTTATATCAATGAGCATTAACATATAAAAACATACAAATGCTAATGTTGAATGTGTTGTCAGTGCCTGTGTGTGAAGTACTGAACAGGGCTACAGTTATGTCCCAGATGTATAATAAGTCTAAATATTGAAAGGGTGCCCATATGTGTAACGCTGTCGCACTACACCCCCCCAAACAACAACAATGTATTAAATGGTGTGTACAGTGTGTATTTAATACCTGTCCTGTCAGAACAGGGTTAGACACTTATTAAAACAATGTCATTAAATACTAAACAAACTACCTAAAAATCTACTAAAACACAACATGGACACCTATCTTCTGGTTGGTCAAATGCAAAATATGTGCATTGGAGGACTGTGTGCATTAAGTGCAAAATTGTACACCTAACGTAACCAATTCTTAAGTTTAAGTATACAGACGAGCGAATAAACTTTGTTCAATCCTGGTGGGTGACATGCATCCAAACGTAACTGCCATAAAAGTTCTATCTTTTCTAAATTTAGTGAACTGGAGCCACCTCTAAGCATAGTATGGATTAAATTGTCCTGATCTTGTATTTGCTCAATAACTTTAAATTTAAACGAGTGGTTGGGTTTTTCCATACAGTGCTTTGCTACTGCATTCTCTTGTTTGTGTCTACTGATTGCATATGTGTGATCGTAGATCCTGTCACGAAGCCTTCTGTCGGTTTTCCCGACATAGAAGGCTGGGCATAGTTGACATAAAGCCAGGTAGACTACACCTTTATAGTTACAGTTGAATTTGTTTCTCAAAACATAATTTCTATCTCTGATAACAAACTTGCTGTCTATGTCTATATACTTACAATAATTACACATCTCACAATGGAACATACCTGCTGTTCTGCATGTGTTGTTGTGTCGACCTTCTATGATGTTTTTTATGTTTTTACCACGCCTGTAAGTGACAACCGGTGATGGTCCTAACTTTTGGGTGATGTCTCTATCAGTTGTGAGCAAGTGCCAGTTTCTTTTCAATATGTCCACCACTTCTCTTGCTCTTATATTGAAAGTGAAAACAAACCTAATGTTTCCATTGGTTGTTTCTGTTGAACTTCTACTCTCAAGTGTGTTATATTTAGAGGTGTTTGTGTGGTTAGTCTGTTCAGCGACAGTTGTGTCAAGATCTAGATTTGATTCCCTTGGTACTAATGGGATGTCCTTGTTCAAAATTGGTTTGTATATTCATTTTTCTCTTTTAACTTGGACTTCCATTATTATGTTGTTGATTAATTCATTGGGGGTAATCCCTGTGTGAAAACATATCATACAGGTTTTCACATTCCACTAAAAAATCATTTTGCATGGTGGTTATTCTTGCAGCCCGTACAACTTGTCCTTTAATAACGGACTTTTTCTTGTGCAAAGTGTGGGAACTGTTGAAATGCAAGAGTGAGTTAGAGTATGTACTCTTTCTATAAATTTTAGCTGTATAGTGTTGACCCAATGTGTTTTTTGATAAGAGTACATCAAGATAACTAATACTCAACTCTTGGTAAACACTGGTGAATTTTAAAAAATCAGTGGTGTTGTTAAAATATTCAACCAGTTCTTTTGCTAAAGTACTGCCACCTGAAATTATAATGTAAATATCATCCAAGTACCGGGTATAAAAGGAAATAGGATGACACAACAACACATGCAGAACAGCAGGTATGTTCCATTATGAGATGTGTAATTATTGTAAGTATATAGACATAGGCAGCAAATTTGTTATCAGAGATAGAAATTATGTTTTGAGAAACAAATTCAACTGTAACTCTAAAGGTGTAATCTACCTGGCTTTATGTGAACTATGCCCAGCCTTCTATTTCAGAAAAACTGACAGAAGGCTTCGTGACAGGATCTACGATCACAAATATGCAATCAGTAGACACAAACAAGAGAATGCACTAGCAAAGCACTGTATGGAAAAACCCAACCACTCGTTTAAATTTAAAGTTATTGAGCAAATACAAGATCAGGACAATTTAATCCATACTATGCTTAGAGGTGGCTCCAGTTCACTAAATTTAGAAAAGATAGAACTTTTATGGCAGTTACGTTTGGATGCCTGTCACCCACCAGGATTGAACAAAGTTTATTTGCTCGCCTGTATACTTAAACTTAAGAATTGGTTACGTTAGGTGTACAATTTTGCACTTAATGCACACAGTCCTCCAATGCACATATTTTGCATTTGACCAACCAGAAGATAGGTGTCTATTACTTGTTGTGTTTTAGTACATTTTAATGAAGTTTGTTTAGTATTTAATGACATTGTTTTAATAAGTGTCTGACCCTGTTCTGACAGGACAGATATTAAATACACACCATACACACAGTTTAATACATTGTTGTTGTTTGGGGGGGGTGTAGTGCGACAGCGTTACACGTATGGGCACCCTTTCAATATTTAGACTTATTATACATCTGGGATATAACTGCAGCCCCGTTCAATACTTCACACACAGGCACTGACAACACATTCAACATTAGCATTTGTATGTTTTTATATGTTAATGCTCGTTGATATAACATCCTGGTTTGTAGTAATACACATATACACTCCTCACTTTTGAGAAGTAGAGTGTAAAATAAGTAGAATGCAATGCATGAAACACATTGAACCACTGTGTTTAACTCAAATCACTTGTTGTTAGGTTTTCTTGATTTTTGCATATTGTCTTTCTTTTTAAAAGGTGAAAAGCAAGTCAGCACTGCTCTGACTTTGAAAGAGTTAACTTTAAGTAACATCTGTCATGTGACTATTTGTGCTGCATTTAAATTCCCTTTGACTTACAGAGTGCATTTGTCTGAAGAAGTCTGTTTATATTAACAGACGAAACGCACTTTACACTTGGATTTGTTGATTCTTGTTTTTTGGCTTATTTTGGACTTTTTTCCATCACAACATTGGTTTTTAAAGGATATTGATTTTATTAAATACTTGTTTGGGGACGCTGGCATTTTTTCTGAGCCGTTTTTCTTGTTTTTCACATCAGTTTTTTGTTCTTGGTGGTTGACTTGCTTTTCAGTAGAATTAGATTCTGTTGTTCCTTCAGCTGCATTATGACCTTGTGCTACAACTTGCACTTGCTCTCTCCTAGCCCCTGGTTCCTTCACTTCAGCATCTTGTGGTATGCAACATCATGCACTGATGCCTCACTCACTCGAGAAACAACATTCTGGTTAGCTGCTAAAGGCAAGGAGACAGAATTAAACAAGACACAATTCTCCCTGCCTTGTATTGTATTGTTCACAGTCTCTTGTGTTCTCGGCTAAGTGAAAACATGGCCAACGTGAAAATCAGTCCTGTCTCTCTCCAATTTGCTTAGTTTTATTTTCAAAAGTTTCCTTTTATAAGCAGCTACTGAATCAAATACCTCAGGCATATATCTATCTACCATGGCAGCACCAAATTGATTCAGTAGTTCATTTTATATAAGGTGGTAATGGTCGAGCTTATGATTTTCACCTCATTATTTGCAGAAGTTATAAGAAGTCTCAAATTGTCCAGACTAGTGTTTATATTGAGTTTCTGCCACTCACTTAGAAACCTGGAATCATTTGGTAAATATGAAGGCATTTTCAATACACGTAGCCCATGTGATATAATGCCTTCTTTAACACAAATTTCAAGAAGAAAATATTGATACTGATTACGCTTCAATTTTAATAATTCCTTTTCTAAGTTGAGTAAATGACTCTTGAACAAAATAACATCCACAGTATGATCTTCATCTCTTACATCCTCAGGAACAGCAGATAACAATGCATTAGTTTTCTTAGTAAAATTGTTCTCAAAAGTATCTATCTTAGTCTTCAAAGCAGTGTGCTCTGAAGGAGGGGTGTGGTCCAGTTCAATTATCTCATCATTGTCAGTCATCTCCATGCAACTCTGAGTGATACAAAGAATAATAAAAAACACTTGTATGCAGGTCCTTATGTCCACAGCAAAACTACAGCAAAGTATCCAAAAACAACAAGAGGACACAAGATAGGCTTCAGATTATAAAGCTTTAATCAGGCACAAGCACATTCACATCGGCTTCTTCAGCTGCATTAAAAACAAATGAAACTAGTCATGCTTTTAAATATTGCTGAACGCATCACATGACAATACATCACATGTCTATATACACTCCATTACTATAAAATATTAAAGCTTTATGGTAACCACAAAATAACTAAATATTCAAAGAAAATCATAAAAATATAATCATAAAATATTTCTTATATACTTTGTGCACTATAAAAACATTAAAATCCATATTCTTAAAAACAACTACTTTACCTACATAGAGGTCTGGCCTTTAACTTTAGTCTCAGTGGTATTTGTTCATTGAAACCATGTCCCATGTCAGCTCTGAATAAGACTATCCATCTAGCTTCCAGTTCCTCTGTTTTATTACATGTGTCTCCCCCTTTACTTACAAAACTCCTAGCAATGACCATAAACTTAAATTTATGTTGGTTGTAAGTATTCACAACATGTTTGCCCAGGACATTACTTCTGCTTTGTTTGCCTATGTGATAAATGTGTTCTCTAACCCTCTCCTTGAGTGTACGATCTGTTTTCCCAATATAAAATGTCTTGCATACTACACAGTGAGTGAGATACACTATATGCTGTGTATTACATGTAGCTTGTACTTTAAATTTATATAGCCGGTCCTTATCTGGATCTAAAAAATCATTGCTTATATCCATATACCCACAGTATGAACATTTGCCACAAGGCTTAGTCCCCATACCACCCATAGGTGTTTTCTCTTCTCTGGGTGCACATAAGCATCTCTTCAGAGACTTTTGATTTCTGAACAAAAATTTAGGCTCATTCTCTATCCATTTTATGACCACCTTGTCAGTGGTCAATATCATACCTCTCAACCTGGAAGCATCAAAAATCTGGACAAGGCCCATGAAAAATAGGTACAAATCTGTATGCTGATTAACATCTAATTTGCATACATAATTATGTAGCCCCACCCACTCCAATGGAACTGTGGGATACCAACTTTCAAACATAAACTGAAGAACAGACCACCAAAATATGGCACCGCACCAGAGTCCCCTGCAGCCATTCCAATGTCCCATTACCTGGCGATGTCTCCCCATTTACCATAAACACTAATGTGTGCATACTGCTTTACTTCTACAATGATTATTTGGATTTTATTTTTTACATTTTGCAGCACAACAATGTATAAAACACTAACAGACATCTGCTAAACAAAGCAATACTGTCTCACAATGAACATAGACTTGGCATTAAAACTTCTCTGCCCTTGAAACTCACATTCATTGAAATAGCATTGAAACCCACACACCACATCCAAAAAAAATGCATCTGGCCAGTGATGGATAAAGATTACCTTTGGGCTGTTTTCAAATCATTGGCCCCTTGCACATGAAAAACACATGTTCTTTGATGCATCTTACTGATTGAATTATATTATATTCCTTATATAATACAGCACACTTAGAGCGAGTTTTAAATTTATTGAACATTTTTCTAGTAAGCAATGACGCAAACTGCATGAACCAATAATGGCCTAACTGCCCAGTTCAGAACATTTCCATCTTAAAGTCTACTCACCATATAGACATTGTGTGTTCTTTAATTCAGCTTCCTGATGGTGTTTAAATGAGTATAATTATTATTATTATTTACATTTTCAGCAGAATTTCAATCAATAGGTTTGAAACAACTGCAGCTGAATTCAAACAACTAGGCAAAAAAGAAACCCAATATGACAATAACCCATCTCAAACAATATTTAAGGAGGCACTTTGCTTATTTTTTGTGTCATACTGAGGTGTCAGTGGCATAGTGTTCCTGATTAAAAAAAAAAAAACACGCACAGCTAAATGTCCATTCATCTGCACAGACTTCATGATTGCATTTTTTGGAGATTATAAATGTGAAATGAGCTCACTATTACTGTAAAACTGGAACAGTGTACTAAAGTCTGCATAAGGCAGTATAACCCATATTTCTTATGTCAAAGCGATTTGACAATGCATCTAAGAATAAAAGGTGAAAATGACATGTACATAATTGAGCAACTGTTCTGTGATCCACTGCAGCTGTATTTAGTTTGGCAGTTAAAGGATAATTAAGTCTATGGGCTGTTAAGCTGTGTCCTATCCAGAGTTTGATTCTCACAACCTCCATTTGCCTAATCAGATAATGTCTGAGTGGATCAGTGGTCCACCCCAATTAACAAATGAAGAATCAAAATGATATCCAAAAACAGGATGTGACATACAAGACATCAGTACATAAATGCAATTAAAAAGGCACATCAGAAAATTTGCCGATGTCATGATAATCTGAAAATGAGGCAAGAAATGCATGTGCTAATAGAGCCCATGTAACAACACTTGTAAAACAATGGGTTATGCTTTTAGATTACGTGCTACCACTTTAAAAAGAACCATAGTTGAAATTCATGCTCATTTCTACAATACAGAAAACCAGCAAATTATGAGTATATATTATGTAGTTCAGCATGATACTGCAGAAATGTACATTTAACAATCACACTGAATTAGAGAAGTAAACAAGTGTTAGCACAGATCTAACCTAAAGTAAGACCTGTACACCATACTCTTACCTTAATGCTGAGCCTGTAGTAGCAGAACATTCATTATATTTAAAATTCCACAGGCACGAATGAGGAAAAAAGAAACAATAGCGGAAGCTTTGTGCATTGATGCAGGGACACACAGAAGCAAAGGCCAAAGGGTGTTTGTTTTCTTAAAGACGAATGAACACCATTAAACAAGAAATATAATTTGTGTTTGATGCCTTTGTCGTTCGGGACTCACTCACACACTATTAATACTCTTGTCTTGTTATCTTAGAAATAAATAATAGAACAGAGAACACTGCACTGAAATGCTGTTGGCAAATCTAGGTAGGCAGGAAGGGGAAAACATTATGATCTCCGCATTACTGCTGCTTCTAGCTCAAAAAAGCCAAGGCAAGAATGAGTGAACAGAAGAACGGGTGCTGTATTGTGGTTGTTGTGGGTTGTAAATGAGAGTAGAGTGCTATTTTTTTTTGTTTGTTTAGCATGACTTGTTCAATGCCATTTTGTGGCAGTTTTATTTGTTTTGCTGAGTTACGTTAAGTGTCGGAGTACGGTACACATACACACACCAGACAGTTCATTCTGTCCACATACCTGAAGGAGCAGTTCCTTCCCTCCATGAAGCCCAGGCCAGTCGATAATCCACAGCAGCTGTTTCCTTAGCTCTGAGTCTGCTGTAGTACCCATAAGTTCCTGCTCGATCATTTCTTTAGCTCTGCAACAGTACTATCCTTAAGTTCCCACTCGAGCTCGCCTCGCAGACCATTCAAACAGAAGGAGGCAGCCAGCCAGAAATACAGATGCATGTGAGCCCTTGAGCTTAATTCCGACAGGCTGACGGAGCTGACGTCATCGCACATGTGATGACATCAGCAAAAAAGCAGAAAAAAATAAATAAAAAAAAAAGCTGGGAAAAAGTCGGAAATGAAGGGGTGCCACTCGGGAATCTTGGCACCCCATTATTTGACCCCGAAACTCGGTAAAAAATGATTAAATCGGTATGGTTGTGAGGTATGGACAATATCCCCCAGTGTTTTCGTATAATGTTCATATAAGACCCAGCATCACTAGAGAAGCTTAATGGCACCTTTAACTTAGGCTTATAACTTGTGTTAAAAAAACAGACACTGGGATTCATGAAGCTTGTGCCAGGCGCAGGCATAGCGTAGGTGGTATAATGCCAAATATGGCCGCTGAGCGATTCAGGTATGATCCAATTCCACATGCACTACCAGCGTACGCCAGATCTGCGCAGCTTTCGGCTCAGGTATACTAATCACCCCATGTGCAGTACTGCAGCATGCAAATGAAGGTACATAGTGATTCATGAAGTGGTGTAGGCGTAGTGTAAGCCTACAGAAATGTAAACCAAAAAAAAAGGTTTACATTTTGCCAAACAGAACATCGGAGCCATGATAGCGGACCAGACTCATGTATTACAACATTAACATATGCCGATGGCTAAATATACAGCCAATGGCATAAGAAAAGATGCACAACACATAAAAAATAACATTTAATGTCATGGCCACAGTAACGCAAAGTACAACCGCAGGGCACGTGTGCACAAACGGGAACACAAGGAAAATATATACAAATGTCATAAAATTGCAATGTAACACAAATCATGATTTCACCATAATAGTCAATGGTATGCATGCTACACCACAACCAAACTGCAAGGGTTGCTAAGGGTCTGTGACAGTGTTTGATGCGGTAACTATGAATTAGTAGTCAGTGCCATATAAATGAGGCAAGTAATAGTAAATCACAAACGTCCCGCCAGCCTAAGGATGTACCATACGGCGCAGCGCTACAACACCGAAGAGTAGTCTGGAGGAATACATGACATCAGCAGTGGGGTGTGCCACCGTAGCTGTAAGCACATTGGAACAATGCAAATCCAGGCTGCCCATTGCTAAGCAAAGCTGCAGGATAGGGGAGTGGATGTAGGTATAGCTTTGCTTAGTTGAGAACACACATGGTGCCCGAAAGCGCATGTGTACGTGGATGAAAACCTGCCCGAAACTCTGTAAGCGGATGCACGCACCGCTCACCACAGCTCAAACAGGAAGTTTAGGGGAAGACAATAAGGAAATGCTGCAGTAGGGTAATTGGAGTACAGCTGAGCAATTAACACCTATTAACTCACAGTGGGCCATTGATGGCAGCTAACAAGGCTGCTAGCAGCAACCTGCAGAACAGGATAGGGGAGGTGTTGGATTGCAAAGAAAAGAGAACTGTAACCGCAGAGAAAAGCAAACCTGTAGTAGATCGGCTATAGAACACATTTTGCAAGACAATCCTGGTTTGGGAAAGTACAAAACAAGAAAGCAGGCTGCTGGATGCATGCCAGACAATGGGAGGGGAATCGTTAAGTAAAGTTAAGGCAAGGGCAAGAGGTAATCCATGGCAGCTAAATGTAATTCAACACCAAAGGCACCACAATAGCAGTACCTGTGGTAAAACACATAAGATACCCTGCAGCTCTGATTGTACATACACACCCTATGACATCATCAGTGTTCAAAGCACAATAGTATAAAGTGTGAAGGCACGTCACACACACTTGTGTATTCCCAAACACTGCACCATCGATGTAAACAGACGGGGAACTTTTACAATGTACTTGTTGGGAGCTGCCATAGCTGTGATTCATCACCATGTGTTGGAGACTGAAGGTGTTGTGGAGGATGATGCTGACAACCACCTCAGGCCCTGGAGGAGGAGAAGAGTGTTCAGACCAAGGGTAACCTACCAGGGGCTACATGATATGGAGATACTAGAGCATTACAGGGTGGAGAGGGACATCATCCAGAAACAACAGAGGTGAACCCATCCCAGTGGACACAGAGGTATGTGTAAGCTTGAGAATACTAGCCACAGGTACCTTTCAAAGGCCAATTGGAGCTATCATGGGGATCTCACAGGCATCAGCATCCAGGGTACTCCACCAGTTCCTGGATGCTGTGTTATCACATGCTAATGAGCATATATACTTCCCCCGAATTCAGGAAGAGTTGGCCAGCAATATGCGTCTCTTCCACCATGTGGCACACTACCCAGAGGTACTGGGTGCAATAGACTGCACGCACATATATATCAAGTCACCACCCAGTGAGCATGGTAGGCACTACATAAACCACAAGGGATACCACTCCATCAACTGCCAGGTAATGTGCAATGCCAGGGCATTATCACGGATGTGTGTGCTGGCAGCCCTGGAAGCTACCATGACTCCCACATCTGGCATGCCTCACAGCTGTATCAGGTATTTGTCAGGGGGGACATCCCATATGGCCAATTTGTGGGGGATGCTGGCTATGCACTGGAGCCTTGGATGATGTGTCCCATCAGAAATTCACACACACCCATGCAAGAACGCCATAATGAGGCACATGCGCAAACCAGAATCATCATAGAGCGTGTGTTTGGGATGCTGAAATCACGGTTCCGTTGCTTGGACATATCTGGTGGAGCCTTGCAGTACTCTCCAGGCACATGTGCCCACATCTTTATAGTATGTGCCATGCTACATAATATGATCCTGCGGAAACAGCTGAAGCAGGGACATAATGGTGAAGGCCCTCACAGCCCAACGCAATTGCCAAGACCATCACAGGCACAGAGGGATTCAGACCACAAACACCCTGTGCCAGCCCCAGTAGGCAGACGGACGCATGCCCAATATGCCCATGCCTTGGCAAAGAGGGAATGTATAGCACATACACTGACAGTGTAGGCCCCTACGGACTGACACACTTCTCCACCTGCACACACAGTAAAATGGATGGCACACACACACGATCACCTGTAAATTGTAATGTATAGGTGGCCTACTATGTGAATCCTACATAGACAGCCCTCAACTATTGCACACACAACAGCTATTGGAACAAGGAAAGTCAACATCTGAACAGTAAACAAAGCTAACAGCATATGTTGATACTGTATGTATAGGTTCCTTGGTACATTGGTAGGTACATGCCCAGTTGTCAGACACCATTCATCAGCCTAGGCAAAATGTGTCTGCTGTCACCACCCCATTGATTAACTAACTGTCCCTCTGTGGAGCAGAGCCAGTTGTGGGATCCATGTGTGTAACCACTGTTCCTCACCTACTCTGCATGGATTCCCTGGTGTATTAATGAGGGGCTCCATATAATGTAATCAGGGATGTAGTGCCAAATCATGGGGAGTACCCATGACAGGTATCTGTCACCCCAGCATTCTCCAGTTATGGTTGTGTCAAGGTGTAGGACATTACAGTGTGTGGCTCACTGTGACATAGATTCTCAATGCTGGAGCACATCCATTAAACATCACTTGGACATACCATTAATAGGTATCATCTATATGTAAACTAACTGAGTTACACATTTGTTTGCAGTATGGAGGAACAGCCATAATACAGTCCACATACAAAACACCATAACACTTGTACAAATCCCAGATGACCAAGTGGTAAAGCCACTGACTGTGTTGTGCATGTTCCCAGTTCCATGTCCTGCAAGGTCCGTTACGTAATCCCGATGGCACGAATAATGGATGTTGGATGCAGGTCATTAGAGCACGTTTAAGCACATGTTAGCGGGTTTATGCGGTGGCAAGTGACGGTAAGCGTTGTTTAAACATGACTGCATGGATATGCGCAAAACAGGTCTAAGCTTTGCTGAATTTCACGCAGATCACGGTCAAAGATGGCCAGAAAAGGTGAAACCAGCATTATTCACCCTTGTACTAATAGTGCCTTCTCTGAGAGGTAAAATGACCACTGCCAGGAGTAGAACACGCAACCATGTACACAATCAATTACCACTAAGCTACCCGAGATGTACCAATGGCATGTGTGTATTGTGACAGGTTAAAACACAAAAGGGCAGAGTTCAGGAAACAGTATACGCCGCCATGTACCCAATGAAAGGTGTGTTCACTCTCTCTCTCTCTATAGATATATATATATATATATATATATATATATATATATATATATATATATATATATATATATATATATATATATATATATATATATATATATATATATATATATATATATATATATCTATTAGGGACAGAAAGGGTGATAGATGTATGTTGATATATACAGATATACGTCTGCAAATATATAGACAGGTTAACGACATGTACACAGCCATGGAGGTACAAATAAATAGGATACTGCCAACTACCGAATGCTTTACATACCGACACGTAATCACAAGGCTTAAAGAAAGACCACAGTACCGGAACACTAGAACCGTGAGTAATATTATCACAATGTTAAGGGACATTTAATTAATGCTGCTGGTGTTGCGGCCCAGGTAGGTACTGTGTTTAAGTGTGTTTCTGATTGCTGTAGTGTGTGTAAGTATGTGTTAAGAGTGCGGTGTGTGTTTCCGTGGGATTGTAATGTATGTGTGTGTGTGTCTGTGTGTGTGTTTGCATCATGTGTCTGTTCGTGCTAACTCTGAGGTAGATTATTACAGTAGATGTGGTCATAGCCGGCCTTAGGCATACAGTTACCACCTGTCCCACTTTGAGAGGGACAGTCCCTCTTTGGGCAGTTCTGTCCTGGCAAAAAATATTAAAAAGGGCAAATGTCCTGAGATTGTAGGACATAATTATGTCCCATATATTATGTAATAGTTGCATTAAATAGTTATTCCTGTATCTAAAATACATAAATGTTACAAGAAACATAATAAGCAACTAAAGTGCTACAAGAATAAGGTTTTATTTAGGACAAAAGTAAGTTCTATCCTTTGTACTGACAGTGGGTATGTGTCGGCCTCTAAACCCTGATGTGTGTCCTGCAAATGTCCCACTATGGCCATTTGAAAAGGTGGCAACCCAATCCAAAGAGGTTCAGTCACCAAAACAACTGCAATGAGTGCAAATATCTGTGACAGAAATACACGAGACAGCTTTCATGTAGCAACATTTCATTACATATCGATGTATTTCCGGAAGGATTGAAGGATCAACATCACCTGCATGCTATATAAGAACCGATGACTTAATGAATAAGCCTGCAATAACCATAGTATTAGTCTACTAAATGATAGGTCTTCAATTAGGGAAGGAGCCCCCACACACATATGGAATATGTATAAATGCAGTCCCCACAAACCTTTTTTCTGCTATGTACACCCACCTACATCTCCCCCACACCCGAAACAATTGCAATACAGACTGTAATAACATCACAAACATCCACTCACTCAATGACATCTGCAGAAGTGTTAACATACCTTGTGAGAGACACACTTGTAATGGCACCATGTGAAATCGTTGCTGTTGTACAATGGAACAGATGCCGATGGTACAGGTTTTGTTTGCAATAGTCTCGTATCAGACGGTTGAGATAACAGCTACACTCACAGGTGGAACTACATACTCTAGCCGTCACACACAATCCACGGGGGACATGAATTCAAAATATCTGTGTTTCTCCATATAGCAGGTGCAATTCATCACAATAAAACACATCCAGACCATCTTCCTTGAAGGTAGGGCAAAAGGACAACACCCAAGTGGAGTATTCAATTATACCCCACTGTTGCCATGTAATTGGCTAATAGAGTAGCTGCACAGCTGATGTGTGTGTAATAATTTACTCCGGAACACCAACTGGTGGCAGGATTCCACATGTTACAGATATCTACATATAAAATGATGGCTTGCCATACATACAAACCGGATGCTCATACCATAGAACCGTTTAAACAGGAAAGGAGTAACACAGATATTTTCATAAACTCGGACCACTAAGAAGGTATGTAGAACACTCAGTATGTTAGTGTATGTAGTGCCTGTTCTGTATTAATGAAAGTGTACACAATACATACAGTGGGAAAAGGTATTATGTAGTGATGTCTTGTTGAGCATAGTAACGCTTTAGAAATTGTGTGTAGTGCTGTGGGCCACAAGGTAAACACCTCATACACCACAAGGGATGCTACATAAGGGCTTTAAACATAACAATTCCACTCCAGCCGCTGTTAGTGGTAGGGTTTGTCCAACAAGTACGTGACATAACAGGGGATAGTATATGCTGATATACTGTAACATTAGGCATATGTATGGGCATATAACGAGAATAACATGCCTAAGGTGGTCTTGCTGTGCAGTTATGCTTTGCATTGTGGGATATTGTTTCAAAAATGTGAAATGTACAGTATTGTAGGTAGATATGTCAAATATTTTACATAACATTACTGTTATATTATGCAAACATAAGGTATGTCTATTGGCATGTACAATACACAATAACAGGATACATATGGCTTGTAGTCACCAGACAGTGTAACAGCATGATAGCTAATTGAAATGGAAGAGCTACTCAATTATCCATGCACAAAGGACATGTAATAGCTTCATAGGTTCATAGTTAGGTACTATGCTGTCTGGCCAAGTACATTTGTAAGCCCAACTAAAGTGTTTTCACTGGTGGCACCTCCCTAGGTTAGTGTCCTCTGCCTGTGAACAGCAGAGCCATTTATTTCCTGCACCTGTGTACAGTACAGCCACTGCAGTGATCCCTGGCATACATGTCTGTCTCCCATCCACCCATCGAGGTATCTCATGAAGAGTGCTAGTGAGGGTCCCTGCCTGATGTACATAGGAATCATGTTCCAAAGTATAGTGAGTGTCCGGTTCAGGAATCTATCCCTCCAGCACGTCCTACTCATCGTTGCGTTTGGGTACATATCCCAGAGCATGTTGCTCTCAGTGGCTTTTGCTTATGTTGCTTATGTGCAGCATATCCATTAATATTGTTGTGGACATGGGCCTTGTATGTTCAGCAGAGGTCACCTCTGAGTATGCAGTATGCAAATGAGTACAGTTGGGGTTTCTGTAGTAGTGCTGCATACATCATCCTTTGGAGGTGAGTAATCCTGTTGGTGTGTTAATGTTGTGGTATTTAAAGCCGTTGCTGTTCCGTAAGGTACACCCCAAATGGGGTGTTGTACCCTTGAACTTGTTTCATAAGTCAGGAGTATAGAGGTACAATGGCTGCCTTTGTTCCGGCTACAAACCCATTACAGATTAGGCTGGCCACGTAAAAGGATATCCATGCCACCTTGGCAATATGGTTATCAAAGGAGTGGGTGCTATCGACATGTGTACTAAGATCCCTTATAATGTCTTATGTATGTAGGGGACTACCACCTATGTGATAGTCAGTGGGTGATTGGTGTAATCCAAAGGGAATGTCTATGCACCTTGTGGCATGCAGCTTGAGGCCATGTTATCGATACCAGGTATCCGTCACAGTGACACCGTTATGGAGGGTGTCTGTATCAGCTGGTGAATCAATCACGGCTCCTAGTTTGCAATCATCTGTAAACCTATTCAGGGAAAGTCCTTCTGTGCTAGCCTGTACCTCAGGGAAGCATATACCGAACATGAGGGGCCCTATGACCGAGGACTGGGGTACGCCAATTGTAACTGATGTACAGTAGGAACTACAGTATGCTACCCTCACTGTGTGTGTCCTATCCATGAGCCACTTTGCATAACATCTCGAGATGTAGGGGTCGATGTGCAGGTGGATGTGTATATTGACAATACCAGAATGGGGAATGGTGTTGAAAGCCAATGAGAGGACAAGGTAGGCTGTGTGGACCTCCTTACCATCATCTACTACCTTGGTAACTGTCTCAAAGGACTCCACCAGGTGTAGGAGCCATGGTCTGGCCCTAACAAATCCAACCTGGGTGGTATCAAAGGTTTGGAGGCCACCAATGTCTCTGTGAATGACTTCCATGATGATGCGCTCCATAGCCTTGCAGAACAGTCTAGTCAGGCGTATAGGGCAATAGTCCCTCTGGTCCATTGTGACGCCACCTTTGTGGAGTGTGATAACTGTTGCTGTGCACCATTCAGTGGCCACAATGCCTAATAGAAGGCTATTACTGAATTTGGTGCCCAAGTGGGGAGCCATGTCATTCTGAGGTTTGTGTAAATCGCAGCCTGGGATGTTGGATGGTCACACAGAGTCTGTGTTCCAGGCTTTAGAGAGTGCAGGTTTGAACTGCGTAGTTGTGACCGCAGGGACTCTGCATTGTTCCTGTATAGATTTGGGCCCTTTAGGGTGTGAGAGGGATGTAAAGTTAGCATTGAACCTATCTGCCAGGATGTTGCCAATATCAGTCGGTTCTGTAATGTTCCTGCCTAACCGTTGTATGTCAGAGCAGATGTGGGTATTGCCATCGAGAGTAGTGACATACCTCCATAACGCTTTGTGGTAGTCCTTGGAATTTGTCACAGTAATGTTTACGTAGCTAGCTTTGGAGGATGTGAAAAGGGATCTCAGATTCCTACTGAGGCTGACCAGGGAGCTACCCCACCCATGGGATTGTACTCTACTTTGCAACAGTCTCCTCCTTCTGTTGTACATTATGTCCATGGCAGTGGACCCCCAGAGTGGCGTCCGTTATCTGGTGGGTACCGTCATGGCTCTGTTTGGGATAGTGCTGTGTGTAAGTGTAAGTGCTAATGAAATGCAGTTGTGTATGTTTCAGCGCTTATAACTATATTGTCCATCTGCACGGGTGTCATGACGTTTACTATTGCTGTCATAAGAAGCCTGAAGTTGGCTTTGTAGAAATATTGTACTGTGTTTTCCGTGAAGGGTGTGGTGCCGGGATGTGGATAACAAGGGTGATTAGCATACTTTTGGAACTGACCAATGAGGGGATAACCCCAGGTGTGGAACACCAGTCACACATGTTGGTAATGTCCAGGTCTAGGATATTGTTGGCCTTGGTGGTGGTGTGTATAGGTTGATCCAGCCAATTGGAGGTTATGAATCCCAGAAAGTGTTGGCCTAATGTGTCGGTACATGAGTAGGTATCACAGTTAAGTGTGGGGTAGTGTCAGTCTCACATCAGTAATTCCTTTTTGAACCCTACTTTCCAGTACACCAAGAAATGAGGGCCGTTAACCGTGGGGTATGGTGTGGAATCCGTTGCAAGCTACAATTTGTATAGCAGTTCTGGCCACAGTTAGTTGCACTTGGATTACCTCTGATGCATTGTGCTAAGCAACCAGCCTTGAGGTGTGTACATCCTTGTGAAATATGGACACACCTCCGCCGTGGGTGTTCCGGTCCTGGTTACATGACTGAAAGGTGTGGTCTGCGTAATAGCCTGTCAGTGCAGGGGTGCTCTCCGGAGCCTAGAAGCAGGTCCCAGTCACTGCAGAGATATCGAAGTGGTCCATGTAAGTAGTGTCTCGGCTGAGTGCATTTGAGATGAAGATGTCAAGCATTGAGTAACATTACCCTCAGGTTTTGCTTGCCTGTTCCTGTTCTGGTGGTGAATATGTTATTTGAAATGTGTCTAAAACAGGCAGTATAGGAGCAGCAAGAGCTTTAGATGTTATCCATAATCCCAGGGCTGACAGGTGCAGGTCAACTGTGCCAAAGCATTGTGTTTTGTTGACCATGTCATTCAAAGCAGACAGATAATGGATACCCTTGGAATGACACAAGAAGCATAGGCAACTGTTGAAGTGAATAATTCAGTTGTTGTACTTTGGTATCAGTCTGGACTAATGCAGAGTGCTTCTCAGGGCTTGGGCGATACCTGCCTGGGCTACAAGATCGGAGAGCGATTGCATGTCCCTGTACATGTAGTTCAGGAAGTTACATCTCAGGGCAGTCACACTAACATGGAGAATGACAGTCATATTGTACCTTTTGAGGAGTGATCTGAGTGCATAGGTTATGTTGCGGATCCTGTTACCCAAAAGCCAGATGAAAGTCACCTTGTGTAGCCTGCTCAGTGGGACATCAGTGTGACCGCCTACAAAGTCACCTATGACTAGTGTGTTGGGTATGTTATAACACCCTATTGGCTGTAGTTGATGGGCACACATGAGTCTGTGGGCTATAAGCAATTGGTGGTGTGTTTGGTGATGGGGCTGTCTCTGTTGCCTACACAGAGTAGTATGGAGAGGCTCTGCAAATGTTGTAGTCTTACTATGTGTGGCCTGTGGTGGTGGAGATCTAGTGAGACTATGTGATGAGTGGGGAGTGGTGCAAACATTTAACATCCCCACATGATTGTCAGGTTCAGTCTGGGTTGGAGAGAGCATTACCTGCAGCATGGCTACATATGTGCATCTCCCACAGGCTGTAGTGTCATATGTTAGGAGGTGAGCATTGACTGTGTACATGAGACAATTGCTATATTGCCTCATGTTGCCCATATTCATCATATAGACAGGCAATAAAACTGGTAATTGACAATTGGACATGCCTATATATTCAACCATGTCTCACAAGATATGTGAGGTAAGTGTGTACAACAGCTGTTGTACTGTAAGCAAGCTGGAAATGTAAGGACAAACAGTGTTTACCTGTAGGAGATGAGTAGGATTGAGTGCTATAGTAATTAGTAGCTCATGAAGTGCTTACATGTTCTGAACAAGTGCTGAGCATGAATAAGCAATACAGATAGGGTGTTGGATAACATAAACTCACTGCCCCCCCAACAGGTACACAATCACATATCCATGAACACTGCAGAGCCCCTGTAACCATAACTATGATGGTGCAAGGTGCACTCAGGCTGCATGTGACCTGTTCAAATCCCTGGTCATATAATACACATATGGCAAAACAGCCTGCTGTACACATACACTTCCATGTAAAACATAGGTTCATGTCAGTCTGTGAAAACACTGAATAGAGCACACCAACAGTTATCACAACCCACAAAGTGAAGACGCCACTCATAATGGGAGGCACTGCACTATTACCCTGCTGAGAATGGTCTGAAAGTCTATGAACCTTAATCAACGTAGATGTTGTTAGCAGTACAGATGTAGATGACAGTAAGGATGAATTCACACTGCATAGCATACCTGTGACAGGTCATAGGACATCATCGCCCATACTGTGTTCCACCAACTCTCAGTATACTAGATGTACCTTCGAATGTCACAGGAGTGTTCTACCAGTGGCCTGTTGACAGAAGCAACACTACAAAAGGTGTCTGAGTGACATGTGGATATCACACCAGTGGCAGCTACAGTAAAACAAGGTTAATGTCTTGTACTCTCCCCTCATTGTAGCCCATACCACACAGACACATGGGAGGCATCTGCGTATGTAAGTATGTGAATGGCCATGACCTAGGAGCAATAGCTGACTCAGTGTTGTGGACAACATACAGAATGGGCTTTGTGGGTGAGGTGCATTACATATGTGCACAATCTGACAACTGCTTATTGCATTGTCACTGCTATGTTAATAACCCTGTACCCATTAACTACCACCTAAGCAGCGGTCAACAATATGGACACTGTGTGTAAGGGATGGTGTTGTGCAGTTTACCTCCATGAGCTAGTGACATCAACAGGCCTATTAGGTAGTCATAAGAGGCAACCCAAGTCATGACAGGATGCCATCCATGAGCATGGAGATCATTGGACAGCCATACTCAGCACTCAAGTGACCAATATTGGATCACATATCACCTTTAAGGGGTATTGGTTATGCTTGGATGGGTGACACCAGCCTTCACAATCCTCATCTCCACTATGCAGCATGCTGCCTACCCTGCATAAAGACATGCATACGTCATGGACACCACCTTCTCTAGTAGAAGGATACCACATGCTGGACCATCCCCCTATGCCATACATACACACTGTGCAGTTTTTTTACCCTCCTACCCTAGTGACATCAACAGGCCTATTAGGTAGTCATAAGAGGCAACCCAAGTCATGACAGGATGCCATCCATGAGCATGGAGATCATTGGACAGCCATACTCAGCACTCAAGTGACCAATATTGGATCACATATCACCTTTAAGGGGTATTGGTTATGCTTGGATGGGTGACACCAGCCTTCACAATCCTCATCTCCACTATGCAGCATGCTGCCTACCCTGCATAAAGACATGTGCAACACTGTGATGTTGGACATGCTACACGTACATATCCTGATCTGAAAGACATACGTCATGGACAACCACCTTCCTAGTAGAAGGATCGCCACATGCTGGACAGATCCCTATGCCATACATGTTACATACTCCTGCCATACCATGCAACCCTGTCCAGCAAAGCTGCACATGTCATCTCTGTCATACATGGTGCGATGACCACATGGTAGATGTATCATTAACTGTCTGGATCAGTAATGTGGCACTGATTCACCTGTCGGCGGGAACATGGCTGTCGTATACAGCTAGAAAACCTTACATCCAATGCCCATACATGGCCCAGGGCATTCACACTACTACATGATCTTGGCTGTATATGCTATAGTTGATAACCATCCCTGCGAATATCATCCAGCTAGCCATTGTCCCATGTGTATCACATGTGCAACACAGGCGATACGTGGCAGGATGTGGAACTGCTGTACAGTGCCGTGTAGATGTATATGGCAAAACACATGCATGTAAAGGTTTCCATGCTCATGTCTGCATTGTTACTGCTCATGTCCATTAAGGCAGTGTATGTGATGATATGTGACATATACACAGCATCAAGGTCAACAGCATTAATGTGCACACATCCAGGCATGTGCTGATAGGTAAGAACACAAGTACAGGCAAACAGACATGCCCACATCAAGACAGCATTCACATGGAGTATGAGCAATGTAATGAGGTGACACACATATATGGTGATA
Source organism: Protopterus annectens (assembly GCF_019279795.1). Classification (NCBI taxonomy): domain Eukaryota; kingdom Metazoa; phylum Chordata; order Ceratodontiformes; family Protopteridae; genus Protopterus; species Protopterus annectens. The sequence continues at coordinate 16,252,201 of NC_056736.1, forward strand.
ATATCCAATCCCCATCAGGTGTTACATGTGTGTGACACAAACATGTCAGTCATGTCAGTGTCATGACAATTTGCAAAGACAACTGTTCATATGTACTAAATGTAACACACATGTATGTGCAGCTGTATCTCTGTGCATCTCAGAGATGCTGTGACCTGTCTCCATCATTATGTCTTCCAGATAATGCCTTGATCATGACTGCCAGCATATTGCCGCTTGGAGGATGATGCCCTCATACCATACGTCCAGGATAACTATGAGGTATTGTTCAGCCATGTGCCACAGCATGCCCAACAGCGTGATGACCTGTGGCAGGAACTTCGCAGGAGGGTTAATGATGTGGGTGGCCATAACTGCACCTACCAGCAGGTGCGCGGACACTGCATGGACCTGATCCAACATGGGAAACAGCGTGCCAATGCAATCTCCAGGGAACAAGGTAGAACAGGTTGTGGGCCACAAACCCAGCCCCCAATCACACCTACTGAGGAGCTACTGGCCAGCCTGGGGACCCCATCAGAACAGCATCCACAAACTCTAGCTGCCATCGTGGAGGTGGGTGTCTCCCAACCACCAAGCCTGGAGTTGCCTGGTAAGTCACTACTGCACATATAACTATTATATCCCATTTAGTTGCATGTGTCACTGTACAATATGTAATGCAACATCATATGCAAGGTATGTTTGCATACATGCCGCATACTATAGTATGCTACCCTGTGTATGCACACATGTGCATACTCCATAGTATATGCTATTGTACTGGCAAATGTGTTAACATGCACAGTGCACCCTGTAGCTGTCATACAGTCATGGATAATGATCAAACTGCTGTGTCACCCCTATACAGGTGCCTCTGACATGCCGCAGAGACAGCAGGCCATTGTAGGTGAGACAGTTATCTGTATCAGGCATGTGAATGCACAGATCTATTAACCATGTGGCCAGTTAACACATGTACACATAATGTATGGTCCAGTCACGATATACAGGTCGCATCTTTCATCAATCACGCTGGCTTCCCATGTGCAATATATACAAACCAAATGAAACACCAACATAAAACCACAGTAACTGTCATTGCTAGATGTGTGGACAGCTGTGCATACAACAGTGGAGGTGTTGTTCAATGTAGGAATATGTACTATACATCAGAACAACACATGTGGGGTACGCAAACAGTACTACACAGTGAGCTGGGATATGGACAGCCCACATGATTCACCATTGTGGAATATGCCCCTGCAATGAGTGCAGACATTGTGATGTGCCATCTGACTTTTCCCAGACATGTAGTGGTCCGGCTGCAACATTGTCTCACTATCCCATAAAACATACCCCACATACCAAACATACAACCCTTTGTCTGCATAACCCTGTGGACAGTGGAGTATCTGACATCTATGGGTGTATGTCATATGGGACAACACAAACATGTGAGATAGACGGCCATCACAAACATTTGGCCAACACATGTTCACACATGGCCATGGAGGATGGCCAGAGACATGTAGTAACACAGAGTAGATGTGATGTGTATGTGTGTACACCCTGTTGCACATTGTCTACACATGGTCCAACTATAGCCTTTGTTGAATGGTTATATAGTAGATGTGGAACACTGGACATCCTAACAGCCTGTGCACAGCTTGTGGAGGTGTCACTTAATTCGACCACATAAGATGTGTTGCACATCATGACTGTGTCACAGCATGGCATTAGTCACCTGTACAGCTTCCACATACATACACAGACACCACATCAGGCCAGAGATACTGTACATTTCCCTTGCTGCTGTTGGACATCACTGTCAGCCGTGCACCTCGTGTGTGTGGTACATAAATGTCATGTGGGACATGGAGTATTGACAAGTCGGCTATGTGTGGACACGGTTGCCAGACAGCTAAGAAATGTTAGCAGTTGTGCAGGGGTGTCATCTGTATGTCTTCCGGTGACCTGTCACACATGACACAGCATGGTTTAGTGTGTATACACCTCAGCAACATGGGTCACAATCCACAGTATTTATGTATTGTGTATGCACGCAGTCATGGCTATGCACTGTGTGTGTATTCCACACTGTATAGCAATAGAGACGCCTCATGATTCCATGCAATGGCACTGTGTCTGTACTTCACACTGTATAGCAATATAGATGCCTCATACTACCCTTCAATGGCCATGCACATCTGCTAAAAGTACATTCTATCTGTAGGGCATACAGACAACACTGCAATGTGACAGCATTACACCACTGTACATGTGTCAGGACACCATTGTGTCAAACATGTATGCATGTCAATGCACACATCAGAAGATTACATGTCATACTACATGTTAATGTGAAGGACATATGCCTGACATCAGCCATGTGTACTGTTAACCTGTGCTGGTCCACATGGTGTATCACAGGGATGCATGCTTACTATCATGATTGTGTGAAATGCATGGCTTCTGCTATGACACATGCTTGCTGTTGTGTGCAACCAAGGGATGTATGCTAACTACCACTATTAATGTTTGAGCTGCATGCCGTCTTCTGTATCACATGCATGCTGCATGCCTTCTGTCATATCACATGCATGGTCTGTGTGTGTCTGTGTGTGTCTGTCTGTGTGTGTCTGTGTGTGTCTGTGTCTGTGCGTGTGTGTGTCTATGTGTGTGGGTGCCTCTATTGTCATGTAGAGTCTTTGTTTGCCTTCACAGGTGATGTAGGTGCGTTACCTTCCTGCGGTCCATCTGATGTTAGTGTCCCCACAGACTCTAGCAGTGATGAACATATGCTTGAGGTACAGACAGGGTTGTCAGGGGCTGAATCTGTGCCATTGATTGCCATCCCATCTATATCCCCCTCTTCCCCGCACACAGTTCTCATGCCAACACATACCCCATCACCAGTGGCCATAGAGGAAGGACAGTTAGCGTATGTTCGCTTGGAACAGGAATGTGTGGTGGCTACGGAAGGTGTGTCTTCACACCATGGTGTCAGTGAAATGACTGCAGATATGCCACACAGGCATGTGGCCAGTGCTGCTCGTAGGAGGACCTCTGGAAGAAATGCACCTGCATGACAGAGCGCAGCAGCTGGTGTCACTAGACACATGTTTCAGACTGTAATGCCGGCACAGGCACGTGCTGAATGGCAGAACAGAGAAGAGCAGAGGCTTCAGAGGGCTGCTATCCATTCTTTAAACGACAACTTCCAGTCATTGGCAAATGCTCAACAGCAGATTTCTGACGTTTTGGACAGGCGATTGGGTGACGTGGTTGGAATCCTTGACCGTGGCATGGCAATCCGTGAGCGTGAGCTGTCTGTGCTGGAACATCTGGTAGGAGTGAGGCATAGGCCACGTGGACATATGCAGGCTACACCACCTGGTGCAGGTCTATGTGAACGAGCTACCTCACATGCCCGCTCCCATATTGCCGGTAACAGCAGCAGTGCAGCTGGTGCTGCACTGCCCACACCAGGACACAGCAGGCCACGTGGAAGTGGCCCTGGATGGTCCCAGTGGGGACATGGTTCCAGTGGACATGTGTCATCGGACAGTACCCAATCTGTACCTCTGTCTGGTAGTGCCCGTGCAACCCCTGGCAGGCACAGGTCATGTGGCCGTGGCTGGACACAGTGAGCTGTAAATCCTGGTCTGTACAATCTGGAGCTGTCAATAATACCCCTGTGTAGGCCGGACACATGGCAGAACTATATGCACACATACATGCACACACCAGAAACATCTGTAGGGCACTGCAACACCCACATGCATAACAACCACACATGTCCAATTAGATCACAGGCCCTAACCCACACACATGATGTCATCCGCTGGTGCAGCCTAGGCCCCTGGCAAACATTATCACCCTGTGCATATGATGATGCCTGTGCTGCATCCCTGTCATCCACACATTAGGTGCAGGGACTTGCTCATATGGTCTGATGCACAGGGTGAACAGAATAGTGAGATAAGTGTATATTACAATTGTTGTGTACTGTTGATACACAGCAAACATACCATGTAGTACAGGTTTAGAATGCATTGTTTTATGTTCACAGTATGTGTCTTGGTAACAACAGTAACAGCATGTTGGTAATGATGCCCTGTGTCCCTTCTTAAGGTCTAGTTGCATGTGCCATTACGTAACAGTGTTTGCAGTTAGAATGCATTGTTCTATGTTCACAGTATGTGTCTTGGTAACAACAGTAACAGCATGTTGGTAATGATGCCCTGCTTCTCTCCTTAAGGTCTAATTGCATGTGCCATTAAGTACCAGTGTTTGCAGTTTCCCATGTGTAAATGTGGAGTACTCACAGGCATGTATGGCAATACCAGCATGCTATATGTAGCCTCAACCTCACTGTTAGAAAGGCTGACATTCCAAAGATGTCTACACATCTAATGATCCAGGAGCATGTGAGCTGTGTACTAGGCTACAGTGGCTAGAGACGTGACATCCATACCGGATGACATCACAGGTACAGTTACATGGTGCGGGGGGTTTACACAGCGGTCTAGCTGATGTCAAGGGTAGAGGCCAGTTGATAGCATGAGGCCTCAATGTGTAGCAGTAATACACCTTCACATTACAGGATGAGAACACACACAGACATACACAGACACACACAGTAACATGCCCACACCCACGGGGTCAACAACAACACTATAACACACACTTGATAGTGTTGAGGTGAGGACCCCTGCCTATGTGGTAATCACCATTACAGTACTGTGCACCCACATGATGCGACACAGAGAAAGAACATGTACAGGTAGTCAGTAATGCCTAAGACTGACGGCAACAACAGGGTAGTAGATTGCATCACCTTGAGGGGTTAGGGGCCCTATCTGTTCTCAATGGTAGCATATATCCTCACTCCATGCACCAGACAGCCATACATACACACACACACACACACTAGAGTCCACAAATGTCATACACATACAGATAGCTAACATGTGTGTGATACACACACCACCCCTGCCTATGTCTTGCTTTCTACACTGCAGAATGTACAGATCTCTACAACGGTGTACACGGGTGTGTAATAATTGGGATGTATTCCCCACCATACATGGCATATACGGTCACACAAGCAAACACATATGGCAGTACTGTGAATCAAACACCTGCTATCTTATGATACGTCTGACAGACATGCAGCAGTATTGCCCACATTACAATGTGTACCGACGCTACCTTCAGCAATTGTGCTGCTATATGCACACAGGAGGACTTAACTGTTACAGGTGTCAAGTGATTTACAGTCAGTGACACCCTGACCGCTGTGTAGGTTGTATGTCTTCACCTTCAATTAACAGAAACATAGCTTACTGTTTGCACGTAGTTCATAGTTCATAGATTGGTACTAGGCTAACTGCCCTTTGTAAGGCATTTTAAGCCTAGCCAATTATCCCTTGTGAGACTCAAACCCTGCACCTTGTGTTTGCAAGGCAAACACCTTAACCATTAGGCCACCCTCCCTTTGTTATGGTAGGATGGCTTGTGACACACCTGTGAGCTGTCTTCAGCAAACATCCATCTGCAAAAGTGGCCCACCACTTTATGTACACACATCCATCCATACCTGATGTACATCTTACTATACTGTCAGTATTTCGTCATATACAAGTGTCAATGATGGGGATGCATTATAACTGCATGTTGTAGTAAGAGATGAACTGCAAACATCAGCTACTGCACATGCATGGTAGCTGAATGCTCACCACTACATGTACATGTTTGTATGCATTGCAATTGGTGGACATGTGTGATGATATACATGACACATGGACTGTTGTATGATATGATAGTTGTCATGGGTAACCAGTACAGAGGGAATGTTAACTCAGTCAACATTGCTACCTTATGTACTGTTAGCATTCAACAGCTATGGACCTACCTTCCATGTGCATGCGTGTAATTGCTGTAGCCATGTGTCTGCATGAAGGACAGCAAAAGCTATGCTATGTACATATGTGTTGTGTGTGTGGGGCATGTACATATTCACGGCAGTTACATGTATGTCATATCCAATATGAGTGTGTTGTCTGGTGTACAGCAACAGTTATCTGTTACAGCTGTATAAGACCCAGGGCCCCTGTTATGTGTACAGCTGACCTGGTTATGAAAAGTGTTATCAGTGCATTGCATAACTCATGATGGAACCCTGTCAGTACATGGATAGTCTGCATAGTTGCTGTACAGCTAGGTACAGTCCACTGGTCATGAGTAACATGGTGTTGTACTAATGTATGGATGTGTGTTGCTGGTCCAAGGACATGGTGATGTCTGAGGGCTACATACTAGAATGCACATTTACCACTGTGATCTGCACCTGACACATCTGTGATGGCTTTTGAGAGTGTACTGGTCAGTACATGTGAGTGGCCTTCATGTATGTGGGGACACTAACACCTGGAGCGGTCTGTAATGGTCTTATGGCCCACATGTCTGTATCTGAGGTATACGGTGGTAGTGCTATTGTGCACAACTGAGCCTTATGCCAGGTGTTCCTCACTGCACAGATGTCAGTATTCCTCATTGTTGGATCTAGATTGGCAGCTATGATTACGAATGCTACACATCTAGCACTGTTTAGCATACACATACAATGCAGTTGTCCTGTAGGTGTCAGGGTGTTTACCTGGTCTCATACTTCGTCTATGTATGGTACTATATGTGCAAAGTAGCCACTCCTGCCAGGACATCACCACGGGTGGTATTAGTGTGCCAGGTTTAGATTGGTACAGCTAAGGTGATGGACAGCAGCAGACGTGTAGAAGACCGGTGTCAGACATATGTAGTGCAGCGTTCATGCTAAGAATGATGACACACTGTGCCTTCTGTGTTTAGAATCTGTGTGCATACAAGTCAGCCCTTCACTACTAAGTGTGTGAGCATGCCCAGTACGCCGTTGTGTAGATGGACACATAGTACATTCAAAACGGACGTGTGCTACTATGTATGTGAGCATGCCCAGTGACACCTTGTGTCGGTTATGTGCCTCTGTGTATGGCCATGACCATTGTAATCCTGTATAGCGATAGTGGTCATCCAGACAACAGATGGCCATACCCCACTTCAGGATGGATTCCTACATTGAACACACTGGTTCACAGGTATTTACACCGTAACTGCCAGCATCCATGTCGATGTCTGCATTCCAAGAAGGTCATATCGACTGTCTTGGAAGGTGTACTGTCTGTGGTGCATCTCGTATCGATGTAGTGTTATAATAGTGCTCCATAGATAGGCAGTTGTCCTGCTCACACCACTGCAGTGTGTTTGTCTCCATCTGCCTTGGGACAGTAATATGCTTTTAGACTGCTCACACTCCATACAATCCCTATCGGCGTTTGTTCCATTGTTGATGATGTCACCCACCTAGAAGTATGCCTCTGGGAGTGCTGTGATCCAGAAAACTCGGTAGAGCATTCTGTAACTGCGTAATGCTGTAGTGTGATAAGATAGTTAGGTCTATGTTCTAATCCCAGTCCTGACAAGTGGGTGTGTTTCCAGCTGCCTGGGGACAGAGTAATGCATTTAGACTGCTCACTCTCCATACAATCCCTATCGGCGTCTTTGCCTTTGCTGATGATGTCACCCACCTAGAAGTATGCCTCTGGGAGTGCTGTGATCTAATAATCTCGGTAGCGCGTTCTGTAACTGTGTAATGCTGTAGTGTGATAAGATAGTTAGGTCTATGTTCTAATCCCAGCCCTGCCAAGTGTATGTGTGTGTGTTTCCAGCAGCCTGAAGATGGAGTAATGCTTTTAGACTGCTCACTCTCCATTCAATCCCTATTGGCATCTTTGCCTTTGCTGATGATGTCACCCACCTAGAAGTATGCCTCTGGGAATGCTGCAATCCAGTAATCTTGGTAGCATGTTCTGTAACTGCATAATGCTGTAGTGTGATAAGATAGTTAGGTGTATGTCCTAATCCCAGCCCTGCCAAGTGTGTGTGTTTCCAACTGCCTGGAGACAGAGTAATGCTTTTAGACTGCTCACTCTCCATACAATCCCTATTGGCGTCTTTGCCTTTGCTGATGATGTCACCCACCTAGAAGTATGCCTCTGGGAGTATTGTGATCCAATAATCTCGGCAGTGCATTCTGTAACTGCATAATGCTGTAGTGTGATAAGATAGTTAGGTGTATGTCCTAATCCCAGCCCTGCCAAGTGTGTGTGTTTCCAACTGCCTGGAGACAGAGTAATGCTTTTAGACTGCTCACTCTCCATACAATCCCTATTGGCATCTTTGCCTTTGCTGATGATGTCATCCACCTAGAAGTATGCCTCTGGAAGTGCTGTGATCCAGCAATCTCGGTAGCGCGTTCTGTAATTGTGTAATGCTGTAGTTTGATAAGGTAGTTAGGTCTATGTTCTAATCCCATCCCTGATAAATGTGTGTGCATTTTTCCGACTGCCTGGGGACAAAGTAATGCTTTTAGACTGCTCACTCTCCATACAATCCCTATCGGCGTCTTTGCCTTTGCTGATGATGTCACCCACCTAGAAGTATGCCTCTGGGAGCATTGTGATCCAGTAATCTCGGTAGCGCGTTCTGAAACTGCGTAATGCTGTAGTGTGATAAGATAGTTAGGTCTATGTTCTAATCCCAGCCCTGCCAAGTGTGCATGTTTCCAGCTGCCTGGGGACAGAGGAATGCTTTTAGACTGCTCACTCTCCATTCATTCCCTATCGACATCTTTGCCTTTGCTGATGATGTCACCCACCTAGAAGTATGCCTCTGGGAGTGCTGTTATCCAGTAATCTCGGTAGCATGTTCTGTAACTGTGTAATGATGCTGTAGTGTGATAAGGTAGTTAGGTCTATGTTCTAATCCCAGCCTGCCATGTGTGTGTGTGTTTCTAGCTGCCTGGGGACAGAGTAATGCTTTTAGACTGCTCACTCTCCATACAATTCCTATCGGTGTCTTTGCCTTTGCTGATGATGTCACCCACCTAGAAGTATGCCTCAGGGAGTGCTGTGATCCAGTAATCTTTGTAGCATGTTCTGTAACTACGTAATGCTGTAGTGTGATAGAATAGACAAGTAGGTGCTCAATTCCAAGGCATGACAGGTGTGTGTGTTTGGCAATCATATCCTATGTGTTGGTATCTGTGGGTGGCTAGCTTCAGGATGTGTTGAGTGTGTTTTGTTGCTTTCCTATATAGTGTCCACAAATGTCATAATTGCCCAAGAGACTGGGTTGTCAACACATACACATACATTCGCCAATAGGTCTGGTGAGTAAATGTCAGCAGCCCTAATCTTACCCTTACTACAGTCTGACCCGTGTGACGCAATGAAACACACCTGCCTTGATAGTAACACCACTACATAATGCAGGTGGCACGTGTGGTTTCCTTTTCATTCTTGTCTAATGCTTTGGTGTCATGTGGTCCGCTGTTGTGATATAAATTCAATATCTACGTATGTGTGTGTATATGTATATGTGTGTGTGTGTGTGTGTGTGTGTGTGTGTGTGTGTGTGTGTGTGTGTGTGTGTGTGTATATATATATATATATATATATATATATATATATATATATATATATATATATATATATATATATATATATATAGATATATATATAATAGATATATATATATATATGTGGACATTAGCACTATTGAATGTTTGTGATGGATGATCTGTACGTGATCACCTCAGATGTACGTATATCTGCCATGGCTTAGTGATAAAGCACATCGTCTGTGGTGTGCAGGGTCCTGGGTTCTAGGCGTGTAGAGTCCGGTTATTTTGTTGCTGGGAAGAACAAGGGACATCGAATACGGTGATAGTAAGGCACCTTTAACCAGTTGTGTATGGATCTGAGTGACAGTAAGCAGTGGTTATTAATTTGCAGGATTGGTATGGGTCATATAACTATGCATTAGAAGACATTACTATGCAAATGAGGTTGACAGTAGTGAATCCCGTTTATCCCCAGGGTGTGATGCAGATCCCAGGAGTGTATGTGTATAGATAGCCGGTTGCAGGACTTGAATATAGGTGAAAGCATGGGAGGGGGGGTCAGGCATACTGTACGTACATTGGAGCCCTGTGCCTTGGGATTGCTCCTGCCTTAGCACGCATAAGCTAGGTGTGTGTCTATACCTGCCTGGTGAAATTGGGAGGGACAACAGCAGTACTGGAGTAGTCAAGGTGAACAGGCTGCACAAACAGGTGATAATCAGCACAATCAGCCGATTACATGGACAGCCCGCCCCAGAACACTATGGTAAAGTGAGCAAGCACCATACCCACAGGTTTCTTCCAGACTCTACACCACATTTCTCAACACAATCCAACCAAATGAGAAGGGCTGCAGCAGGCAACATAGACCAACATGTGCAGGAGGCTGAGGGTGGTGAGGATGTGAATGCTGCCGAACAACCCTTAGTGAGGTGACATAAGACTTTACAGACCCAGGGTAACCTACCAGGGGCTACATGAGTTGGAGATAGTGGAGCGCTATGGGTGGACAGAGACCTCCTACAGCAGCTTGTTGAGCTGTGCCGGCCACATCTGACACATCGAACATCAGGTATGTGTTTGCCTAGGTATACTAGCCACAGGTACCTCCCAAAGCACAACTGGGAATATCATGGGGATCTCACAGGCATCTGCATCCAGAGTATTGCACCAGTTCACAGACGCCATGTCACCACATGCCAGTGAGCACGTACATGTCCTCAACACACGTGATTTGTTGACCAGCAATATGCATCTCTTCCACCAAATGGCAGACTACCCTGGGGTACTGCGTGCTATAGCCTGCACGCATGTACACATCAAAACACCACCCAGTGAGTGGGGTACGGCCTACAATAACTGCAGGGGCATACCATCCAACAGCTAGGCCATATGCGATGGCCAGGGCATTAAACTGAATGTGTGTGCTGTCTGCCCTGGAAGCTATGACGATTCCGCTATATGGCATCTGACGCAGCTGTACCACACCTTTGCCAATATTGACATCCCCTACAGTCTCCTAGTGGGGGATGCTGGGTAACCACTGGCGTTGTGGCTGATGACACCCATCAGCAATGCACACACCTGAACAACTACACCATAATGCGGCACACGCACAGGCAAAACATATAATTGAGCATGTGTTTGTGATGCTCAGGTCATGGTTCTGGTGTCTGGACACATCCGGTGGAGCCTTGCAGTAATCACCAGCTACATGCACCCAAATTGTTATGGTATGTGCTGTGCTACACAATCTGATCCTGCGTTAACAGTTGCAGCAGGAACAGCATGGGGCAGAGCCACACAGCCCCCCACCAATGCCAAGGCCTGTACAGGCAGTGTGAGACTTGGAGGAGGAACTACCTGAGCTGGTCCCAGTAGGCAAAAGGAGGCATGCACAGTATGACCTGCCCTTGGCAAAGAGGCAACACATGGCATATGCACTGACACAGTAGATACCCAGGGAATTTCACCCTCTCTGACTCGCACAGACAGTACAATGGATGTCAAACATGACACTGCCTGTGCTCAGCCATGTATAGGAAGTGCACTGTGTACATCTGACATAGGCAGCCCTCCAGCACCATCCTCAGGTCTGAAACACCCCCGAGGTAAGTCAATCAACCTACCAATTGGTAGTTGTATTAGAATGTGTATTTACCTGTAGCTATGGTATGGATGTGAGCATACAAGGGAATTTGGTGGCTGACTGTTAGGGCAGCAGACAGTACACGTCCATAGTGGCACCATGAAATCTGTAGCACATACCGGGGTCACAATATTAGCCAGTAGTACACAGGGTGTCCTAACCTACTGCAGGTTATGGGCTGAACATCATGTGTGTCCATACAGCCCACACAAGTCTCATACAGCTGGACAGGTGTAGACCAATACAGACAAATGCTATACAATGGCCTCTGGATATGCCCAATGGATGACCCCAACCCCCACAGACACACACACAGACTACAGCAGACCAGGCAGTTGGATGTAGGTTGTGAAGGCTAGGACGTCTGAAACCACTATGCTGGTAATTAAAGCTAGGATCTGACGTACACTGGTATGCCTCCAACCAGCAATTTAGGTAGGTCCACACACTGAAATGGAGTACCTGGCATACCAGTACAGTAGTAGCAAATGTGTACAACTGTCAGCTGTGCCCCATTCCAACGTACACATGTGAGAGTCATGTGCACCACCCCTGGTGCTGTGTAGGTCTGTGGATACAGTTGGATATCCCCCCACGCTGTGCAGAAATGTAGCAACAGTCAATGCCACATGACCGTTAGCTACCCTGCATACACAGCATGCCACTTGTCGGTGTACAACGCAGGGGTCGGCACCACAGTACTGACTATCTGGACATGTGACACATGTGATCCAGTTGACCATACTGGGCATGCTCAAACACATGAAGGTATGATGGTAATGTCAGTCGACAACATGCGTAACAGTCATACTGGGCATGCTCACACACTGAAACACAGGACGGCCAGGACTGCAAACACCAGTGGTCCAGACATATCTGCCAGTATAGTGCTATACTGTTGGATGACTGTGCTGAATGGTATGTGTGTGGTACTGTCTATTGTCTGTATTTATGCCATGGTGTATTGGTAATTCACATGAGCTGTGTGCACAGGGTATTGCTACCAACACGTGCAAAGGACGGTTCTTTGTTTGTGGCCAGAACGACGCCTTTGGATCCGGAGTGGGTAAGGCACATTCCAGCAGGTGGGAGCGATTGTGCATGGGTTTGCGTGGTGTTAAGCACTGCTAACCTCTGGTTACAGCTCTTTATACTTGTTTAGACTCCACATTTCTTTAACAGTGCAATACTCGCATACCAGTAGACAAACACGCTTATACCCGCTTGCTCACTCACTTGCACATGCACCGACATTTGTGCTTACATTTGTCACTCACACTGGGTGGGTGTGATCCATTGTGATGCCTATTACATCAGACTACATGATTACAGTATCGGGTATGGCTAACCATTAGGTGATGGCATGCATTTGACTGTACGGAATCGGTGGCCTGTCCAGTGTCATAATCATATTATATGCATGTTCCTCATACAATCTGCTCCCATCTGGCTGATACATGGGAACCAATACTCTGCAATGCTGACATGTAAATGTTTTTTGGGAAACGCATCTCTCTGCCGGGTCATGCTACCGCATACCTATTGTAGGTTTTCCACCTTTTAGACTGGCCGACGTGAGACTCTAGGAGTAACACCTTTCCCACTTTGCATGGGACAGTCCCTCATTAGTCATATGTGTCATGTGAGAATACTCTAGCCATAGCAAATGTCCTGATTAGGGGACATTATTATATTCTACGTGTCTGTAATAGATGCATGTAATGGTTATTGTATACATGACACGTTGATATGTTATGTGAAGTAGCATAAGCAACTTAACTGCTGCTAGACTAAGCTTTGATTTGTGCTTATATGTATATTTCTGTACTATGCATGGCTGTAGGTATGTTCTGACCTGGTACATCTGACATTTCTACAGAGCAGGTCCCACTTTGGCCATTTGGAAAGGAGGCAGCCCTATAGGACCTATATGTAGAGCTGTCACATTTGGCAAGGCAACACATACCCACAGCCAATAGTAAACTGACTTCTTCACTGGTTTTCATACGTTAAGGTTATTCTTGTAGCATTATAGTTTCTAATACTGTTTCCTATAATATGTAGCTGTTTCAGATACAACAAAATCATTTTATGACACCACTACACACAATATATGAACTCTTTTCTCGAAATCACAGGCCATGTGCCGTTGCATTCATTTTGCAGGACACAACTTCCCAGAGTGGAGTGTCCCTCACAAAGGCGAACAGGTGGTAATCCTAAACTATTATGCTATCATCTACCTAAGGTGGTCGGCGGAATATGCGCTTTCTGTCACTAGCAGACCTCACATACCAATGGGGGAGAATGAACACTGTATCAGGGAAACTGCATATCACCCTGAGGGAGACATTTAGATGATTGGTTCTATTAACCTGACACATTGACAGTCACAGGGCATATGTATTCATTCACATTTGTCGAGGTACATGCAGTTTATGACTTATACATGTTGTCATTAGTCATTACCTGTATTCCGCCACCTGTCTACCTAATATCACTAGTTCTGGAAGTGTTTAGTTAGGACTGTGTTACATTCTGATTCATAATCATGGACGTCCATGATAATCAGGTACAAGGCACTGATATAGTCCTTATGTGTTCCCCCAATGGCTTACAGACTATCCAGTAGATGTGCTCTTCAAGTTTGGGAGGTATAGGCATCTGCTATGCCCACATAGGAATATTAATTACTACCACTGGCCGGGCCTACTACATTTCTGCCAACCAACACCTGCACAATTAGGCCCATTATTGCATACCCATGATTCACCTACCTGACACCCCTCTACAGCACTCATGACAAATATTTACTGTGAGCGCAGCTGGGGTATGAACACACCCCTACACATTGCCCACTCTCCCCGACTCGGGAACATTTCGTATGATTTGTCAACCCACTGTTCCATGTACAGCTACATCCTGCTCGCATTGATAACCAAGGGATCCAAAAGTGAATTTTTGATGTCCCGCAAGGGACCCCATTATCCATATTTAAAGTGTAGACCTTGCAGATCTCTCCCACTGGTACTTTCCTGCCGGTGGTTTGGAAAGCAGCAGTGTATTTATCTTTATTGCCTGTCTGTATGTCTGACCGGCCTAGTTGGGAGGTAAACGTTTGTTTATTGGACCTCCCAGTAACATATGCCCGGTCTGAACATATGTTACCCGTAATTGCTGTAAAGTAACCTAGTTATGTACATGTGTATATCTACAATGACATATATATGTTTTTTGTGTGTATATGTGTATATATCAATAAATGTATGTGTGTGTGTATGTATATATATATATATATATATATATATATATATATATATATATATATATATATATATATATATATATATATATATATATATATATATATATATATATATATATATATATATATATATATATATATATATTTATATATATATGTGTGTGTGTGTGTGTGTGTGTATATATATATATTTATATGTATATATATATATATATATATATATATATATATATATATATATATATATATATATATATATATATATATATACATCTGTGTGTCCGTTGACCAATACATTTCCTGGACAAATACACTTACACATGCGTATTGGGTTTTATCTCTGCTTCAACAGCATACTATTTCCTTAGTCATTATGACACTGACACTTTGGTTAACTTATAATCGGTATATAGCACGTTATACAGCGGACAGATGTCGCACTTTGTTCATGGATGCAGTACCGCTGATAAGTGTGATGTGATACAGTGTCATTTGACCTATTACTCGTCTGCACAGCCTGTTATTCCTGCTACTGTATTTGTTTCTGTGCACATTCATATTATTTATGTCAATAAATGGAGTGCATGTGTTACAGAGAATGTATGTCAACATATTGATGTCTGCATGTTGTTGTGTCTTTCGGCTTTTCCCGGTTAGGGGTCACCACAGTGGAACTCTGGTCCACTAATGATTGGCAGGTAGGTTTTACGTGTCAAGTTGCCAGCCCTGACGCACAACCTTCAATGAAGGTACGCCCATTCATGCATGTCTCCACACAGAAGACGTCCTAGCTGAGAATCGCACCTACGTACTAGCTGACCTACACGGGCCACTCCATTGCAACCGGCGCAACGAACACTCGCACTCCTGTTTCCATAATCCCATAGCCATAGTTTCTACAGCCCACCCGTGTTGAGTTTCCACACATAACAGCCATTATCCACCTGATATCACAGCCATGACACACCTTTACACATTGCCCTCTCCAGAGTGTTAGGGACCCTACACACATTTTGTACCGCCTCGTGTATTCACAGGGTCTCCTGCCCTTTATATTTGCACATACATGCCTTTCCTGGTGTTATGGATTACGAACATTTGCGGGTTACAAGTGTAGGTGGTCACAACATGAACTACATTCCATCTGTGTGTAATGTTGATGTAGCAGTTCAACGATATTATGGCCACTGGTATAACCCTGCTTCTGGTGTGAATAGCGGTGCTCTACTCACACTTGTACAGCATTATCTGACATATGCTGCAAGCACTATATCATACCTTAGTTGCTCTAGATTCCCTTCACAGCCCTTGTGTATGCTTTCTTCTTTCGGCGTTCATTATATAAATATATATATATATATATGTATATATATATATATATATATATATATATATATATATATATCTATACATTTATTTTCATATATTTCTTTATTTTAGGTCTGTGGATATATGTCTATGCACATATATATACATATATATATATATGTATATGTTACATCTGTACAAAACAACATACATTTTCTATGCTGGGAGCTGCTTACACCCGCGCAGGTGCACTTGCATATCCTTATTGTGAGTTACATATGTTTACTGCCACTTCTTTGTGCTTACGTGTGCCTTATTCATTATGACAGTACCACTTTGATGGAATCCGGTTAATGGCCCCATGCGAAACACACGTTCACCTTTACATGTTTAATGTTGGCTTTACAGCACAGAGGCATTCATTACACAAGAACATGATATGTGCTATAGTCATACTTGAACCGGGAATGCCTTTACATTAGGCGGTTGCTCTAACCACTACACTATTGGTGTTCTGCTTCATATATATGTATACCCATGGTTCATAGCTACCCTAACATACGCCTCACAGCTTCACTTACAAAGCAGGCATCCATTCTCCTGCAGGGAAAACCGCAGTACTACACATGTGACATTCCCTATTCCCTACTGCTCTGGACCCATGCTGCATGTTTACTCACTCCAAGGATATTCAGAACTCCAAAGCTTATAGTCCTGGCACATACTTGTGTCTGATTGTCAAGGTGTTCATGTGGTGATCCGGGTTTAGGCTTGTACGACTGTTGACTGGACCTGCCCTGTACCTGTTCAAATGTCAGACGTAGCACATGGACAGAGTTGGTCCCAATTTTAACATTCTACCTGTGTTTACAGGCGCAGGGGTTTGGGCACCTCTGACCAGATTATTATGTTGGCACTACATAATATAGGGTGAGGGGTGGTTCCACTACATAATACAGGGTGGGGGTGTTTCCACTGGTGTTTCCCTTCACATTTGACTATTTCATTCATATATACGATGAATATTATTCTGGACATCACTTATGACTTCACTACAGGTATGCAATAGTACTGTCAACAAATGTGACAGTTGGTTGCTGTACATATGTGTACGGACCTCTGTAATACTCAGGGACTAATTTCAACAGTGACAGGGACAAGGCAATGACAAATCAGGGACAATCATGAATTCTTCTACATTATTAGTACAATTAACTTGAAACGTGTTGACAGATTCAGAGCCATATGTATTAATACTTATTTTCTGCAGTTAAAAGTGTCTACTACTCTTAATTATTGTCATTAGTCATTCAAGTGTCATTCAACAACTTTCCTCCAAAGGTCACTGGTTTTGTGAGTGATTAAGAGGCTGGCCAGTTATTGTGCGAATGCTCTGACCATTGGTAGGGTTGACACATTTTCATATGTACAGGATGGGATATATTCTGGACACACCAGATTGTTTAGGCCAACACATACCCACTGTCAGTACAGGGTTTAGTACATTCATTATTTTCCTAGATGAGAGCCTATTCCTGTAGCACTTAAGTTGCTTATTCTGTTTCTTGTATGATTTACATATTTTACATACAGAAATAACTGTTTTATCCAACTGTTACATGAAGTATTGTACATAGTTATTTCCTACAATCACAGGACATTTGCCATTACATCATTCTTGGTCAGGACACACCTACCCAAACAGTGACTGTCCCTCACACAGTGGGTCAGGAGGTACCCTGCTTACGTCAGTGCCTTAATCACCTTATTTCCAAGTGCCCCTATGTGACTGTGTACAATATATTCTCTCGATAATTCATGTGGGGAGTCGTGCATCACGGGCAGGTGTTTGATCCTGGGTAGTAGGTTCTGCATGACCGTCTAGAAGCTGAACAGTCTCGTGAACCACTACTGCACATACAACTTGTGCCCAGATGTCTACAGGACTGGACATCGTGTCATGATACCAAGTCTGATGTTTACACAGGATACTTATCCTATGAGGGATATCCATAAATTGAACAAGACAATAACTGTCCAGTCTTTTGGATTTAAGAAAATGTGTTAGGGTTTTACATGCAAGGGATACATAGTTTGCAATCCTGACACTGCCTAGGGTGACACTGCCTACTACATATGAGTAGTGGTCACTATGTGTAGATATGGCTGCGCCAAGCTAGTAGCCCAAGTATTGCTAGATTTGGTGGACGTTCAGGAATGGGGGCAGGTTGTGTGCTGTAGAGGGGATGATGGGTATTCAATTATGCATCCAGGTGTGTTGCATTTGGATGGCCCAGTTCCATCCAGACCATTCTGTGGGTATGTGCCAGTGACGTTTCTGTACATGTGTATCGCACCTTTTAATATTCATATGTTTGTGTGATTGTGTTCTACAGTATGGCCTGTCAGGTTGTATTGCAGATGTGTATGCTTTTCTTTGTGTTTCTTTCTGATTCACCCGCTGCTCCCTCATACACCTCCAGTTCACCTGTTGTGCATCCAACACAGTCTCGCCTTTGTGGATAATACCATTACCCATCCCCCCCACACACATATTCCTGACACTCCATACATCCCTTCTTTGGTTGATGGCCCATGGCTCGGTCTAGGGAACACATTGTATACACTACATATGTCAGGTACCGGTATGGTTGTGAGAACTACCCTGGGATTTTTCACCTTCCACATGCTGTACATCACGCACATAGGTACACGCAAATATATATCTTTCATGACATGGTAGGTACACCTGGGTAATACCCGTTCAACTTTGACACATCCTGACAGAACAGCTTGGACTGCATATGGGCGGATTTTGGCTGAATGCTATGACCATTGGTAGGGTTTCCACCTTTTCATATGGCCAGGATGGGATATATTCTGGACACAAATCAGATTCTACAGGACAACACATACCCACGGTCAGTACTATGGATAATACTTTTGTTTTATGCCTACATGTTAGCTTATTGTTGTAGCAGTTTATATACTCCTTCTGTTTCATTTACATGCTTATTCTATTTCTTGTAGCATGTGGTATGTTACATACAGAAATAACTATTGTATGTGACTATTACATGTGATGTGGGACATAATTATGTCATACGGACGCAGGATATTTTACATTTATAAAGGTTTTGGTATGGACACAACTGCCCAGCTGTGTACTATCCCTCACAATGTGGGACAGGTGGTAACCCTGACCATTGGGCTAGACGTAACTATTGGCGGCACGCTAACATGATGGATTTCACTTCCACTTGGTATAACTATCTACACTGCGTTAGAATACTGGCACACGGTTTTAAATGTCATTTGTTCGAGGGATGGAGACTCGATATTCGCTAACGTGCATTTGTGTTTGCTTCTTAATTTTGTGTTCGCAAGAACTGTCTTGCATGCTTTGCATACATTTCAGTATCCACGGACACTGACAGGTGTAATTACTTTTGCAGGCAGATTGTAATATTCAAGCATTTTAGGTTGCACGTCAACAGCCGACATTTCCACGCCTCCATGTGGCACTTCGACACGCCCCATGCACTCGCTCTTGTTTCGTATGCACGTGGCTGTGGCGGCAGCGCACCTTCATTAATATGCATATGGCGCTACTGCGCCATCTACACTCTGCACGGTCGGCACAAGCCTAACGCTGGCCTTGCGCCGAGCTTCATGAATCCCGGTGAGAGTTAAATGCCTAAATAATAACCAAATAAAAACAAACAGGACCCCAATTAAGTCACTAAATGTAAAACTTAGAAAAAAAAACTTTAAAAATGCGTAGACACCCTAGAAAACTAAGAATGATATTTGTTACGACAGGTAAGCACTTTTGTCTTTTAACACTTTTTACAAGAATTCACCAGACTTGTTCATAATAGTGCATGCAAACATTTAAATACAGTAAAATTTTGATCATATGACTGATCATGTTTCCCCTTAATACAAATATCAGTTAAGGTTTAAGTAGAAAAAATTAAGTACTACATATGGAAATAAGCAGTATATTATATGCTCTGTAATCTATGAAACCTTATCCCCGGGATTCATGAAGCTTGCGCCAGCCGCAGGCGTAGCGTAGACAGTATAATGTCAAATATGGCTGCCGAGCGATTCAGGTATGATCCAATTCCACGTGCACTACCAGCGTACGCCAGATTTGCGCAGCCCTCGGCTTAGGTATGCTAGTCACCCCATGCGCAGTGCCGCACCATGCAAATGAAGGTACATAGCGATACATAAAGTGGTGCAGGCGTAGCGTATGCCCACAGAAATGTAAACCAAAACACACGGTTTACATTTTTCCAAACAGAACATCGGAGCTATGAAAGTGGACCAGACTCATGTATTACAAATTTAACATATGCCAATGGCTAAATATACAGCCAATGACATAAGAAAAGATGCAGAACACCTAAAAAACAACATTTAATGTCACGTCCACAGTAACGCAAAGTACAACCGCAGGGCATGTGTGTGCAAATGGGAACACAAAGAAAATATATACAAATGTCATAAAATCGCAATGTAATACAAATCAGGATTTCACCATAATACTCAATGGTATGCATGGTACACCACTACCAAGCTGCAAGGGTTGCTAAGGGTCTGTGACAGTGTTTGGTGTGGTAACTATGAATTAGTAGTCAATGCCATGCAAATGAGGCAGGTAATAATGAATCATAAACGTCCCGCCAGATTAAGGCTGTACCATACGGCACAGCGCTACAACACCGAGGAGTGGCTCAGAGGTATACATGACATCAGCAGTGGGGTGAACCACCGTAGCTGTAAGCACATTGGAGCAATGCAAATCTGGCCTGGCCATTGCTAAGCAAAGCCGCAGGACAGGGGTGGGGAGGTAGGTATAGCATCGTTTAGCTGAGAGCACATATGGTGCCCGAAAGCGCATGTATACAGGGATGAAAACGTGCGCGAAACCCGGTAAGCAGATGCACGCGCCTTGCACCATAGCACAAACAGGAAGGTCAGGGGAAGAAAATAAGGAAATGCCGCAGTAGGGTAATTGGAGTACAACTGACCAATTAACACATATTTAACTCACAGCGGGCAATCGACGGCAGCTGACAAGTCTGCTCGCAGAAACCTGCAAAACAGGATAGGGGAGGTATCGGATTGCAAACAAAGGAGAACTGTCATAGCAGAGCAAAGCAAACCTGCAGTAGACCGACAATAGAATACATTACGCAAGATAAGCCAGATCTAGGAAAGTACAAATGAAAGCAGGCTGCTGGATGCATGCCAGAAAATGGTAGGTGAAACGTGAAGAAATGTAAAGGGAAGGGCAAGAGGTAATCCACAGCAGCCAAATGTAATTAAACACCAAAGGCACCACAATAGTAGTTCCTGTCGTAAAACACATAAGATACCCTGTAGCTACGATCATACATACACACCCTATGACATCATTGGTGTTCACAGCATAATAGTATAAAGTGTGAAAGCACCCCACACACACCTGTGTATTCCCAAACACTGCACCATAGGTGTAAACATATGGGGAACTTTTAAAATGTACATGTTGGGAGCTGCCATAGCTGTGATTCATCACCATGTGTTAGAGACTGACGGTGTTGGGGAGGATGATGCTGACAACCACCGCAGGCCCCAGAGGAGGAGAAGAGTGTTCAGACCAAGGGTAACCTACCAGGGTCTACATGATCTGGAGATAGTAGAGCATTACAGGGTGGACAGGGACATCTTACAGCAAATAGTTGAGCTGTGCTGGCCACGCCTGAGATCCAGAAACAACAGAGGGGAACCCATCCCAGTGGACACGAAGGTAAGTGTAAGCTTGCAAATACTAGCCACAGGTACCTTTCAAAGGCCAACTGGAGATATAATGAGGATCTCACAGGCATCAGCATCCAGGGTACTACACCAGTTCCTGGATGCCATGTTACCACATGCCAATGAGCATATATACTTCCCCGAACGCAGGAGGAGTTGGCCAGCAATATGCGTCACTTCCACCATGTGGCACACTACCCGGAGGTACTGGGTGCGATAGACTGCATGCACATACATATCAAATCACCACCCGGTGAGCATGGTAGGCACTACATAAACCACAAGGGATTCCACTCCATCAACTTCCAGGCCGTGTGCAATGTCCAAGGCATTATCATGGATGTGTGTGCTGGCAGCCCTGGAAGCTACCATGACTCCCATATCTGGCATGCCTCACAGCTGTATCAGGTATTTGTCAGGGGGGACATCCCACATGGCCACCTTGTGGAGGATGCTGGCTATGCACTGGAGCCGTGGATGATGACTCCCATCAGAAATGCACACACACCCATGCAGGAACGCCATAATGAGGCACACGCACAAACCAGAATCATCATAGAGCGTATGTTTGGGATGCTGAAATCATGGTTCCATTGCTTGGACATATCTGGTGAAGCCTTGCAGTACTCTCCAGGCACGTGTGCCCACATCTTCATAGTATGTGCCATGCTACATAATATGATCCTGTGGAAACAGCTGCAGCAGGGACAAAATGGTGAAGACCCTCATAGCCTACCACAATTGCCAAGGCCATCACAGGCACAGAGGGATTCAGACCACGAACACCCTGTGCCAGCCCCAGTAGGCAGACGGAGGCATGCCCAATATGCCTATGCCTTGGAAAAGAGGGAACGTATAGAACATACTCTGACAGTGTAGGCCCCTACGGACTGACACACCTCTCCACCTGCACACACAGTAAAATGGATGGCACACACACACGACCACCTGTAAATTGTAATGTATAGGTGAGCTACTGTGTGAATCCTACATAGGCAGCCCTCAACCATTGTACACACAACAGCTATTGGAAGAAGGAATGTCAACACCTGAACAGTACACGCACCTATCAGCATATGTTGGTACTGTGTGTATAGGTTCCCAGGTACATTGGTAGGTACACGCCCAATTGTCAGAGGCCATACATCAATCGAGGCAAACAGTGTCTGCTGTCACCACAACATCGAGTAACCAACTGTCACTCAGTGGAGCAGAGGCAATTGCGGGATCCCATGTGTGTAATCACTGTTCCCCACACAGTCTGCATGGATTCCCTGGTGCGTTAATGAGGGGCTCCACATAATGTAATCATGGATGTCGTGTCAAGGCATGGGGTGTACCCATGACAGGTATCTGTCACCCCAGCATGCTCCATCTATGGTCGTTTGAAGGTGTAGCACATTATAGTGTGTGGCTCACTGTGATATACATACCCAGTGCTGGAGCACATCCATTACACATCAAATGGACATACCATTAATAGCACTCATCCATATGTAAACTAACTGAGTTACCCATGTGATTGCAGTATGGAGTAACAGCCGTAGTATAGTCCACATACAAAACACCATAACACGTATACAAATCCCGGATGCTCAGGTGGTAAATGCAGTGACCGTCGTGCATGTTCCTGGTCCCACGTCCTGCAAGAGATGTAACGGAATCCCGAAGGCCCGAATAATGCATGTCAGATGCAGGTCAGCAGATCATGTTTAGCACACGTTAGCGGGAATATGCGTTGCCCAGTGCTGGTAAGCGTTGTTTAAATATGACTATACGGATATGTGCGAAACAGGGCTAAGCTTCTCTGAATATCGCGCAGATCACGGTAAGTGATGTCGAGAACAGGTGAAACCAGCATTATTCACCACTGTACTAATAGTGCCTGCTCTGAAGGGTAAAATGACCACTGCCAGGAGTAGAACATGTAATCATGTACACAACCACCTAACACTATGGTAGCCAAGATGTACCTATGGCAGGTGTGTAATGTGACAGGTTCAAACACAAACATGCGGAGTCCAGAAAACAGTGCACACCGACAAGTACACAATGAAAGGTGTATTCTGCCTGTCACGCTCTCTGTCAGATATATATGTATATATATATATATATATATATATATATATATATATATATATATATATATATATATATATATATATATATATATATATATATATATATATATATATATATATATATATATATATATATATATATATATATATATATATACATCTATATATATATATATATATATATATATATATATATAAAATACAGATAGAAAGGGTGATAGAGAGATATATGTAGATATATACGGAGTCACCGATATCTGCAAATATATAGATCGGTCAACAACATGTACACAACCATGGAGGTACAAATAAATAGGATAGTGCCAACTATGGAATGTGTCACATACCGACACGCATAACCACGAGGCTGAAAGACCGAAAGAACACAGTACCGGAACACTAGAACCGTGAGTAATATTATCACAATATGAAGGGACATTTAGTTACTGCTGCCGGTGTTGAGGTCCACATAGGTACTGTGTTCAACTGTGTTTGTAATTGCCGTAGTCTGTGTATGTGTGTGCTCAGGGTGCCGTGTGCATTTCCGTGTGAATGTAATGTGTGTGTGTGTGTGTGTGTGTGTGTGTGTGTGTGTGTGTGTGTGTGTGTGTGTGTGTGTGTGTGTGTGTGTGTGTGTGTGTGTGTGTGTCTGCATCATGTGTCCGTTAGTGCTAACTCGGAGGTAGATCATTATGGTAGGTGTGGTTATAGCTAGCCGTATGCATATGGTTACCACCTGTCCCACATTAGGAGGGACAGGCCCTCCCTGGGCAGTTGTGTCCTGACATAAAACATTAAAAAGGGCAAATGTCTGAGATTGTAGGACATAATTATGTCCCATATATTATGTAATAGTTGCATTAAATAGTTATGCCTGTATGTAAGAAACATAAATGATACATGAAATATGATAAGTAGCCAAAGTCCTACAAGAATAAGTATGTATTCAGGATAAAAGTATGTGCTATCCTGTGTACTGATCATGGGTATGTGTTGGCCTGTAAACACCGATGTGTGTCCCGCAAATGTCCCACTATGGCCATTTGAAAAGGTGGCAACCCATGCCAAAGAGTTTCAGTTACCAACACATCTGCAATGAGTGCAAATATCTGGGACAGAAATACACGGGACAGCTGTCATTTAGTAACATTCCTTTACATATCGCTGTATTTCCGGAGGTATGGAAGTATCAAACTCACCTGCATACTATATAGAAACCAATTAACAATGGCCCAATGTATATGCCCATAACAAAAGTCTACTAACTGATAGGTCTTTAATTAGGGAAGGAGCCCACACACATATATGGAATATGTAGAAATGCAAGCCCCACAAACCTGTATATGCTACGTACACCCACCTACATCCCCCACACATGAAACTATAGCAATACAGACTGTAATAACAGCACAAACATCCACAAACTCAATTACATCTGCAGAAGCGTTAACATACATTGTGAGAGACACATTTTTAAAGGTGCTGTTGTATAATGGAACAGACGGCGATGTTACAGGTTTTGTTTGCAATAGTCCCTTATCAGACAGTTGAGATGACAAGTACACTCACATGTAGAACCACATACTCTAGCTGTCACACACAATCCACGGGGGACATGAATCCAAAATATCCATGTCTCTACACATAGCAGTTGCAATTACACACAACAAAACACATACAGGCCATCTCCCCGAAGGTAGGGCAAATGGGCAATGCCCAAGTGGAGAATTCAATTATACCCCACTGTTGCCGCATAATTGGCGAATGGAGTAGCTGCCCAGCTGATGTGCATGTAATAATTTACTAAGGAACACCAATTGGTGGCAGGAAACCACAAGTTACAGATATCGATGTATATAAGGATGACTTGCCAGACATTCAAACCATATGCTCATACAATAGGTTCATAGGTTCATAGGTTCATATTAGGCTATCTGCCCTAGGGCATTTGTAAGCCTAGCCAGAATGTGTTTGGCTTTCATCACCCATTTTAAATTTATTTTGCTATGCACTTTTTCGAGGTTAGTATACTGTGCCTCTGTCTAACAGTGACACAGAAGTGATACCCGGGGTAAACCTACGATCTCCCATCCACTCATCAAGATTCCTCTTGAAGAGAGTCAATGAGGGACTCTGCCTAACCTGGACTGGGATTTTATTCCAGAGTGAAGGGAGCCTCTGGGTTATGAGTCTATCCCTCCAGCATGTCCTATTTATTTCAGTGCTGAGGTTCAAGTCTCTCGCCGTAGCTCGATGGGATTTGGATTTTCTGAGGTGCAGCATGTCCATTAATTCCGGGTTGGTCATGGCTTTATACGTCAGGCACAGATCGCCTCTGAACAGGCGGTATGCCACTGAGTAGAGCTGGAGTTTCTTTAACCGGGCAGCATATGGCATCTGTTTGAGCCCTTTGATCCTCTTGGTGAGGTACTTTTGGGGTCTTTCCAGTTGCTGCAGGTGTCTGGTAAAGTACATCCCAAAAGGGGCAATGTACTCAATTATGGGCCTGAAGAGGGATGAGTAAAGAGACACGATGACCTCCCCTGATCTAGATGTGAATCCCTTCATGATTAGGTGGGCTATATAAAATGTTTTTCTAACCACTTTGGCCACGTGGTTGTCAAATGAAAGATTGCTATCAACTTGGGTCCCCAGGTCCCTAATTACTTCTTCTGTACTTAATGGATTACCACCTATGTGGTAATTTGTGGGCACTTTGTTTTTGCCAAAGGGGATGACTATACATGTTTTGGCATTTAGCTTGAGGCCATGGCTCTGGCACCAGTTGTCTGTTTCTATGAGGCCCTTTTGGAGGATGCCTGTGTCGGCTGGAGAGTCGATTATGGCGCCCAGTTTGCAGTCATCTGCGAACTTGGTCAGCCACAGTCCTTCCGTGTTGGCCTGTACCTCTGAGAAATATATACCGAACAAGAGAGGTCCCAGGACTGAGCCTTGTGGGACACCACTTGTGACTGGTTTGGAGTCTGACATGGCTCCAGCAATTCTAACCATGTGGGTTCTGTCCTTGAGCCAGTTTGCAATCCATCTAGTGACATAGGGGTTATATTTAAGCTGGTGAGCTTATGTATAATGCCCGAGTGGGGTATTGTATCAAAGGCTTTTGCGAGGTCCAGGTAGGCTGTGTGGACCACCTTCCCCTCATCAATGGCCTTGGTGACTGTTTCAAAGAAATCAACCAGGTTTAAGAGGCAGGATCTGCCCTTAACAAAGCTGAACTGGGTAGGATCCAGTGTCTGTAGGTCCCCAATATCCTTGTTTATGAGGGCCATGATGATCCTTTCCATAGCTTTGCAGACCAAGCTAGTCAGGCTTATGGGGCGATAGTTTCCAGGATTCATTGAGGCACCACCTTTATGGAGAGGGACCACTGTTACTGTATGCCACTCTTTGGGCACATATCCTGTAGTAAGGCTGAGATTGAACAGTAGTTTTATGTTTGGGTTTAGCTCTTCTTGGAGTTCATGTAGGACGAGCCGACACCGTCTGGTCCCATTGATGCTGTGTTTTTTGCTTTGCAGAGGGCGACTCTTACCTGAGCATCTGAGATGTCAGGGGGCAGCACTCTGCTGGGATAGATATTTGCCCTTTTGGTGGGGAGGGGGGAGAAGTTTGCGCTGAACCTGTCAGCTAGGATGTTGGCAATGTCTGTGGGTTCGGTGTATTTTTTCTCATTTTGGACTAATTCTGAGCATATCTGGGAATTACCACCCAGGTTCCTAACATAACTAAAGAAAGCCTTGTGATTATCCTTAGTGTCCTGTGCAATTTTTCTCTCGAAGCTGGCCTTAGACAATTTTATGAGTGCCTGTAGTTTTTTGCTAATACTGATCAGTGATGCCTTCCCTTTTTGGGATTTTGCTCTATCGTTTAGTAGCTTCCTCCTTCTATTGTATAGTTTGTTTATGGCTGGGGTCCACCAGACAGGACGTCTGCCTTTGGAGGACTGGGTCTTGGTTTTATTTGGGATCGCATGATCTGTGCATTCCTGAAGGTGTTCATAGAATGTGTTTAGAAAGGATTCTGCAGTCTGGGCCATATTTTCCACAGGCCCGGGGGCTTTGAGGGATTCCACCTCGGTTTTGAGGAGGAGTGTGAAATTTGCTTTAGAGAAGTTTTTAACTGTGGTTTTCTGGGCAGGGGGTGGGGTCGGGATGTGAATATCCAGTGAGATTAGTTTATGGTCTGATCTTACCAGTGAGGGATACACTTCTGGTCTGGAGCATAGAGTCCCCATGTTGGTGATGCTCAGGTCCAGTATGTTTTCCCCTCTTGTGGGAGTGGTAACAAGTTGTTCCATAGCATTTAAGTTTATAAATTCTAGGAACCTTTGGGCTAGGGTGTTGGAGCTAGAGTAATGCTCCCAGTCTATGTTTGGGTAGTTGAAGTCGCCCAATATAATGGTGTTTGGAGAGACCTTCATATTTTCCAGTGTTCTCAGGAAGGCCGAGTGGGGTTCCTGGGTTTGGGAGGGTGGTCTGTAGCAAGCTATAAACTGGAAGGCAGTTTTACCCACTGTTAGTTGCACATGGATAGTCTCTGATGCTTCGTGCTTTGCCACCAACCTGGAGGTGTGGGCAGGGGCGGCTCATGGCATCGGACTGCCGGACTGCAGCCCCCTCAGCTAAATAGTAGTAATTGTTTATGTTTTAAAAAATTAGGTAAAAAAAAAACAAAACCTTATTTTGTACTTTAAAAATAAATTTCGAGTCCGACTGAAGTATCGCCAAGATGCCATGCGACTTTAACCTCCTCGGCTGCGCGGTTTTATACAGCTTTTTGTTTGTTTTCATTGCAGCCCAGAGGAGTAATGAAGGCATCATTGTGATGCTGAAGTCTATCGTTCCAAACCGCATAGAATTGAAGGCTCAGATCGCGACGCGAGGCACGCCATGACGTTTGCTGGGCTAAATGCTGCTGATTGGTTGTCGCTCTCTTCCCGGGCTTTATGTGCTGGGAAAAGAGTGAGAATCAGTCAGTCAGTTGTCGGCTAGTTTGTGGATTTACCTTTTTTGTTTTGGCATTAATTGGATTGGAATCGGACGGGATTTTACTTATTTGGGTGTGCTAGAGAGAGAAGGAAGAACAAGAAGAAAGAAGAAGAAAAAAGAAAGAAAAGAAGAAAAGAACAGAGTGAAGGTGCAGAATTAAAGTAAGTATTGTATATATTCATTGTGCTATTCGTGTCCGGTCAGTGTTGATGTTGAAATTGGAGTGGGTTAGGTCGGGTGTTACCCATGCTGCAATACCAAATCTCTGAAGAGATAGAAAAACTGTACCAAGTTTTCAGTCAGCAACAAACGTGGTGAGCAAAACATTGCAGTCAATTCAAATATTTGTGAAGAAGATGCCAAAATGGAGAGTGTCAATTACAGAGCCCTGTGGGATTCCTCTGGTTACATTAACTGGTGCGGAGAATTGGACCATTCACAATTACCATTTGGGTTCTTCCTGAAAACCAGTTGGCAATCCAGCAAATCATGATGTAAGTATTAAATCTGAGCTCAAATAGTTTTTGCTTGATTCTTGTGTGTCAGGATAGTGACACATGCCTTTGAAAGACTGCAGTGAGCTGTGTGCATTGGCAGCCTGTTGTATATTGCAGCTCTAGGTTTTTCTGAAGAAACTTACTGGGCTTAAAAGCCATGATATCCTCTTCATAACCTTACAGACAATACAGGCAAGGCTAATGGCATAATATTTTCCAGAGTAGATGAAAGTCCATCATTATGGACAGGGGCCATGGTGACCTGTCTTCATATGTTGTGGTCAAAATCTGTTGAAAGGCATTTGTTAAGTAGGCTATAAAGGAATTTTGCAATATTTTCCTTGAAACTAGTGTGTTAACAAAGGGAGATATTGGAGCAGATATTGTGGATCTTCACCAAAGTTGCCGCTGCTTGATCATTGGTTATTTGTTAGTGGCCAGTTCATGGAATATAATAACGAACTGATCACTTGCAATGGACTGCTAAAATTATTGCTAAAGTTATTATTTGCAAGGATGTTGGTGATATCTTGTCATTCAAAGTGTACTTTTACCATTGACTTCAAGGGGACTGCAGTTTTGGAACTTACACCTAATTTCCTTATAAAACAGTGAAAGGCATTAACATTATCTTCTGATTTGATAGTGAGCTGTAGTTCTTAGGAGGTGCTGCATTTATTAATTAATTATGAATAGTCTTTTTCTGCTCATCTGAATGTGGTTTTGTTTTAAGAAGAAAGGAAACTTCTATATTTTGAAAAAAACACGTTCTTTTTACTCTGTAATTTGCCTGTTTTTAAATTTCCACCACTAAAGTTTGTTATAATGAATCTTTCACTATATTTCATTTCTATGTGGATATGTTTGCTGATATACTTGGGAGTGAGTTAATGAATCAATGGCAGTTTAGCTGGCTGTTGTTTCATCAAAAATGTTTCACCGAAAGCACTTTCAGTGATACCGGAAAATTTCCTTTTCCCCTGTTGTTCAGTCTCAGAGTAGGTATATTAATGTTCAGTGGTGTAGGATGTGCAGGGAATGTGCCCCCTGCAAAAAAGAATTTACTCAAAGTTTCACCTAAAGTGCTTTTGTTTCAAAGATTTTACTTTTTACATGTACTTATGAATGATGCCATTAATTTGTTCAAAGGCGTCTCTTGTTGTCATGGCAAGGTTATTTAGGGTATGGTCCAAGTTTGCTAAACTTATTTTATGGTATGTACTTTTCTCAAAGACTCTAAAAGTGGTGGTATTGTTCAGTAGGTTGATCTCTGTTTTGATGGATAATATTATTATGCAATGGTCTGATTTTGCCTCATATTTGATCTGATCTGTTCCTCATAATATCTGTGGTTTGTAAATGTTGCAATGCTTGATATTTGATGGTGCAGTGGTAGCATTGTTGCCTCACAGCTGCAGGTTTTCAGGTTTGATTCTTGGCTGGGGTGCCTTCTTTGTGGGTCTGTATCTTCTCCCTGTGTTTGTGTGGGTTTGCTTTTGTGTCTTCCCATGTTGCAAAGACATGTCTGCATTATTTCTTCCTGGGCCTCTGCTGAAAATTGTTTTTTTGTTCCAAGTCAGACTGTCCTGATTAACAAATGTTAAATAAAATTGACAGGCATTTGAATTTCAGACTTCAGGTTTCTGAATGCTTGATTCCTTACATATTTGATAATGCAGTGACAATATTGTTGCCTCACAGCTATAGGTTTTCTGGTTTGATTCTTGGCTGCGGTGCCTTCTGTGTGGAGTCTGCATCTTATCCCTGTGTTTGTGTGGATTTTCTCTGGTGTCCTGCCATTTTACAAAGACATGTGGCTACAGTATTTCTCCCTGGGCCTCTGCTGAAAATTGTTTTTGTTCTGTCAGAAGTAAAATTGACAGGCATTTGAATTTCAGACTTCATATTCTTCAGCAAACACATAGTAAAACAACTTTTTATTCTAGCAATAAATATATAGTAACACAACCTTTTATTATAGCAATTTTCTAAGTTTATAAGATGACTATTTGAAATTTGTCCTTATGTTTGGGACTGTATTACCCTGTTATTGGCTTTGTCCAGGTTTTTTGTGCTAAGGTTGACAGCTATGGCAAGAACTGAATTCACTGAATATGTTTGAGGGCTGTATTCCCTCATTACTGGGTTTGTCCAGGTGTTTTGTGCTAAGAGGTTGACAGCTATGGTGAGAACTGAATTCATTAAATGATAGCCATTTAAGTTTCAGTCTTCCTTTCTTTCACAAAGCAGCTGATTTGGTGTAGTGGTATGTTGCTCTGACTGTTTTGCACAGGGACCTTGGCAGTAAAACGTATGGTG
The DNA here is from genome assembly GCF_019279795.1 of Protopterus annectens. Lineage (NCBI taxonomy): Eukaryota > Metazoa > Chordata > Ceratodontiformes > Protopteridae > Protopterus > Protopterus annectens. The sequence continues at coordinate 16,284,124 of NC_056736.1, forward strand.
GTAACACAGCATTTTTCTTTCACAAAGCAGGTGATTTGGCATAGTGGTATGTTGTTCTGACTCTTTTGCACAGGGACCTTGGCAGTAAAATGTATGGTGGTAACACAGCATTTTATTCTAGCAGCTTTCCAAGATTATACAAGCAATGTTTAATGTGTCCCTGGTTTTTGCCCTATTGACCCACCCCAATAAATTTGGCTTTTTCCAGATTTCTTGTGCTGCGAAGTTGAGATTCAGTTGAGTATTGAGTAGATTTTACAAGGAGCTGAGAGCTGCAGTGGAAGAGGAGTTTAGTGCTGATTATGCTAAGTCAGCTCGCATTGCTAATAGCACAACAGGTTGTGTACTTGCTTTTGATGCAGAAGGTTGTTGTTTCTACTCCCATAAGGGGTGAATGCTGCCGTACTGAAAGTTAAGATACTAACTATGAGCCTGTTATCAGTTTGCCATCCATTTCCTATTGCAATATTACTAGCTTATTTTTCATGTAATTTAGGCAATTTATTCCTCAGGGGCATCAGACACTTTATTTTTCAATGAAACCATGAAATATAAAGGTGATTGCTAGCAGCAACCTCTTCATTATAGATTTATTTAACGTGGAATTATTTAGATGACTTTTTTACTACTTCAGAGATTGTGCATATTTACTGATAATGGTGGACTGTACAATTGTGCATATTTACTGATAATAGTGGACTGTAGAAGTTTGAGTAGACTTTTATGATGGAAATGTTCTGAATTGGGCAGTTTTGTCATTGGTGCATGCATTTTGTTTCACTGTTTACTGGAAAAATGTTCAAAGCAATAGGAAGGTGTATCAAAGAGCACATGTATGTTTCATATGCAAGGGGGCTATGATTTGAAAACAGCCCAGAATTAATCTTTATCTGCCATGGGTAAAATGTATTTTCTTTGAATGTGGGTTTCAATGTTGTTTCAATGAATGTGAGTTTCAATGGCAGAGAAATTTTAATGCCAAGTTTGTTTAGCAAACAAAACAAAACAAAAAGCAAAAAAGTTTGTTTGTCTTAGTGTTTGTGCTGTAAAATGCAAAATAAAACTTTCAAATGAAGTTCAAAACATCATAGAAGTAAATCAGTATGCACATTAGTGTTTATGGTAAATGGAGTGAAATAGCCAAGTAATGAATCATTGGAATGGCTGCAGGGGGAGGCTCCATTCGACCATAATTTTGTGAGGGAGAAGGGCAGCAAACTTAAAGACAGCCCCAGCTGAACTATGCCTCCCAACTGTCCAGATTTTCAAAGAATTAATAGATTTTTGCTTCTTATTTTTGGTTTGTTCCTCATAAAATTTGTGGTTTTCTGGCAAATCATTTAGGAATTAAGTCACTAAATAATGACACACTGAGTGTCAGACTTCATAACCTTCAGAAACATGCATGCTAAAGTAAGACCTGTTGTTCTATCAACTGTCTCAGTTTATACAAGAGCAATTTTTAGTACTGTTTATATGTTCCCCCAATATATTTGGCCTTGTCCAGATTTATTGCATTAACAGGTTGAGAGGTACATGCAAATAAATTGCTTTATAGAATTAGGCATAGCCAAACCTCTCAACTGTCCCTGATTTTGGCTCAAAATGTTGCTCTTCCCCTAATAATCCCTCCGCAAAATAGCAATTTTGGATGAAAACATGGAGGGTTTACAATTAAGAAATAACTGTAATAATCAGAGTTATAGAGTACTTTTATTTCAGAAATGCATGTAGATTCTTTTATTTTGTCAGCTGCTCAAGTTAGCAGTATTAATATTAAAGTGTCCCTTTTTTGACAGGTTCCCAGCTGTATTGTGTGGCTATTTTATATTTTTACATCACATTTTTGGTCCATTTTTCATAAAATTGTGTTTTTTTTTTGGCAAATTAGTGACAAATCATTAAAGACTGAAGTTAGAAAATAATGACAGACATTTGAGTTTCAGATTTCATACCATTCAGAAAATTCATACTAATGCAAGACCTATTCTATTATCTTTCTAAGTTTATAAGAGCAATATTTAAAAATTGTCCTTATTTTTGGGCCTTTGTCCCACTTCTTTGTATGGCTTTGTCCAGATTTCTTGCTCTGAGGTTGAGAGGTATGACAAATGTGTCAGGGCCATCACAGTCAGCCAGAGACATTTCAAATTGTGACATACTTGTTGCACCCCACTCCCCCATGTAGTGACTCTGGATGTGTCAAAGCAAGGCAAGGAGTAGTTATGCAGTGTAAATGTGCAGAGTATACCCCCATCCAAGGTAGACACAAGTACTAGAGTGGCTTTTCATCTGTCCTTGATTTTTGCAGATTGGTCTGGTTTCTGTCATATTTTTTGTACTGTTGATTAATGCTTATTACTCAAAGTGCCTGTTGCATTGTGTTTAAGTAGCAAGACTTTAATGACTATCAGGTAAGCTTGGCTGAGCTCGTAAGATGCAAGTAAGCTTTAATAAGCATACTGTTAAAGAATTGCCAACATTGAAAGCCTTTCGTTTGTTGCCATGTAGAGAATACTTAACTAGATAATGTATAAGCCTTGGGTATTGAAATGCATATGACAGTATTTGTAATAAAGGACAGGATTACATTATTTTAAAAAGCTCATTACACTTAGAGACTTCCAGTCATCTCTGCAAGCTTTACCCATAAACTAAACAGAATGCCAATCGTGTGGTCCATAACCTGTACAGTAATCCTTTTAAGCAATGTATTTTGAGCTTATTTCTTGTTTGCTTTTCATTTTTTACTTTGATCATGCTTTTCCCATGAAACAAGTAGATAGTTGTCAGGCTGCAGGTATTTTTTGGATAAGAAACATTTTTACAAGTGGGGGCATCAGAGATTTCTACTTTCAGCATGTTACTTGGTACTTTAATAAAGCTGAATATAAATTATAATTAGAACTGTAGTGCAAGGAGAAGTGGTCTGAGTTGAGTGCTGCTTGTTTTTCTTATACTTGATTTTGACTGGCATTCCATTAATGTATTTAAAAAGTAATTTATTTTTTCATGCCTCACAACCTTTTTGTTTCCATCTAGATATTTAGTAAGCTGTCATGCAGCCAATGCATTGAAATATTTTTATTCTTCTACACTTCATTTTGTCTTGATTGGACTCTCATAATGACAGTTTGGCACCCAGGGCAGTGTATTTAGTTAGATGTTGTGGTTTTGAGCATAGCCCCTCCCCTTTCTAGTTGGCCACACCCCTTCCCATTGACCCCACCCATTCAGCTGACTCCTGCAGCCCCCCTTTGATTTGAAGTCACCAGCCGCCACTGGGTGTGGGTATCTTTGATGAATATCGATACTCCCCCTCCTTTTGTGGTTCGATCCAAGTTTTGGGGCCGAAAAGCATGGTATGAGGTATAACCTGGTAGTGCTGGGGTGCTCTCGGGAGCCCTGAACCAGGTTTCTGTTACTGCACAGATATCGATGTTCTCCATGCTAAGGAAGTGCTTAAACAGTGTAAGAGAGATAGTTACGAAAGTTCGGAATGCTAACAAGATATGTAGAACACTCAGTATGTTAGTGTATGTATAGCCTGTTTTTTATTTAATTAAAAGTGTCCACAATGCATAAAGTGGGAAAAGGTATTATGTAGTGATGTCTTGCTGAGCATAGTAACGCTTGTAGAAATTGTGTGTCCTGCAGTGGGCCACAAGGTAAACATCACAGACACCACAAGGGATGCTACATGAGGGCTTTAAACAGAACAATTCCATACCACCCGCCATCAGTGGTATTGTATGTCCAACAAGTACGTGCCATAGCAGGGGATAGTATATGTTGATATACTGTCACAGTAGGCATGTGTATGGGCATATAACGACATTGACATGCCTAAGGTGGTCCTGCTGTGCAAGTATGCTTTGCATTATGGGATAATATGTAAAATATGTGTTATGTATAGTATTGTAGGTAGATATGTCAGATATTTTACACAGCATAACAGTCATATCATGCATGCCAATGGTATCGTCTATTGGCATGTACAATATTCAATAACAGGGTACATATGGCTTGTAGTCACGGGACACTGTAACAGCATGATAGCTAATCGAAATGGAAGAGCTACTCAATTAACCATGCACAAAGGACATGTAATAGCTTCACAGGTTCATAGTGGGGTACTATGCTGTCTGGCAAGTCTATGTGTAAGCCCAACTACAGTGTTTACACCAGCAGCACCTCTCTAGGGTAGTGTTCTGTCTGTGAACAGCAGAGCCATGTGTTACCTGCACCTCTGCACAGTACAGCCACTGCAGTGATCCCTGGCATACATGTGTGTCTCCCATCCACCAAGTGAGGTATCACATGAACAGTGCTACTGATGGCCCTGAGTGATGTACATAGGAATCATGTTCCAAAGCATGGTGAGTGTCTGGTTTGAGAATGTAACCCTCAAGCACATCCCACTTATCATTGCGTGTGTGCACATATCTATGAGCATGTTGCTCTCAGTGGCTTTTGCTTATGTCGCTTATGTGGAGTATATCCATGAATATTGTTGTGGACATGGGCCCTGTATGTTCAGCAGAGGTCACCCCTGAGTATGCAGTATGCAAATGTGAACAGTCATGGTGTCCGTAGTTCTGCCGCATACGTCAACCTTCGGAGCTTAATAATCCTCATGGCATGTTAATGTTGTGGTATGTAAAGCCATAGCTGTTCTGTAAGGTACACCCTAAATGGGGTGTTGTACCCTTGAATGTGTGTATACATCAGGAGTTCAGAGGTACAATGGGTGCCTATGTTCCAGCTACAAATCCAGTACAGATAAGGGTGGCCACGTAGAAGGATATGCATGCCACAGTGGCAATATGGTTATCAAAGGAGTGGGTGCTACATACGTGTGTACTACAATCATGTACAATGTGACATGTATGTAGGGGACTACCACCTATGTGATATTCAGTGGGTGATTGGTGTAAGGCAAAGGAGATGTTCATGCACCTTGTGTCATGCAGCTTGAGGCCATGATATTGATATCAGGTATCCGTCACAGTGACAACCTTATGGAGGGAGTCAGTATCAGCTGATGGATCAAACATGGAGCTTTGTATGCAGTTGTCTGGAAAGCTAGTCAGGGAAAGTCCCTCTGTGCTAGCCTGTACCACAGGGAAGCATATACTGAACATGAGGGGCCCTATGACTGAGGACTGTGGTACGCCAAGTGTAACTGAAATACAGTAGGTACTATGGTATGCTACCCTCATTGTGTGGGTCATGTCTGTGAGCCACTTTGCATAACATCCTGAGACATAGGGGTTGATGTGCAGGTGGATGTGTATGTTGTCAATACTAGAATGGAGAATGGTGCTGAAAGCCAATGAGAGGACAATGTAGGCTGTGTGGATCCCCTTACTGTCATCAACTACCCTGGTAACTGTATCAAAGGAGTCCACCAGATGTAGGAGCCATGCTCTGGCCCTAACAAGTCCAACCTGGGTGGCATCAAAGAACTGGAGCCCACCAATGTCTCTGTGAATGACTTCCATGATGATGTGCCCTATAGCCTTGCAGAGCAGTCCAGTCAGGCGTATAGGGCAATAGTCCCTCTGGTTCATTGTGGCGCCACCTGTGTGGAGTGTGATAACTGTTGCTGTGTGCCATTCAGGGGCCACAATGTCTGATACAAGGCTATTACTGAATCTGGTGGCCAAGTGGTGAGACATGTCATTCAGAGGTTTGTGTAAATCACAGCCTGGGATGTTGGACGGTCACATGGAGTCAGTGTTCCAGGCCTTAGAGAGTGCAGGTTAGTACTGTGCAGTTGTGACCGCAGGGACACCACAATGTTCCTGCATGGATTGTGGCCCTGTAGGGAGTGAGAGGGTGTAATGTTAGCATTGAACCCATCCACCAGGATGTTGCCAACATCACTTGGTTCTGTAATGTTCCTGAGTAACTGGCCTATGTCAGAGCAGATTTGGGTATTGCCATTGACTACTGACATACCTTCATAATGCCTTGTGGTACACCATGGAATGTGTCACAGTAATGTTTACGTAGCTAGGTTCGGAGCATGTGATAAGGGATCCCATAGCCCTACTGCAGCTGACCAGTGAGCTACCCCACCCATGGGATTGTACTCCAATTTGCAACCGCCTCCACCTTTTGTTGTACATTATGTCCATGGCACTGGACCCCCAGAGTGGCGTCCGTTATCTGGTGGGTACCTTCATGGCTCTGTTTGGAATAGCATGATCCATGCAGTCGTGTAAGTGCTAATGAAGTGCACTGGGGTATGTTTCAGCATTTGTATGTGCATTGTCCATCTGCACGGGTGTCATGACGTTTACTACTGCTGTCATAAGATGTCTGTAATAGGCGTTGTAGTATCTTGTACTGTGTATGCCGTGAAGGGTGTGGTGCCGGGATGTGGATAACTAGAGTGATTAGCATATGTTCGGAAACCACCAACGAGGGGATAACCCCAGGTGTGGACCACCAGTCACATGTTGGTAGTGTCCATGTCTAGGATAGTGTTGGTCTTGGAGGTGGTATGTATGGGTTGATCCAGCCAAGTGGAGGTTATGAATCCCGGACAGTGCTAGCCTAATGTGTCGGTACATGAGTGGCTATCCCAGTTAAGTGTGGGGTAGTGTCAGTCTCACATCAGTAGTACCTGTCTGAACCCTACTGTCCAGTACACCAAGAAATGAGGGCTGGTAACCGTGGGGTATGTTGTTGAATCTGTAGCATGTTACAATGTGTATAGCAGATTTGGCCACAGTTAGTTGCACGTGGACCACCTCTGATGCACTGTGCTAAGTAACTAGCCAGGAGGTGTGTACAACAGAGTGGAATATGGGAACACCTCAGCCGTGGGTGTTCTGGTCCAGGTTACATGACTGAAAGGTGTGGTCTGCGTATACATGACTGAAAGGTGTGGTCTGCATATAACCTGTCGGTGAAGGTGTTCTCTGCGGAGCCTTGAGGCAGGTCCCAGTCACTGCAGAGATATTGAAGTGGTCCATTATAAAGAGTGCCTTGCCTGCGTGCTTCAGAGATGAAGATGTCAAGCATCGAGTCACATGACCCCATGTTTTGCTTGCCTGTTCCCGTTCTGGTGGTGAATGTTATTGGAAACTGTGCAAGACAGGCAGTATAGGAGCAGAAAGAGCCTTACATGTTATCTGTACTCCCAGGGCTGACAGGTGCACGTCATCTGTGCAAAAGCATCGTGTTTTGTTGACTATGTCAGTCAAAGCGGACAGATACTGGATGCCTGTGGAATGACAGCAGAAGCATAGGCAACTGTTGAAGTGTTGAAGTGAAACAGTCAGTCGTTGTACAGTGGTATCAAGTCTGGATGAATGCATAATGCTCCCCAGGGCTTGGCCGATACCTTCAGGGCTACAAGACCGGTGAGCTATTGCATGTCCCTGCACATGTAGTCTGTGAAGTTGCATCTCAGGGCAGTCACACTAACATGGAGAATGACAGTCAAATTGTACCTGGTGAGGAGTGGCATGGGTGCATAGGTTATGTTGCAGAACCAGTTACCCGACAGCTAGATGTAAGCGACTATTGCCTTGTGTAGCCTGCTGAGTGGGACATCAGTGTGACTGCCTACAGAGTCACCTATGACTGGTGCATTGTGTATGTTATAACACCCTTTTGGCTGTATGTGATGGACACACATGAGTCTGTGGGCTATAAGCTATTGTTGTTGTGTTTGGTGATGGGGGCTGCCTTTGTTGCCTACACAGACTATGGAGAGGTTCTGTAAAAGTTGTACTCATACTATGTGTGGCTTGGGGTGGTGGAGATCTTGTGAGACTATGTGATGAGTGGGGTGTGTTGCAAATGTTACACATCTCCACATTACTGTCAGGTTCAGTCTGGGTTGGTGAGAGCATTACCCCCAGCATGGCTACATATGTGCATCTCCCACAGGCTATAGTGTCGTATGTTGGGAGGTGAGCATTGACTGTGTACATGAGACAATTGCTCTTTTGCCACATGTACACCATATTCATCATATAGACAGGCAATAGCACTGGTACGTGACAGTTGGACATGCCTGTATATTCAACCATGTCTCACAAGATATGTGAGTTATGTGAGTACAACAGCTGTTGTACTGTAAGCAAGCTGGAAATGTAAGGACAGACAGTATACGTGTGAGAAATGGTTTGGAATGGGTGGTATATTAATTAGTAGCTCATGAAGTGCTCACAAGTTCTGAACAAGTGCTGAGCATGAAAATGCAATACAGATAGGGTGTTGGATAATATCAACCCACAAGTGGTGACGACAGTCATAATTGGAGGCACTGCACTATTACCCTGCTGAGTATGGTCTGCAAGTCCATGAACCTTTATCAACGTAGATCTTAGCAGTACAGATGTAGATGACAGTACGGATGTTTGACTACATGTACCTTCGTATGTCACAGGAGTGTTCTACCAGTGGTCTGTTGACAGAATCAGCACTACAAAAGGTGTCAGAGTGACATGTGCATATCACACCAGTGGCAGCTACAGTAAAACAGGGTTAATGTGTTGTACTTCCCCCTCATTGTAGCCCATACCATACAGAAAATGTGAGGCATCTGTGTATGTAAGGATGTGAATGGCCATGACCTATGAGCAATAGCTGTCTCAGTGTTGTGGACAACATACAGAATGGGCTTTGTGGGTGAGGTGTGTGACATATGTGAACAATTTGACAGATGATATTAGCATTGTCACCACTAGGTGAATATCCCTGTACCCATTAACTACCACCTAGGCTGCGGTCAACATTATGGACACTGTGTAATGGATGGTGCTGTGCAGTTCACCTCACTGAGTTGGTGACATCTCCTGGCCTATTAGGTAGTCATACGAGGCACCCATGTCATGACAGGGTGCCATCCATGAGCATGGAGATCATTGGACAGGCATACTCAGCACTCGGGTGACCAATATTGGATCACATATCACCTTTAAGGGGTATTGGCCATGCGTGGTTGGGCAATACTAGCTTTCACAATCCTCACCTCCACTATGCAGCATGCTGGCTACCTTGCATAAAGACACTATGATGTTGGACATGCTACACGTACATATCCTGATCTGAAAGACATACGTCATGGACAGCCACCATCATACTACTAGGATTGCCACATGCTGGACTGATCCCTGTGCCATACATGTGACATACTCCCGCCATACCATGCAACCCTGTCCATCAAAGCTGTACATGCCATCTCTGTCATACATGGTGTGATGACCGCATGGTAGATGTATTATCAGCTGTCTGGATCAGTAATGTGGCACTGATGCACCTCGCGGTGGCAAAATGGCTGTCGGATACAGCTAGGAACCCTTGCCCGTACATGCTATAGTTGATAACCATCCCTGTGAATGACATCCGGGTAGCCATTGTCCCATGTCTATCACATGTGCAGCACAGGCAATCCGTGGCAGGATGTTGAACTGCTGTACAGTGCCATGTAGATGTATATGGCAAAACACATGCATGTAAAGGTTTTCATGCATATGCGTGCATTGTCACTGCTCAAGTCCATTAAGGCAGTGTATGTGTTGATATGTGATATATACACAGCATCAAGGTCAACAGCATTACTGTGGACACATCCAGGCATGTGCTGATAGGTAGGAACACCAGTGCAGGCAAACAGACATGCCCACATCAAGACAGCATCCACATGGAGTATGAACAATGTAATGAGGTGACACACATATATGGTGATGATATCCAATGCATAACGGGTGTTACATGTGTGTGACACAAACATGTCAGTCGTGTCAGTGTCATGATGATTTGCAAAGATAACTGTGAAGATGTACTAGATTTAATACAAATGTATGTGCAGCAGTATCTCTGTACATCTCTGTGATACTGTGACCTGTCACCATCATTATGTCTTACAGATAATGCCTCATTCACGCCTGCCAGCGTACAGTCGCCAGGAGGATGATGTCCTCATCCCATACCTCCTCGAGAACTACTAGGTGTTGTTCAGCCATGTGCCACAGCATGCCCAGCAGTGTGACGACCTGTGGCAGGACCTTCACAGGAGGGTTAATGATGTGTGTGGCCATAACCGCACCTACCAGCAGGTGCGCAGACACTGCACGGACTTGATACGACATAAAAAACAGCGTGCCACTGCAATTGCCAGGGAACAAGGTGGTCCAGGTCGTGGGCCACCAACCCAGGCCCACTCACACCCACGAGGAGCTACTGGCCAGTCTGGGGACACCCTCAGAACAGCATCCACAAACACTAGCTGCCATCGTGGAGGTGGGTGTCTCCCAACCAATGAGCCTGGAGTTGCCTGGTAAGTCAGTACTGCACATATGACTATTATATCCCATTTAGTTGCATGTGTCACTGTACATTATGTAATGTAACATCATATGCAAGGTATGTTTACACACATGCTACATACTACAGTATGCTACCCTGTGTATGCACACATGTGCATACTATATGCTATTGTACAGGCGAATGTGTTAACATGCACAGTGCACCCTGTGGCTGTCATATAGTCATGGATAATGTTCAAACTGCTGTCACCCCTATACAGGTACCTCTGGCATGCCGCACAGACATCAGTCCGTTGCAGGTGGGACTGTCATCAGTATCAGGCATGTTAAAGCATAGATCTATTTGCCATGTGGCCAGTTAACACTTGTACACTTGATGTTTGGTCCAGTCACGATATACAGGTCGCATCTCCCATCATTCACACTGGCTACCCATGTGCAATATATACAAACAAAATGATACACCGACATGAAACCACAGTATCTGTCATTGCTACATGTGTGGACAGCTGTGCATACAACGGTGGAGCTGTTGTACAATGTAGGCATATGTACTATACATTGGAACAAGACATGTGTGGTACGCAAACAGTACCACACAGTGAGCTGGGATATGGGCAGCCCACAGGAGTCACCATTGTGTTATATGTCCCTGCAATGGGTGCACACATTGTGATGTGCCATCTGACAGTATGTGTCTTGGTAACAACAGTAGCAGCATGTTGGTAATGATGCCCTGGTTCCCTCCTTATGGTCTACTTGCATGTGCCAACAAGAAGCAGTGTTTTCAGTTTCCCATGTGTAAATGTGGAGTACTCACAGGCACATATGGCAATATCAGCATGCTATAAGTAGCCTCAACCTGACTGTTGGAAAGGCTAACATACCACAGATGTCCACACATCTACTGATCCAGAAGCATGTGGGCTGTTTAATAGGTTACAGTGGCTAGAGACGTGACATCCATACCAGGTCACATCACAGGTATGTTGACATGGTGCGGGGAGTGTACACAGCAGTCTGGCCGATGATAACATTACAGGCCACTTAATAGCATGAGGCCTCACTGTGTAGCAGTAATACCCTGTCACATTACAGGAACATGCCCACACTCACGGGGTTAACAACACTATAACGCACACTCCATAGTGTTGAGGTGAGGACCCCTGCCTATGTGGTAATCACCCTCACAGTACTGTACACGATGCGACACAAAGAATGAACATGTACAGGTAGCCAGTAAGGCTGAGACCAATGGCATCAACAGGGTAGTAGACTGCATCACCATGAGGGGTTAGGGATCCTGTCTGTTCTGTATGGTAGCATACACCCTCACTCCATGCACTTGACAGCCATACATACATACACACACACACACACACACACACACACACACACACACACACACACACACACACACTCACACACACAACTACTAGTGTGTGTGTGTGTGTGTGTGTGTGTGTGTGTGTGTGTGGTCCATGCACATATCCCCTGCGATTACATGTATGTCATATCCAAACATGTTTGTTCTTTGGTGTACAGCGACAGTCATCTGTCACAGCTGTGTAAGACCCAGGGCCCCTGTTATGTGTAGAGCCGACCTGGTCATGTACAGTGGTATCATTGCATTGCATAACACATGATGGAACCCTGTAAGTACATGTGTACTCTGCACAGTTGCTGTAGACCTATGTGCAGTCCACTGGTCATGAGTCACACGGTGATGTGGTAATGTATGGCTGTGTGTTGCTGGTCCAACGACATGGTGATGTCTGAGGGCTACATAGTAGACTGCGGCATTTACCTCTGTGATCAGCACCTGAGACATCTGTGATGGCTCTTGAGTGTGTACTGGTCAGTACATGTGAGTGGCCTTCATGTACGTGGGGACAGTAACACCATACTGTGCCCTTCCATGTTTAGAATCCATGTGCATGCAAGACAGCCCTTTGCTACTGCTAAGTGTGTGAGCATGCCCAGTAGGCCGTTGTGTAGATGGACACACAGTACATTCCAAACCGTGCCCTTCCATGTTTAGAATCCGTGTGCATGCAAGATGGCCCTTTGCAACTGCTAAGTGTGTGAGCATGCCCAGTACGCTGTTGTGTAGATGGACACACAGTACATTCCAAACTGTGCCCTTCCATGTTTAGAATCTGTGTGCATGCAAGACGTCCCTTTGCAACTGCTAAGTTTGTGAGCATGCCCAGTACACCATTGTGTAGATGGACACACAGTACATTCCAAACGGACGTGTGATACTAAGTGTGTGAGCATGGCCAGTGACAACTTGTGTCAGTGATGTGCCTCTGTGTATGGGCATGGCCATTGACATCCTGTATAGCAATGGTGGTCATCCAGGCAACAGATGTCCATTTTCCACGTCAGGATGGATGCCTACATTGAATACACTGGTTGACTGTCTTGAAGGGTGTACTGTCTGTGGCGCGTCTCGTATCTATGTAGTGTTGTAATAGTGCTCCGCAGATGGGCAGTTGTCCCGCTCACACCACTGCCGTGTGTTTGTCTACATCTACCTTGGGGCAGTAATATGCTTTTAGACTGCTCACTCTCTATACATTCCCTATCGGAGTCTTTGCCTTTGCGGATGATGTCACCCACCTAGAAATATGCCTCTGGGAGTGGTGTGTTCCAGTGATCTTGGTAGCACGTTCTGTAACTGCGTAATGCTGTAGTGTGATAAGGTAGTTAGGTGTATGTTTGACTCCCAGCCCTGCCAAGTGTGTGTGTGTTTCCAGCTGCCTGGGGGGAACAAGG
>NC_056736.1:16297209-16322209 GCF_019279795.1 Protopterus annectens
ATATACCAACATGTGCAGGAGGCTGGGGTAGTGAGGATGTGTATGCTGCTGAACAACCCTTACTGGGGTGACATAAGACTTTATAGACCAAGGGTGACTTACCAAGGGCTACATGGGCTGGGGATATTGGAGCACTATGGGTGGACAGAGACCTTCTACAGCAGCTTGTTGACCTGTGCCTGCCAAACCTGACACATCAAACAGGCTGAGGGAAACGCATCACAGTGGATACCATGGGATGTGCTGGCCTAGGTGTACTAGCCACAGGTACCTCACACAGCACAACTGGGGATATCATAGGTATCACACAGGCATCTGCATCCAGAGTATTGCACCAGTTCACAGATGCCATGTCAACACATGCTAGTGAGCACGTACATATCCTCAACACACTTGATTAGTGGATCAGCAATATGCATCCGTTCAACCACATGGATGACTACCCTGGGTACTGGGTGCTATAGCCTGCACACGTAGCACCACCCGGGGAGCGGGGTAGGGCCTACAGTCACTGCACGGGCATACCCTCCAACAGTTAGGCCATATGCGACGGCCAGGGCATGAGATTGAATGTGTGTGCTGTCTGCCCTGGAAGCTATGATGTGTCCAATATATGGTTTCTGACACAGCTGTAGCACACCAATGCCTATATGGATATCTCCTACAGTCTCCTAGTGGGGGATGCTGGGTAAACACTGGTGTAGTGGCTGATGACACCCATCAGCAATGTACACACACCTGAACACTCACACCATACTGAGGCGGATGCACAGGCAAGACATTTACTTGTGCATGTGTTTGGGATGCACGGTTCACAGTTCTGGTATCCGGACACATCCGTTGGAGCTCTGCAGTATTCACAAGCTACATGCATACAAGTTGTTATGGTATTTGCTATGCTACACAATGTTATCCTGCAGTAACAGTTGCAGCAGGAACAGCATGGGGCAGGGCCACACAGCCCAACACCACTGCCAAGGCCTGTACAGGCATGGTGTGACTTGGTGAAGGAACTAGCTGAGTAGGGCACAGTCGGGGAAAGCCTGTGCACAGTATGACCTGCCCTTGGCAAAGAGGCAACACAAGGCATATGCACTGACACAGTAGGTACCCACGGATTTCCCTCTCTGACCCGCACACAGTACAATGGATGCCAAACATGACAGTACCTGTGCTCGGCCATGTATAGGAGGTGCACTGTGTGCATCCGACATAGGCACTCCAGCACCGTCCTCAAGTCTGGAACACACCCAGGGTATGTCTATTGACCTAACAAGTGGCAGTTGTATTAGAATATGTAGTTACCCATTGCTATGGTATGTATGTGAGCATACAAGTGACTGTGGTGGCCAAATGTTAGGGCAGCAGACAGTACACATCTATAGTGGCACCATGACCTCTGTAGCACATACGGGGGTCACAATGGTAGCCTGTAGTACACAGGGTGTCCTACCCACTGCAGATTATAGGCTGACCATCATGTGTGTCCGTACAGCCCACACATGTTCCATGCAGCTGGACAGATGTGGACCAATACAGATGAATGATATACGATGGCCTATGGATATGCCCAATGAATGACCTCAACCCCCTAAGACACACACAGATGACAGCAGGCCAGGCAGTTTGATGTAGGTTGTGTAGGACGTCCAACACCACTGTGCTGGTAATTAAATCTGGGAACTGACGTACCCTGGTATCCCTCCAACCAGCAATTTAGGTAGGTCCACACACTGACATCGAGTACCCGGCATACCAGTACAGTAGTGGCAGATGTGTACAACTCTTGGCTGTGCCCCCATCACACCTACACATGTGAGAGCCATGTGCACCACCCACGGTGCTGTGTAGGACTGTGGTTGTGGTTGCGTGTCCCCCCACACTATGCAGACATGTAGCAACTGTCAATGCCACATGACCATTAGCTACCCTGCAGACAGAGCATGACACCTGTCTGTGTAGAACGGAGGGGTCAGCAACACAGTACTAACTATCTGGACATGTGACACATGCAATACAGTTGACCATACTTTGCATACTCACACACATGATGGTATGATGGTATTGTCGGTCGACAACATGCATAACAGTCATACTGGGCATGCTCACACACTGAAACACAGGACGGCCAGGCATGCATACACCAGTGGTCCGGACATATCTGCCAGTACATTGCTATACTGTTGGATATCTGCACTGTATATTGTGTGTGTGGTCTATTGTCTGTACATATGCCATGGTCTATTGTTAATTCACATGAGCTATGTGCACAGGGTACTTCTACCATCAAGTGTATAGGACAGTTCTTTGTTTGCTGACAGGCTGATGCCTTTGGATACAGACCGGTTAAGGCACAGTCCAGCTGTTGTGCGTGGGTTTGCACAGTGTTAATCACTGCTGACCTCTTTTCACAGCACCTTATACACGTTTAGACTCCACATTTCTTTGACAGTGCACTACTGGCATACTGGTAGACAAACACGCTTACAGCAACTCGCTCTCCTACATTTCCACTTACATTTGTCACTCACGCTGGGTGTGTGATCCCTTGTGATGCGTATTACATCGGACTACATGACTACAGTATCGGGTATGTGTAACCATTTTGCGACGGCAGGCATTCGACTGTACGAACTCGGCGGCCTGTCCAGTGATGCAATCATATTATATGCGTGTTCCTCATATGATCTGCTCCCATCTGCCTGATACATGGGAACCGATACTCTACAATGCTGACATGTGACTTGAGTTTGTTAATGCAGCTGTCTGCCGAGTCATGCTACCGCATACCTACTGCACGTTGACCACCTTTCAGATTGCACGAAGGGAGACTGTAGGAGTGACACCTTTCCCACTTTGCATGGGACAGTCCCTCATCACACATCTCATGTGACAATACCAGAACTCTCCACCAATCGGGGACACATTTCTGCAGAATCAGGGACAGGTCAAGAAAAATCAGGGACACTTTTACAAAAGTAGTGCTATTAACTTGACACATTGACAGAATCAGAGCATATGACTTAATACACATATTCTGAAGTAACAGTTGTTTATAACTCTTACTTATTGTCATTTGTCAGTAAGTGTAATTCACCACCTTTCCTTCAACAGCCACTAATTTTAGGAGGGATTAAGAAGGACAGAGTTAGACTTTCAGTCAAACTCAGGGACATACCTGACATTCAGGGACAGTTGAGTGATATGTACAATACTCTAGCCATTGCAACTGTCCTGATTAGGGGACCTTCTCATGTTGTAGGTGTCTGTACTGGTTGCTTGTTACAGGTCTTGTATACCTGACACGTCGATATGTCATATGTAGTAGCATAAGCAACTATACTGCTGCTAGAGTACGCTTTGATTTGTTCCGATATGTATATTTCTGTACTATGCATGGCTGTAGGTATGTTCTGCCCTGGTACATCTGACAGTTCTGCAGAGCAGGTTCCACTTTGGCTATTCAGACTGGTGGTGGCCCTATAGACCCTATATGTAGAGCTATCACATGTGTCAAGGCAACACATACCCACAGCCAGTAGTAAACAGATGACTTCCACGGTTTGCATACATTAAGGTTATTCATGTAGCATTATAATTGATAATACTGTTTCCTATTACATGTAGCTGTTACTGATACAACAAATTGATGTCTGACACCACTACACACACTATATAACCTTCATTCCTGAACTCACAGGCCATGTGCCATAACTGTCATTTTGCAGGACATAACTGCCCAGATGGGTGTGTCCCTCGCAGGCGTACTGGTGTTGAACCTCTTCTATTATGCTATCATCTACCCGAGGTGGTCAGTAAATTATGCACTTTCCATCAGTAGCAGAACTCACATATCAATGGGTGTGAATGAACACTGTATCAGGAACAATGCATAACACCCTATGGGACACATTTAGATGATTGGTTCTATTAACCAGACACATTCACAGTCACAGAGCATATGTATTCATTCATGTTTGTCGAGGTACATGCTGCTTATGACTCATACATGTTGTCATCTCATTACTTGTATTCTGCCACCTGTTCACCTAATATCACTAGTTCTGGCAGTGTTTAGTTGGACTTTGTTACATTCTGATACATAACTATGGACGTCCATGCTAATCGGGTACACGGCACTGTTTAGGTCTCTATGTATTCCCCCGATGGTTTACAGACTATCCGGTAGATGTGCTCTTCAGGTTTTGGGAGGTGTAGGCGTATGCTATGCCCACATAGGTATATTAATGACTTCCACTGGGCGGGCCTACTACATCTCTGCCAACCAGCACCTGCACACTTAAGCCCATTAATGCATACCCATGGTCCACCTACCTGGCACCCCTCTACAGCAGTCATGACAAATACTTACTGCGAGCGCATTTGGGGTATGAGCACACCCCTACACATTGCCCACTCTCCCCATCTCGGGACACATGTACATTTTGTCAACCCATGTATTATCACACTTGCACAACCTACTGTTCCATGTACACCTACATCCTGCTCGTAATAATGTCAGCAGATTCACACGTACCCTGAATTTTAGGGGTCCCGCAAGGGACACCGTTATCCATGTTTAAAGTGTAGACCTTGCAGAACTCTCCCACTGGTCCTTACCTAAAGGTGTTTTGGACAGCGGCAGTGTATTGATCTGTATTGCCTGTCTGTATGTCTGTCTGGCCTAGCTGGGCGATGTGGGGGGTACAATGTTTATTTATTGGACCTCCCAGTCACATATGCCCGGGCTGTAAATATGTTACCCCTAATTGCTGTGAAGTAACCTATTTATGTACATGTTTATATCTACACTGACATATATATTTTGTTTTGTGTGTATGTGTATATATCACTACCTGTTGTTTGTGTATATATATCTATCTATATATATCCGTAGTATATCCTTGTGTGTGTGTGTGTGTGTGTATATATATATATATATATATATATATATATATATATATATATATATATATATCCGTATGAATATATATGTGTATGTAAATTAATATAGATATAAGTATATATACGTTTTTATCTATATATACATCTGTGTGTCCATTAACCTATACATTTCCTGGACATGGACACTTACATATGCGTATTGGTCTTTGCTTCAACTGCATACTATTGCCTTAGTCATTCTGACACCGACACTTCACTCCGGTGAACTTGTGCTCAGTATATTGCACGTTATGCAGCAGACAGATGTCGCACGTTTTTCATGTCTGGGGTGCCGCTGCTAACTGGGATGTGATACAGTGTCATTCAACCTATTACTTGTATGCGCAGCCTATTATTCCTGCTACTGTGTTTGTTTCTGTGCACATTCATATTATTACTGTTGATAGGATGTGTGTTTGTGTTACTGTGACTGTACGTCAACATATAGTTGTCTTCATGTAGTTGTGTCTTTCTGTTTTCCCAGTTTGGGGTTGTCACAGCAGAACTCCGTTCCGCTCATGGGTGGCTGTTAGAAAAATATGTATTAATGTATATGTTTAGTGCTTATTAGAAGCTAAAAGGGTTAACACATTTCATTCTATTTTATGTACAGCTTCATTCTGTATGAAATTATAAGATGCTTTTTCAAACTGCAGTATGCTTTCTGAAATTGTAAGATGTACCCTGACCTAGTATTTGCTAGCACAGCAAAATTCATGTTATGCCTTTTGGAAATGTACTGAGAAGCAGGTGATTATCTGCTAGGTCAGGAAAATAAATGAATAGTGAATGAATCGAACAATACTGTTTTCTATAATGTGATTGAATATGAACAATCAGCCCTGTTCATGTTATGAGAACATGCACAGCTGCAGAAAAGAAGAGATACATCAGACAAAGACTGCTTGAAGAAATAAACTGTAATCTGTACTTGCTTTGTGCTCGAATTAGCCATAGTACCTTGAATGGTATCATTACATAGTGGGAAGTTGTATCTAAGTCATCAAGGCCACGTTGTTTTTCTTAGGAAGTTTTTCATAAACTTGATGTGCCAGCAGAAAATCATGGACAAACAGCTGCTATGAAATAATATTGAAAGAACTTGTGATTTGTTACATCAGCTTAGTAGGCAATATCTTGTAAGAAATGTATAAAGATGGATTCACTTCCTGATTTTAGTTAGACAAACTCTGTATTAGCATGTTTTTGTCTCCTTGATGCAAGATTAAAGTGCCTTAACCTGAACCTGCCGTGTATTGATATTTTTGAAGTTTATTTTTCCTTTGACAGATTGGTCCTTCGGACTGGAAACTCTCGCTCTAACTCAGGTCAGATGGGCCTGGTGGCATGAAACCGTACGGGGAAGAGGCCACATCGGTTCTTCTGCTCTGAAAGACCTCCGACTGAATTGTCGTTCAAAAGAGGCCAGCCACTGTTTCTGATCTGCGATTGGAGGACGACTCAATGGTTCCATCAGTGAGACGGTCAATCACGGAGGCTCAGGTAAGGTGAGATTTACCTTTTCTCTGTTTTAGATCAGGGACTTGTTACAGTATTTGTTTTTGTCAGGGAGATTTGTGTTGTACAGATCAGGGACAAAAAAGATTGCTGTCTTGTCATAGATCAGGGAAACAGAATAGGTAAGGCAGTTATTCTAGATAAACTGTGGAAAAAGAGAAAAATTGTGGTACCACGTAAAAAGAAGGGTTACGTAACAGCTCAAAAAATTAAAATAAAATGTGAAATAAGTGCACAAAAAGATCCTGAGATCCGCCATTAACTGAAGATGCAAAATATATGCAATTACAACGCACTGACAATGTTAGGTACTATACAAAATGGGTTAATAAATATGAATTTGATGGCAAATTAGAAAAATCCTCACTTATTAAACTTGTCAAACAGCTTAAAACTGATGCAAGAGGTCAGGTAAAAAAGCAACGTCAATTAGGCATTCCTCAAGCACACAGGTGGATTGAGGAAGCAAATCGTAGGGAACAAAAAATAATAATTCAAAAACAATGTTTCTAGATAAAGAGGACAATAACTTGGTAATAGCATCAGCCCCTCCGCTTCCCTTACCAGAATATGAAGAGGGTGGACAAGTTGGTCCATCTCCGCTATATCCGGCTGTCCCCACGAAGCCAAAACCGTTTGTCAGAGATCCCATTGCGACTAGGTCTCGAACACGCAACTTGAGAGGGGAAATTGAATATCAAATAAATGAAAACTCACGAGCTATGAGCGAAGAAGAAATGTGTCCGCTCATAGAAGTACCAAATCCTCAGGCAGAACAGGAAGGGCAGGACCCAACACTCCTAATATATAGACCGTGGACACCGGAAGATATCTGGAAAGCCACAGAGAGAATTCCCCATCCAAAAGTTAATTTTAGAAAATTCTTAGAAGACTTACAGGGCATGAGGTTAAGTTACCATTTAAATGGAGAAGAAGTAGAAAAAGTAGTCAGACAGATCATAGGTCCAGATTCGCACATGATCAGTGGCAACTGAAATCCTCGTGACGCAGAACACAAGCCACTCCGACATAGTAGCGCAGAACTGCATAACAGAGTGAAAGGTCTGACAGACCGAATCTCTGAGCAATGGAAACCTAGGGCTGACCGGACTTGCATTAATCAATGCATCCAACAAGAAAGTGAAACAGTTGATAGATATTATGCTAGATTATTAGAGTGTTTTAACAACCATTGTGGAATGCAGGTACCTGAAGACCAGACACATGATTCCCCATATGAGCAGCAGCTAAAGAATACATTTTTGCAAGGCAGTATTGCACCCATTAGCAGCTTTATTACAAAGCACATGGTAGATCACCGTACAAGTAGATTACAGTCATTACTTGAATATGCAAGACATGCCGAAAGGCATTTTAATAACAAAAAGAAAACGAAAACTCAAGTATTTGCTGTAGAAGACGGAGCTGAAGTTTTTGTAGTACAATCGGGAAAAAAGGGCAAGAAAAATGCCCAGGGAAACAAACAATCTGATAAATGATCAGAAGAGTTTGAAGAAAGGAAGAAAAGGGGTGAATGTTTTAAATGCTGAAAGAAGGGACATTTGGCAAGGGATTGCAAGCAAAATAAGAAGGTAGCCATGGAAGATGAGGAAGGTGAGGGCTGACTATATGATAGTCAAGAATCACTAGAAAGGAATAACGAAGAAAAGATAAATGCGAATGTGGTAGAAAGGATTGAGAATGTGACAGAAGAAATAGAGGAAGTGGAAGAAACCACAGATAATGAAAGTGAAATTTTAGACTTAGCATTATTGAGCCTAGAGCTCTATTTAGCAGACACGAAACCGGAAGTTACACTTCTGGTAGAAGGGAGGGAAGTTAAATTTCTGTGTGACTCAGGGGCATCGCGAACCCTAATACATCCTTCCAAAGTACCAGAAAATTCAGAATCACTTGATTATATATTAGTGAAAGCAGCTAATGGACAGCTGTATCGGGAGCCACTCTCCCATAACATAGCAGTAACTGACCATGTTTCAGGGATGACCCAGAAGAGCAAAATTGTTGTTTCTGCAAAATACCCAGTAAACCTTTTGGGCAGAGACCTTATGCAGATTTTTGGCATAGCAGTAGTTCCAACCATGCAGGATATGGAAGCACAGTGACAAATGGATACTTTTGTAGTGCAACCGGAGGGTGAAACATTTTATTGGTACAGCCAGGACTTGGCTACGACTGGACCAGGGGCAGTAACCGAAGAACTAATGAACGTAGCCATCAGTAAGTCCCCCTCCCTTGACACTGATAAATAGTATTTGCTGCATTGTACTCTATATTACTGTAGCACACCAGGACCTGATAAAGAATATGAGCAAGAACTGTTCAGAAACCATGCCAACAGGTTGGTATTACGTAATCTGTACTGGGACACAGAAGGGAACAGTGTAGTTAGCTGTTCATTGCCCCAGGAATTCCTAGCGCTTTATAAATCTAATCGATTACCACATGTTAGTTTGACTAAAGACAAGAATGTGAAATAGGCAGACCTAGGAGAAAAAGTCAAAAGGTGGGAAAAACAGACAGAATTAGAACTGTCAGAACAAGGAGTACAAAAGCAGAAGTTAAATTGGATAACACAGACACACCCAGCTGTACACTTGCAGGAAAGTGAGGACAGCTGATTAGCACTCTTACTAGAAGAGGAAGAAAAAGCCTTATGAGGCATACCAGAAACTCTCTGGTCAACAGGAAAATCAGATGTAGGACTTATTTGTACAGCAGGACCAGTTACTATCACACCAAAATCAGCATTTAGACCACAGAAGAGACAATATTCCATAAGAAAAGATGCAGAAGTAGGAATCAAACCTATAATAGCAACTTTACTTAAGGAAGGAGTACTGATAGAATCTCCCGATTCACCATGTAACACACCCTTATTTCCTGTCAGGAAAGCGAATGGGGAATGGCGTATGGTCCAAGATTTGCAAGTTGTAAACGACGCAGTAATACCTAGAGCACCCATGGTGCCAGATTCACACACCTTGTTGAATGATTTAAAACCTCAACAGAAGTATTTTTCTGTGGTAGATATTAGCAATGCGTTATTTTCGATACCGATACACCCTGACAGCCAACATTGGTTTGCATTTACATTTCAGGGGAAGAGGTGCACATACACAAGACTACCACAGGGGTATTGTGAGAGCCCAACAATATTCGCACAAGAAATGGCAAGTAACTTGGCGGGATTTATCCCACTGAGAGGCAGCCAGATTTTACTTTATGTAGATGATATCCTGCTGGCAGCCCCCACCCAGCAAGAATGCAAAGAAGATACTATAGCATTACTACAGTTTTTAGCCACTCAAGGACATAAAGTAAACAAAAACAAATTGCAGCTTTGGAAAAAAACAGGTTAAATACCTGGGATATGTAATATCCAAGGAAGGCAGAATATTAGATGAAGAAAGAAAAATAGCAATTTTACAAGCACCCAAACCGACTACCAAGAAGGAAATTATGTTCTTCCCGGGTACAACTAATTTTTGTCGGAGTTGGATTCCGAACTATGCTTTGGAATCTGCTCCATTAACTGACTTGATATACAAAAAGCCTATGGCAGCACAAAATTTACTACAATGGACACCAGAAGCAGAATCAGCTTTCTGCAGATTAAAGCAATTGATAGCATCCTCATTAGTTTTAGGACTACCAAACTATCATAAATGTTTTTTCCAAACCGTAGATTGTAAGCAAGGTTATATGACATCAGTATTGACACAGCAACATGGGGAAAAGCAATGTCCCATAGCTTACTATTCATCACAGATGGACCCAGTGGCACGATCCCTGCCCCACTGTGTACAAGCAGTAGTTGCAGCTGCAATGGCAGTACAGGCTTCGGCCTCAGTAGTGTTGTTCCACCCTCTCACACTGAGAGTGCCTCATGCAGTCACGATTATTTTACTGCAAGAAAAAGTAGCATATCTTTCTCCAGCTAGATATCTTTCCTGTATGACTATACTGTTGAGCCAACCTCACATGACAATTGAACGGTGTACAACTTTGAATCCGTCTACCTTGCTCCCAACCCCTGCAGATGGCACACCACACAGCTGCCTGCAGGTAATTGAGCAAAAGACATTACCCAGAAAAGATCTCACGGATGTTCCCTTGGATGATGTTGAGGTGACATATTACGTGGACGGCTCATGAAAAAAGGGGTCCTACAGGGCAGAATCTAGTAGGATATGCAGTAGTTTCCGATACTGAAATTTTAGAAGCAAAATCTTTACCACACAATTTATCTGAACAAGCAGCAGAATTGATTGCCTTAACACGGGCATGTACCTTAGCAAAGGGTAAATGTGTAAATATTTTTACTGATAGCCAGTACGCTTTTTCTACTGTACATGTTTTTGCGCAACAGTGGAAGAATAGAGGAGTGATAACATCTGCTGGTAAACCGATTAATCATGCGCAGTTTATTTTGGATTTGTTAGAATCTATTCCGTTACCTCAGAAAGTAGCTATTTGTAAATGCATAGCTCATACCAAGCAACAGGATAGGTTTTCAAAAGATAATGCGAGAGCTGACACAGCTGCAAAGCAGGCAGCTTCAGCCTCAGAAGTATTTCTTTTGAGTGAGGAATTACAACCCTCTGAGATTTTACATTTAGAAATGTTGAAAACAATGCAGACACTTACTACAAATGTAGAAAAACAGAGATGGATAAAATGAGGAGCAATTCTTGAGAAAGGGCTGTACATCTCCAAAGAAGGGAAACCGATATTACCGTCTAACTTGTTTAGATATGCAGCTTTGTTGAGCCATGGGCAGTGCCATGTCTCAACAGGGGGGATGGTACAGTTAGTGAACCGAGTGTTCACTGCATATGGATTTACAAACTACACAAAAAATTTTTGTGCAGCATGCCACGTTTGTAATAGGCATCATGCACAGGGGGCACTAAAGCCTAAGCAAGGGAGTTTCCCAACACCACCGTACCCGTTCCATACTATCTGTATGGATTTCATAGAACTGAACAAATGCGAAAATAAGAAGTATTGTCTTGTCATTATAGATATGTTTTCCAAATGGATGGAAGCTTTTCCGACCAAAAATCCAGATGCAGCTACTGTTGCAAAAGTCTTCGTTAAAGAAATTATTCCTAGATTTGGCATACCGGAAAAGATCTACAGTGACAATGGCACACATTTTGTAAATCAAACCATACAACAGTTGTGTCGATATTTCGGAATTTCTTTAAAGAACCATTGTGCATACCACCCCCAATCCGCAGGATTAGTAGAGAGGCATAATGGGGTTTTGAAAAACAAACTTAGGAAATTGATTAGCGAGACACAGAAGAACTGGGTGCACTGTCTGCCTCTGGCATTGTTGAGCATGAGAACTGTTCCAAATGCAAAGGGGCTAACTCCTTTTGAAATACTGTTTGGGAGGGCATATTATATACCTCAGTGGAAACCTCTCATGCCTGCAGACCAGGAGACTGACTTGCAGAATACATGAGAAAGCTTTTAAGTAATAAACAACTTTTGCAGTTAAATTCTGTTTCAGATAAAGAACAAGCCAGACCATCGGAAGCAGCAGTAGTCCCAGGCACGTGGGTCTGGGTGAAGGTTATCAAGAAAAGAAATTGGACCACACCGAAGTGGGAAGGGCCATATCAAGTGCTACTGTCAACACCCACTGCAGTCAAGATCGCAGAGCAAGCATCCTGGATTCATCTGACACACTGTAAATTGGTTAAAAACTTTGAACTGGACAAAAAACTTGTTACGGTTACACAAGAACAAAATGACCAGATACGGAGCAAATAGAAATGCTGAACAACCTCAAAAGTATTGCATGATCATTCTGTTGACCACATTGATAACATTAATCTTTTTGTTGTGGCCTTTCCTTTTTCCAGCCACACGAGCTGAACTGAATAAATGTGAATCATTCATAGACTGGCATCCGAACTTTAACACTTACCAAGCAATTAAATATGTGTATGCTGAAACTTTTAATGTTTTGAATTGCTGGATCTGCACAGCTATACCAACAGCATACAGGGGATTATTAATGACTGCTGTCCCCCTAGGGGTCAATGAGACCTGGGAAAATTTGCTTTTTGATACTACAACTGTAAAATCACAAGACAAAATAGCATTGTACCTGCCTGTTACACAATAGTGAATTGTATGTTTTTACAAAAATGATACTGTTCAGGTAGGTTGGAGTAATTGTAATGTGACTATTCCTTACAAATGTTATACCAAAGCTAATAATGCAGGTTATATCTGTGATACAAACTATCACTCATATCTCGAGTCGATTCATAAGACTGTTGACGAGATACAGCGTAATCCTGTACTTTTAAAACAACTATCTATTATTGATAAGAAAATGTTTCATGCAAGGCAAGTGTATATTAATACTAAAGTAGAGAATTGTTATTTTGTTTGTGGGAAAAAGGCATACAAATGGTTACCTGAGAACTGGTCCGGTAGTTGTTTTTTGGGTTACCTGGTTCCGGCCATACGACACATTGCAGTCTTGCCTCAGGGAAGAATTCAAAATGTCAGAGAGGTCACCAAGAAAACCAAAAATCCAATCAGAAGGCCTGAAAATCCAGTGGGATGAATTGAATCAGGCTGGAGAAACCATAATTCCATAAAAAATAAAGACAAACTGACACACATGGACTTGAGTGACACCATCATATCGTGGGCAGGTATAGCCCCTGCATATAGCTCAGTGAAATCGATATGGGAGTTGAGCAAACTGTCCAAACTTCTTGAAGTAATGAGTAATGCAACTTTTTCTGCTCTCAAATTAATGACTGATGAACTGAATGCTATGAGAACTGTGGTACTTCAAAACTGCATGGCTCTTGACTTCACCCTAGCGGCGAAAGGTGGTATGTGCACTTTAATAAAAGAGGAGTGCTGTTTGTATATTCCTGACAACCAGCATGAGGTAAACGACCATCTTGAGGTGATTCAGCAAGTGTCGACCATGACCAAACCAGGCCCAAACCCACTGACGGACTTTTTCCAGAATTTGTTTGGGGGGTGGGGTAGCATCCTAATGAACATCCTGATTGCCATTTGTGTGGGATTACTCCTATTAGGAGTGTGCGTTTGTTGTGGTATTCCTTGCATGAAAAGATTAATCAAAGATTTTATAGACATGTCAGTTTCTGAGACTTTATATCAAAGTACTGAAATTGAAGACTGTTGAAGAATGAAACACTTTCATAAGTTTAAACTGAATGACTCTCTTAACTGCAAATCTTGAACAGAAGAGGTTGGGAGAAGAAGCAAACTGTTTATGCTTTTGAAAATAGAATAAAAAGTATTAACAGGGGGGAAATGTTAGAAAAATATGTATTAATGTATATGTTTAGTGCTTATTAGAAGCTAAAAGGGTTAACACATTTCATTCTATTTTATGTACAGCTTAATTCTGTATGAAATTAAAAGATGCTTTTTCAAACTGCAGTATGCTTTTTGAAATTGCAAGATGCACCCTGACCTAGTATTTGCTAGCAAAGCAAAATTCATGTTATGCCTTTTGGAAATGTACTGAGAAGCAGGTGATTATCTGCTAGGTCAGAAAAATGAATGAATAGAACAATACTGTTTTCTATAATGTGATTGAATATGAACAATCAGCCCTGTTTGTGTTATGAGAACATGCACAGCTGCAAAAAAGAAGAGATACATCAGACAAAGACTGCTTGAAGAAATAAACTGTAATCTGTACTTCCTTTGTGCTCGAATTAGCCATAGTACCTTGAATGGTAACATTACATAGTGGGAAGTTGTATCTAACCGGTGGTCATCAAGGCCACATTGTTTTTCTTAGAAAGTTTTTTCATAAACCTGATGTGCCAGCAGAAAATCATGGACAAACAGTTGCTATGAAATAATATTGAAAGAACTTGTGATTTGTTACGTCAGCTTAGTAGGCAATACCTTTTAAGAAATGTATAAAGATGGATTCACTTCCTGATTTTAGTTAGACAAACTCTGTATTAGCACGTTTTTGTCTCCTTGCTGCAAGATTAAAGTGCCTTAACCTGAACCTGCCGTGTATTGATCTTTTTGAAGTTTATTTTTCCTTTGACAGTGGCGTATAGGTTTTACGTGCAAGGCTGCCAGACCTGACGCACAACGTCTGACAACGATACGCCCATTCACATGTCTCCATGCAAATGACACTCTACCTGAAAATCGCACCTACGTACTAGCTGACCTCCACGGGCCGCTCCATTGCACCCGGCGCAACAACCCTTAGCACTCCTGTGTCCATAATTGCATAGCCATAGTTTCTCCTGCACACCCGTGTTGTTTCCATGCATAGCAGCCATTATACACCTGATATCGCAGCCATGACACACCTTTACACATTGCCCTCTCATGAGCGTTGGGGCCCTACACACATTTTGTACCGCTTCGTGTATTCACAGGCTCACCATCCATTCATATTTGCACATACCTTGTTGTTATGGATTGCGATCGATTTTTGGGTTACAAGTGTAAGTGGTCGCAACATGTACTACATTTTGTCTGTTTACAATGTTGACCTAGCACTTCAATGATGTTATGGCCACTGGTATAGCCCTGCCTCTGGTGTGAAGAGCGGTGCTCTACTCACACTTGTGCAGCTTTATGTGACATACACTGCAAGCACTACATAATTCCTTACTTGCTCTGGATTCCCTTCACAACCCTTATGTTTGCTTTCATCTTTCGGCGTTCCTTACATAGCTATCTATCTATATATATATATATATATATATATATATATATATGTATATATATATATATATATATATATATATATAAATATATATATATATATATATATATTTATATATATGTGTGTATATACACATATATATATATATATATATATATATATATATGTAGATATATAATTGCATATTTCTGTTATGTCTGTGGATATTTATCTATACACACATCTATCTATATATAAAAAAGTTACAGCTGTACAAGGCAACATACATTTGCTATGCTAATAGCTGCGTACACCGGCGCAGGCCCACTTGCATCTACTTATTCTGAGTTACATATGTTTACAGGCACTTCTTTGGGATTACATGTGCCTTTATTCCTTATGACAGTACCACTTTGATGGAATCCGGTTAACGGACCCATGTGAACGCGGTCAACTTTACATGTATAAATGTTGGCTTTACAGCACAGAGGCATTCATTACACAATTAATATGTGCTATAGTCATACTTGAACCGGGAATGCCTTTACGTTGGGCGGATGCTGTAACCACTACACTATTGGAGTTCTGGCTCATTTATATGTATACCCATGGTTCATAGCTACTCTGACATACGCCTCACCACTTCCCTTACACAGCAGGCATCCATTCTCCTGCTGGGAAAACCGCAGTACTACAATTAGGACATTCCCTGTTTCCTACTGCTCTGGACCCGTGCTGCAAGTCTACTCACTCCAAGGATATTCATAACTCCTACACTTATAGTCCTCGCACATATGCGTGTTTGATTGTCAGGGTGTTCATGTGCTGGTCCGGGTTTAGGCTCCGCTGACTGGTGACTAGAACTGCCCTGGCGCTGTTCAAAGATCAGATGTAGCACATGGACAGAGTTAGTCCATAGTTTAACATTCTACCTGTGTTTACAGACGCAGGTGTTTGGGCACCTCTGACCACATTATTGAATTGGCGCTACATAATTTAGGGTGGGGAGTGGTTCCACTACATAATGCAGGATGGGGGGTGGTTTCCACATGTTTCCCTTCCCATTTGACTATTTCATTCATTTATAGATACAATGAATATTATTCTGCACATCTGTTATAAATTCACTACAGGTATGCAATAGTCCTGTCAACAGATGTGACAGTTGGTTGGTGTACTTCTGTGATCTGACCTCTCTGATACTCGGGGACTCATTTCTACAGTGACAGGGACAAGGCTATGACAACTCAGGGACAATCACGGACACTTCTACCATATTAGTACTATTAACTTGGAACGTGTTGACAGATTCGTAATACTACTAATTTTCTGCTGTTAAATGCGTCTATTCCTCTTCATTGTTGTAAGTAGTCATTCTCATTCAACACCTTTCCCCCAAAGGTCACTGGCTTTGTGAGTGGTTAAGGGGCTGGCCAGTTATTGTGCAAATGCTCTGACCATTGGTATCATTGACATTGTCATATGTACAGGTTGGGGACTAGGGTTGCCATCTTTTCAAATGGCCAAGATGGGATATTTTCGGAACACACAGATTTTACAAGCCGACATATACCCACAGTCAGTAAAATGGATATAACTTTACTTATTTGCCTACATAAAACCCTATTATTGTAGCGGTTTAGTTGCTATTCTGTTTCTTGTAACATTTAGGTATTGTAGATACTGCAATAATTATTTTCTGCAACTATTACATAACATATGGGACATAATTATGTCCTACAATCCCAGGACATTTGCCATTTGTAATGTATTTTGTCCAGACACAACTGTCCAAAGAGGGACTGTCCCTCGCAAAGCGGGACAGATGGTAACCCTACTGCAGACACCAGATTGTTTGGGCCAACACATAGCCACGGTCAGTGCAGGTTTAGAACATTCATTTGTTTCCTAGCTGTGAGCCTTATACCTTCGGCACTTTTGTTGTTTGCCTGTTTCTTGTATGAATTACATTTATTCTATCCTGACGTGACCGCTTTAGGCAACTGTTACATGCAGTATGGTACATAGTTATTTCCTGTGATCACAGAACATTTGGCATTGTATCATTGTTGGTCAGGTCACACCTACACACACATTAATTGTCCCTCACACAGTGGATCAGGGGGTATCCTGTTTACGTCAGTGCCTTCATCACCCTTATATCATGTGCCACTATGCAAATGTGTGCAATATATTCTCTCGCTTATTCGTGTTGGGACACGTGCATCACGGCCAGGTGTTTGATCCTGGGTAGTAGGTTATGCATGACCATCTAGGGCTGGACAGTCTCGTGCACCACTACTGCACATTCAAACTTGTGTCCAGATATCTACAGGACTGGACCTCGTGTCTTCCATTCTAATGTTTACACAGGTTACTTATCCCATGAGGGATATCCCAAAAATTGAACAAGACCGAAACAAGACAAATACCAACCATTCGTCTGGCATTTTGAAAATGTGCTGGGGGTTTTACATGCAAGGGATACATAGTTTGCAATCCTGAAACTGCCTAGGGTGACACTACCTACTACATATGTGTATGGTCACTATGTGTAGATGTGGCTGCACCAACCCAGTAGGCCAAGTATGGCTGGATTTGGTGGACGTTCAGGTATGGGAGCAAGTTGTGTGCTGTGGAGGGGATGCTGGGTAGTCCATTATCCATCCAGGTGTGTTGCATTTCATATGATTAGTTCCATCAGGACCAATCTGTGGGTATGTGCCGGTGACTTGTCTATACATTTGTATCGCACATTTTGATATTCATATGTTTGTGAGATTGTGTTCTACAGTATGGCCTGTCTGGTTGTATTGCAGATGTTTATACATGTTTTTGTGTTTCTTTGTGCTTCACCCGCTGCTCCCTCATACACCTCCGCTTCACCTATTCTGCATACGACACAGTATCGCCTTGAAGGACTGTACCATTACCCATCCCCCACACACACATATTCCTGACACTCCATACATCACTGCTTTGGTTGTTGGCCCATGACAAGGCCAGAGTAACACATTGCATACCCTACATATGTCAGGTACCTGTATGGTTGTGTGGACTGCCCTGCCATGTTTGCTTTCCACATGCTATACCTCACGCACGTAGGTACACGCCCATACTTAACTTTCATTACATGGTTGGTATACCCGGGTAATACCAGTTCAACTGTGACACATCCTGACAAGTTTGGCTTGTACCGCTGATGTGCGGATTTTGGCAGACTGTTCTAGTCATTGGTAGGATGCCACCTTTTCCTATGTCCAGGATGGGATATATTCCGGACACATATCCGAATGTAATGGACAATACGTACCCACAGTCAATGGTATGGCTAATATAGTTCCTTTCAGCCTACATGTTGCCTTATTGTTGTAGCAGTTTATATGTGCCTTCTGTTTTGTTTACATGCTTATTCTATTTCCTGTCACATTTGGTAAGTGAAACACGGACATACCATTTGTATGTGACTATTATATGCCTTGTGGAATATGATTCGGTCATACGGTCGCTAGATATGTACATTTATCGTGTATTTTTTTATGGACACATCTGCCCAGCTGTGTACCTTCCCTCACACTACGGGTCAGCTGGTGACCCTAACCATTGGGCTGGACGTACCTATTGGTGGCGCGCTAACATATGATGCGTTTCACTTCCACTTGGTATAGCTATCTACACTGCGTTGGACTACAGGCACACGGTTTTCCATGTCATTTGTTCGCGGGATAGGAACCCGTTATTCCATACCGTGCATTTGTGTTTGCTTCTTCATTTTGTGTTCGCAGGAACTATCTTGCATGCTTTGCATATATTTCAGTATCCACAGATACTGACAGATGTGATTACTATCTTGCAAGTTGTTATATGCAAGCATTTAGGTTGCACATCGACAGCTGGCATTTCCACGCCTCCATGCGGCACTTCGACACGCCCTATGCACTCACGCTCCTTTCCTATGCATGTGGCTGTGGCAGCGGCGCACCTTTATTAATATGCATTTGGTGCTACTGCGCCATCTTCACACCGCACTGTCGGCGCAAGCCTACCGCCGGCCTTGCGCTGAGCTTCATGAATCCAGGGGTATGTTTTTCTTTTTATTTTTAAATAACACATGTAATGTCACAGATTTAAACCAAACATGATATGCACTCACCAAATTTGCCATTTAATTCAGTCTAGTTCTAGCTATCATTTTTTATTATTACCCTCACAAAAAAATCTTCTAAAACTGAAAAAAATATATTATAATGTTTACCATTCATATACTGCTTTGTTAAAGTATTGTTAGTGTTTTTATTTTTAATATCAAATATATGCTCAAAATATCCTACGCATAATGTTTTATTGTTTTTTCCAATGCAAATTAAAAGTGCAAAAAAAAGTGTATAAGTTGTGCTGACACAATGAACATGGGGCTCTTCTTTAATATATCTACAATAACTACATGGCAAGCACTTATACAATCCCCTTTTATTATTTAAAATACTGACATGTGCCTCAACTTTTTCTATAATATTCTGCAATGTTATTTCCCCTGTTGTTTATAAATTATGGATTGGAACCAATTTTATTTAAAAATGCCAACCTTCTCCTCTGACATTTTTCAGTTGTATTCGATAATGTTTTTGATTACGTCTGAGTCTACACTATAAGTAATAGCCATAACCGACACCCATTCAGCTTTCTCTCTTTTAAAAATATTTCCTGAAATACTTAATTTGTATAAATGCTCAGCTAAGGAACTATAGTGACCTCTTACTTCAAAATGCTCCTTTACTTTTGTATTAATCTCATTAATCATGTTCCTTTCTGTAGTCAATACCTTAGTGCCAGTAAACATTTTAACCACATTGTTTTTCATATGCATAGGGGCATGCTATTTTGGTACAAATGTACAATAACAGTAGCATTTTATTACTGCATTTAATTTCCCTTCCACATTATTGTAAACCAAATTGTTCAGAAATATAATTTTGACCTGTTCTATATGACTTATAAATTTTAAGAAGGATATAGTAGAATGTAAGTTTTCCAAGAATTTTCTTTTCAGATTCCATTACTGAACCTGTGCAAGCCAAGAAAAAAAAAATGTCATCTCCAAAGTGATAATAATAAAATCACATTAATGAACTCTTGTAGTTTCTTCCCAAAAGGTTAAAGTTAAATTAGCAAAACTAGGATCCATACATATCCCCATTATTACACTCGTATTTTGCTTAAATACCTAACTTTCAAACATAAAATAATTGGCTTAAGTACCGTTTCCATACCTTGACCTAAAAATCTAATATCTCTAACTGAATATTTTGCATGGTTCAACAAAACATTAGTAACTCATTAAACCCCCACTTCCTAGGGTATAATAATATACAGTGATGTTACATCTATAACCACCAACAAGCTGCAGTGGTGCAGTGGTAGCGTTGTCGCCTCACAGCAAGAGGTTCTCCCATTCGTTTCTCTGCTGGAGAGCCTTCTGTGTGGAGTCTGCATGTCCTCCCTGCAGTCGAGTGACATTCGAAAGACATGCGTGAATGGGTGTGCCTTCGTTAAAGAATGGGCGTCAGGTTGGCACCTCAATACCATAAAAAAATCTACTGCCAATCATTAGCAGACCGGAGTTCCACTGTGGTGACCCCTAACCGGGAAAAGCCAAAAGAAGAAGAACATCTATTACCACCAACAGATCTCTTCCTCCCACAGAGATCTAAGTCTTTTTTCTCTCTTTCTTTAACATCAAAATAATCCCTAGTGTGTGACCTGATAAGGGAACAAAAAACAGAAAAACACATCAACACATATTCACTGGAAAGGTATATAATATAGTGTAAAACAAGTTCTCTCTGTGCTGATAATCAAATAAATGTTATCATGGTATATAAGTGATCCAGTGATCCTGGTGTTACATCAGAAGAATATGGATGAAGTCAGTACCTTCAAGAAATATGTCAAACTGTAGTCAGACTTCCTCTGCAACACATCCCTAAATATCTTCCTGTTTGCATTGTGATCTCTTCAAGGAGTTCCTCAAATGCCAGCTTACAAGCTTAGATGGGATTCATCAACATTGTTTTGCTCTTGAATGATAGTATGGAGAACGGCACACAGATCCACTATTCTCTGTCCCAGTAAGCATCAGAACCTCCTGTACTGCACTTCCATTACATTTTGAGATGATTTTAAGCAGTACTTTTTCATGTGGAAATGCTCCAAAATTTAGGATGGAAAAAAGAGACATACGTTTTGATGACACCTGCTTTTTCTGTTACCTTATGCTCTTTTCTGTAGACATTGTGTTCTTCAAAATATCTGATCAGCTGAGTTACCCCACTGGGGAATTATGGCTTAGTTAGTTCAAATGATATTGGATCTCAGTGGTGTAGAGAACAGAGCTATACTAGTTGTTTCACCAACATTTGAAATTCACATCTGTGACCATATAAGGAACCCAGCCCAGTAGCTTGCATTTTATACCAAATATTCTGTGCAAAATAAAAGTAACATAGCATCAGGCATATTCCTACACACACTCCTAAATATGTCTGATTCAGATACAGCATTGTATATGTAACTTGTGTCACATGCCTGAAATCAGTGCAGGCGTTAATAAACAATATCCAGAGAGAGTGGTATGCTGTGTATGGCTTTTTACTCATTAAAGAATACATGAACAGCACACATTTGTCTTTACTACCATGGATAATGAAACCATGTTAGGTTGGTGCCCATGTCTGTCCTGGACAGAGTAAGTCAGTATTAACTACCATAGACCCTTACCTCTGTGAACATCACTCACCTAACCACAGACAAGTGGGACAACTCGGGATAAATATGGCTAGGCTTGTAAGGGCTCAAGGGCAATTAGATTAGTAATCTCCTATGAACCTATATGTTTGCCTGCAACTTCTAATAGGACTCATACTTGTGCCATCCATCATCCACAGTGTTTCAGAGCACACATGCATGAAATTCATAGCAGGGGTAAAGAAGGATATTGTTTCCACAGAGATATATCAACAGAGCCAAGATTGTGAATATTAGGAACTGAACCATTCAACAAAAACAACAGGGATATCAAATTATTTCCATGCACAGAGTTTTATATCTGACCTGAGACTCAAGAGTTTCAACTTGCATAGGGAGAGAGGGATGTTGATGAGGTACTTCTAGTTAATAATAATGATTAATGAATGAGTGATATTTACTGTTATAGATCTGCCCTTACATTTGTCCCTCAACTGGCGTGTAAAAACCCAGTAGTTTCTTCTACTAACCTGCTTCTCCCTGCATATATATATATCCATCAATATGTAGCATTTCCTTAGTTTTCTGGGATGCCACTGTCTTATAGACTGAACTCACAGTTCCAATTACTTCGTAAAAATCCTTGTTTGCAGCTTGTGGCAAGATTTAAACTGTAGTCACCACCCTCACATGAGCTGGTCACAGACATCATCACGAACAACAGACCTTTTTGATTGTCGAACCACGTGTAGGTGAGTGTGTCTCCTTATATTTGGCAATGGCATATCTCCATTTCATTGCAACTAATTTTATTTCTCACATACAGCCTGTGTACATTGATGGGTATGGAAAGCCTGAACATATGTGTTTGCTAAATTACTTGGAAATATCTTCAAATAAATATACCAATGCTTACTTTTGAAAGGTATACTACTATACTCAGAAGCATGGTACTCTATATTGTCAATGGAATTGGCCACACTGTGTGTTGACATTTCTTCAGTAAGTCAGGTACCTAATATTTACAAGTTTAGTGCATCTACAGCCAGAAACATGCATTTCAGTATTGTATATTCATATAGATAGTGTTGATATTGTGTTCCTTTGACAATTTGGGTTATATTATTCTGTATTTGACCATGACACACCAAGCTATTTACATACGTACATATCTGTCTATACAGATATAGGTATAGATATAGATATAGATATAGATATAGATATTGGTCTAATGGGTAATGTCAATTTTTGTTGACATGCTTAATGGCAACAAAGTAAAGTTTAATCGCAAAAGACTGACACACTTCCTTGCATGTCAAGATGTTACATCACAGAACATGTAATGTATAAAATGGTGATTTTACACCCTTACACATCCCCTGGTAATTATACATACTAATTGTGATATCATGTAATTTCTTCCATGGGGATCATTCTTTCTCATACAACTGTTGACCTTATACAGTGTTGACCAATATGGGCTGAACGTACACATGCCAGTCATATAGGTTCATAGGTTGGTATTAGGCTATCAGTCCTAGGGCCTATAGAAGCCTAGCCATAACAATTCCCTGGCTATTTCTTCCCACACTATTTACTTCCCTGGACCCCTGTCTAGCAGGGTGACTGACGTGATCTCCGGGGTGAATTTCCTTTCTCCCATCCAATCATCAAGGTTCCTTTTGAAGAGGGCCAAAGAGGCACACTGCTTGACATGTATAGGCAATCTATTCCAGAGTCTGGGGAGTCTCTGGGTCAGGAACCTATCCCTCCAGCATGTTTTGTTTATTGTGATGACAAGGTTTAAATCCCTGGAGCATGTGACTCTGAGGGATTGGGATTTCTTTAAGTGTAGCATGTCCAACAGGTCTGGGTTTGACATGGCCTTGTATGTTAAGCAGAGATTGCCTCTGAATAGACGATATGCGACAGAGTATAGCTGGAGTTTTTTAAGGCGGTCAGCATAGGGCATCTGCTTTAGGCCTGTGATTCTTTTAGTGAGGTATTTCTGCGGCCTTTCTAGTTTTTGCAGATGTCTTGAGAGGTACATACGAAATGGGGCATTGTATTCTATAATGGGTCTAATAAGAGATGAATACAGTGGGACAATGACCTCCTTTTTTCTGGAAGAAAAGCCCTTAGTGATGAGGTGTGCCACATAGAAGGATTTCCTGATGGTTGTGGTGATGTGGTTATCGAAGGTGAGACCACTATCCACCTGTATCCCTATGTCTCTTATCACACTTTCGGTGTTTAGTGTACTGCCACCTATATGGTAATTCATGGATACATGTTTTTCCCAGAGGGGGTAACTATACATTTCTTGGCATTGAGCTTGAGCCCATGGCTCTAGCACCAAGCATCTGTTTCTTAAGGCCTTTTTGTAGAGTATCCACATAATTTGGGGATTCAATAATGGCTCCCAGTTTGCAGTCATCTGCAAACTTTGTTAGCCAGAGTCCCTTAGTGTTGGCCTGTACTTCAGAGAAGTAGATGCCAAACAAGAGCAGTCCCAGGACTGAACCCTGAGGTACTCCACTTGTCACTTGTCTGGAGCTGGATTTGGAGTTGGCTACTTTTACAGTGTGGGTTTTATCAGTAAGCCAGTTAGCAATCCGTTGGGTGATGTAGGGATTAATGCCCAGCTTAGTAAGTTTATCTATGATTCGAGTTGGGGTGGTGTCAAAGGCCTTGGCAAGGTCTAGATAGGCTGTGTGGACCACCTTATCCTTGTCCATGGCTCTGGAGACTGATTCAAAGAAGTCAATCAGGTTCAGGAGACAAGATCGGCCCTTCACGAACCCAAACTGGGTGGGGTCCAGTGTTTGAAGGTTGACATTGTCTTTGTTTATAAGTTCCATGATAAGACGCTCCATGGCCTTGCAGATAAGGCTTGTCAGACTGATGGGACGGTAGTTTCCGGGATCCAAGGTGGATCCCCTCTTGTGGAGTGGGATAACTGTAGCTCTGTGCCACTCAGTGGGCATGAAACCTAAGGGGAGGCTATGATTAAACATGACACTTAGGTGAGGTGCCAGTTCATATTGTAGTTCATGTAATACACAGCCCAGGATG
>NC_056736.1:16324709-16514709 GCF_019279795.1 Protopterus annectens
TCTGGGTATTACAAGCCCAGTATTACTGTATAGTTGTCAAGAAATTGTTATTGGTCATTGGAGATAATATTGGAGGAATCTATCCTTCAAAAATGTTAACAGTAGTAGTTAATCAGTTACATTTTGAATGTTTGCAAGATTCTCATGGAACTTTTTTATTTATTAAATTTATTAATTGTGCAGATGGACAAGTCCAGCGGCATTTTTTCAGCCATGATCTAGAGAATTTGGCACAAAACAGTAGCACATTTTTCATAAAAAATTGAATACAATTGAGCATTGTAATGAGAATGGAAACATTGCAGACAATACAGTGTAGTACACATTCAATAAAACATCAAGTCAATGGGCTGGATTCCATAAAGCTCACAGGAGCTATATGTGGAGAGAGCAGCATACCAAAGGAAGACTTCAGCACACCTGCTCTGGACACAATTTCAGAAGACAATCTGCAGGCTGTCCGATTACTTAGATATTCAGAGCAGGATAATTAGGGATTTCATACATGATGGTCTGATTCCAAGACACATCATGTACACACAACGCAACTTAAATGTGAAAAACTGAAATGTCAACTCATTTTCTGAAATCCTGGTATATAATTTATGGACCCCAAGGAATTAAAGGGAATACTATTGATTTTAGAAAAATCTGTACCAAAGGATCACAAAATATATAAATATGCAACCTGCTCTTAATAAACTACCACAGGCTGCAGTGTTTCAAGCCATAAATGAGCCTCTGGCTGTGCACCATAGAAGGCAGCCAAGTAGAGTCACAGCAAGGCTGCAACTAAGCCAGTTGTCGGACCAGCAAACAATTGACAGATACTGGCTAGACAGATGACTGGTGCAGGGTGTCTGCAACAATTGAGCCTCACACACGTCTGTGCAGAAACTGAGGGGAAACCCCATCTCCATTGAAACCAAAGTGTGTCTCAGGCTGAAATTACTTGAATCTGGGACATTCCAGAGACACATGAAGGATGTTGTGGGACTATCACAGACAGTTGCCAGCTGTCATATCCTGGCAACATTTCTGGAAGCAATGTGCAGCAAGGTGGAGGACTACATACAATTTCCACCCACCCCCACTGACTCCAGAACTATAATGCACAAATTTTACTGCATTGAAAACTTCCTCCATGTACTGGGTGCAATATATTGCACACACATACCTATCAGGACACCAGTACATCTTGAAATAGGCAGATACTTAAACAGAAAGTGCTGTCCATGCATCAACTGTCAGGTTGTGTGTACAGCAGATGGTGGCATAACAAGCATCATGACAACACACCATTGAGGTATCCATGATGCTGACATACAGAATGAAAGTAGACTGAGGGCAACATTCCAGCAAGGTGAAATACCTGAGGAACTACTACTAGGTTAGTACAAGAACATGGCAAAGGACATAAGCTAAGGATACTACTCACAACAATATCCTTTCTGACCAAATGTGTTTTCATTCCACACAACAGGTGAATGTGGTTATCCACTTGATCCATGGCTAATGACATCTAACCCTGCACAGGAGGCCTACAATAGAGCACACACAACAATCAGAAACAGCATAGACAATGTGTTCATTGTACTGAAGGCTAGGTTCAGATGTCTGGGCACATCATGGGGTACACTGCAATACACATCTGAGAAGGCAGCACAGATGATAACTGTGTGTGCCATGTTACACACATCCTAACTAGTGCACATGGCAGTCTTCCAGCTGCAGCTGTGGGTCATCTACCCCAAGAGCTCAAGACAGGACATCCCACAGGTATCATAGGAGGACCAGGAGGATGTAGAGGACAGAATACACAAGTGTAGGAAATGTAGGGTGTGAACACAATTGCAGGCCCAGCCAACACAATAACTCCTGATCCACATATTTGAGTCGTGATAAGCCACACATATATGAGTACACAGATTAATCACTGATGCCCAGGTATTGTCTTACCACAGCAATGCAGATAGAATCTAATGAAAATTACCCAATAGATGTACACACTGAGCATCAGACATGCCACCATCATCAAGTATATTACAATATGAATATGTGCAAATGTGTCAAAAACAGGGATAACCCTGAACACAACTGACATAGCTATGCATACATACACACTCAGACCATTGTATCACTGAATGGAAAGCAATAAGAGACATACATTTATTTATTTATTTATTTTACATTTGTTAAACGGGGGTGTCTGACTGAACCAAAAGGCCCTTTTTCAGCAGAGGCCCAGAGAGAAAAGCTCCACATAGAAATGAAATTACAGATACATTTAGATATTTAGATATGATTAGTATACACACAAATTACAATAGACATGTTTTTACAGTGGTATGCAGCACATCAACAGTTACAGTAG
Organism: Protopterus annectens; assembly: GCF_019279795.1. Lineage (NCBI taxonomy): Eukaryota > Metazoa > Chordata > Ceratodontiformes > Protopteridae > Protopterus > Protopterus annectens. The sequence goes on from NC_056736.1 coordinate 16,327,084, forward strand.
AGAGAACAAACAAGAAAATATTAATTTAAAAATAAAGGTAATTAATAGATTTGTTGTATACAGCTGAAATTTGGAACATAGGTAGAATACATACATAGTACACAGGGACAGTACATACATCGTACATTAGCCAGTGTTTGTGAGTAAGATTGAAAACTATTATCAAGTACTCTAGGTTTAGTATGTGTACCTTATCCACTTTTACTAGCCTGGGGAGCAGTCATGGCACTGCCAACTTTGCTTGAGATGTTGCCTGTTTAGGTTTTTAAAGGAAGCTTTGGACAATGTGTTTTGTATGCTAGTGGGGAAAGGGTTCAAATTTTTAGCTACTGAAGTACTATATAGTGTGTCTCCAAAGCTATTGTAGCTGTTGGTGACTTCTAGTAGTAGTTTGCTTGATGATCTAAGAGGCCTTTTGGCTGAGTGATGCACTAGGTTTTTGAGGGCAGGACACTTATTGGGGAGGTAATAGAATGACAGAGGCAGAGCTGACTGTAGGTTAGTGGGTTGGGCAGTTCAAGCCAATGGAGCTGTCTCAAAGCAGTTACAGTGATGAGTTCTATATGACCAATTTGCAGCAAAGCAGGCAATTCTGTTATAGCAGGCTTCCATTTTGCTTAGTTCAGTTTTGTTGAGATTAGTCAGAATGGTTGATGCACAGAGTAGGGTGGATAGAAGTTGGGAGTGACCAATGGCTGATCTTGTGTTGCTGGTAAGAAATGTTTTGATACAGTAGAGTGATCCCAGCTTGGCATGTACTTTTTTAATAGCTAAGTTGAGATGACTATCAAATTTTAGGTGGGAGTCTATGGTTATTCTCAATAGCTTAGCCTGTGCCACTGGAGCGATTGGAGTAGCATTTGTGGAGTAAATAGAGAATTGACTGTTATCAGTGTTTTTGTTAGAACTGGTTATAATCAGTGCTACACATTCCTATCTCTACAATATAATAACATGAAAAAAGAGAAAGCGCACAGGACATAATGCAGAACATTTAATAGCCACTGAAAACTATATCACAGTAAAGTCGTAACTCAAAAACATCAGCCATCTATGTTTTTGACATTGTTGTACATACTCTAACACAGTTTAGGTTGACCTTACTGATGTCTCACACCACGATCCTTTCTGCCACAACCATATACAGAAACATGTTGCCCTGGATGCTTCACAGAGGGGATTGATAGGGTGACAACACCATATTGAGGTGAAGGAGCATGACTGTGAGCTGAAGGCCTTATTGTGACTGATGGGACAACAGCTGATGGGTCAGCAGGTTGGACCACAGACATTGATACTAGATGGCCAATGGTGGTTCTACAGACATGTGGCCTGACTATCACAGGTTGCAATCTGTTAAGCACAGCCAGGTAAAGCAGAATCCTGCAGTAGTATGGCACTGTAGCAATATCATAGAGGTAAGGGATTCTGCCAACCATGCCACAGCTAGCAAACTCTACTTCTTAGCAGCCATTGCAGCCGTTATCTCACCACATCTGTGCTTTTGTCCTTCGTGCATAATATGTTGCTGATGTGCCACACAATTTGTAGCAAGTGCAAGTGCAGACATGCCCGACTGATGCCAGTGCTGTGACCATTCATTTGCCTGTAGCAGGAAGCAGACGCCCTCTGACAGCTGTCCGTGCGCGACATGTGCTTGCCTACGTCTACCACCATCAGTGGCAGTTTCAACTGGGGTCTGTAGTTCAACAGCCTTACGCTGCTCAACATGCAAAATTTCATCATCCTGAGAATGGCTAGATAAGTTGATCTCCACATCTGAAGCTATAGCTGCAGCAACATCACTATCAACATCTTGGATGGACTCTCCCAACACATCTAGGTCCTGTTTACCGGCGGCCATAATACCATCCTGAGACACATCTGAAACCACATTATGATTGCTGTTTAGGTGGATGGATAATACAGATAGTTGATGTGCTACAAGATACAAAGTCACAGATTGGGACAATGTGCTTACATCACATGATGGATATAATCAAAGACATGTGACATAAATATGTCACTTCAGTGTTACAAATAATAATGACTTTACATGAGGTCTACTGTATGTATGCTTGATTCATGGAATAGACATACATTATTTATCTACAAGGCAAACATACATGACATATGTGAGGAATACAAAAAACACACACGTGACAACCCATCATAGCAAGATGCTGCTGTTGAAGAGGGATGAACTTCAACTATTATTGGGGAAAAAAACAGCATTAGGGATTACATCATTGCCACCACTTTCACCATGTAAATAAGGTTTAAACATACAGAAAGTCTGACATACACATACCACTCATATGTGCACTCAGTGAGGTTGACTCAGACTCGCCTAGGAATGGGAAGAAGGGCATAGTATCAATGGATGACAACCACAGGTTTAACAGCAATGGCAGGTATGGCACATATTTAATAGCATATCACTGACTGAATCCTGCTGTGGAGAGGTCAGCGGGGGTGGTGGTTGTACTGTGGATCCTGCAGGATCCTGCACTGGGAAAAAGTAAAGAGAAAAACAATACACTTATGTCTTTAGTAAAATGAATATTGACAGCAACACATGTAACACACAGTAACGTGGACTGTAGATACTCATGTGCAAATGCACACGTGATAGGCCTGTGTTGACAGAAATGTCATGTATCACAGGTGTTACACAGATGCAAGCTATGACAATTTTGGAGTAACATATCTTGTCTGTCTGAACTTGAACCTGCACATCTTGGGCCTCCACTGGATGTACCTGTAGTGTACAATGTTAGAGAAATGACAATATGACATTAAACAACACTGCCATGAAATGAGGTTGAGACAATAACAAGGTAGTGGTCACAGTATGAGTATGGAGGCACTCACCTGCTATTCCCTGGTTTATTTGTGACGTAGATGGACTTGTGAATATTAATGCAAATGGAATTACACGTCATTTGGACTGCTCTTTCTGTATTTCATTTGTATGAATACATGTCATTAGACCTGTTTCCATCATCCTCATCTTGTGTGGATGTATGTGCATGACACAACTCTGCTAGTGTAAATCAAAAACAATAATACAGGAATATGCATGCTACAGCAATATGCAGTGATTGTTTCTATACCCAGCCATGTAATAGACAGAGAGACATGCATGCTTGGCCTGGAACTCCAGCTTTAGTCCCATCCCAAGGGATGAGTTGCCCCCCTCTCGGTATATGCAGTGGGGCCAGAAATATTGTGATGTCATTATGGGGGGGGGGGTCAGTGGTGGTCTCTTCATCTCTGATAGCGTCTCAGTCTGTTGGCTGCATGAAGGATCTGAGCAGTGGTAATCTACTCACAACACAGTATAGGCTGTTGCTTCCAACTACATTTATCATGTTGGTGAGGGTGATCCAGATTTCATGTCTCCAAACTGTATTGCCAGAATGGTCTATGAGTCTCCATCCATGTTGCCAGAGAGCATCAATTATGACTTCATTTTCCTGGGGGGAGAAATTGTCACCCATAGGAAGGTTGACCATCTGAGAGACAGTGATAAACACATGCTAATATTCCTGTGTAAGCCAATTTATGTAATTGAGTCTATGCGTAGCATATGTCAACATAAACAGTATGCATTCCTGTGCACTGTGAAGGTCTGTATAACAATGTATTTGACAATAACTATTGTGACATATAAAAAGTAACAACGTCTTCATACATAACATTTGTTAAATAAACACAAGTTATAATATCTTCAGAGTTTGTGAGTGGGATTAGGACCCCTCACACTACATATATGTTGAATGGAAGTCCAAAGACAACAGCATTATGCTACAGGAGTATGCATACATTTCACATGACAATACTACAGAAATGAACAATTTAACAATTTAGGGAAAGCATTGCAAAACCTCAGGATCTGTAGGTAAGCCACAGGCAGTATGGGTCCTAAGAATATTAACTCAGTAGTCATAACACCTTTCTTAAGAAACATCATTGAAAAAATATCCACAACTGCAACAAGTGCTTTTAACAGTTTTGTTAGGAAACATGAATTAAGAAATATCCATATGTTTCTTTAGTTACACCAATGAGTGCAAGGAATTGTCAGTAAGAATTGTGAATGATCAGTAAATCTGCCTTTATATACTTTTACCATTTGCAGTGTAGATCTCTATATACAAATGCATATAGGACTGAAATTGATTATTTAAAATAAAATCTGTATGCATACATTTCAAACCAAAATCACTCCAGTAATTTATAACAACTTCTGTTAAAGATACATTTTGATTAAAAATTAATTTAAACAGATACCTTTGGAAATGACTAACTTGAAGAGATTTAATAATCAGCAAAACAGAAAGGCTACCAATTGCAAATTTACCTCTCACTCCAAATCACAGAATCAATATATGTATGTGTGTGTGTGTGTGTGTGTGTGTGTGTGTGTGTGTGTATATATATATATCTATCTATCTATGGGTCCTAGTCTGAACATTGAAAGTATATTAAATCGAATCGTACTAAAGTGAACTCACTTTCCCGAAAGTGCATTTTACCGAAAATGGACTTTTGCAAAATAAAAAATAAAAAAAAAACAACATGCAGTTTGCATGTAGATTTAGTTGTACATCAACATGTACTGTTGATTGTACAACTAAGCAAACTGTTGCGTAGATCGTGGTACAGCAGGGATAAGGGAATATTCTCTTTTCCCCACTGTAGTGCGATCTCGGAGAGAGAATATTAAAGTATGGGGGGTGTGGGGGGTGCAGGGAGGCTTTCACCCTGCATAAACGTGAGTAGTGTTTTATTTTTGTAGGTTTTTTGGTGTTTTTCTTTTTTTTTCACGAAAGTGCATTTTCACTAAAATGCACTTTCGCGAAAGTGAGTCCGCTGTAGTACATTTCGATTTAACGACTTTCTATGTAGCAACATAGATTCATATTTTATATATATATATATATATATATATATATATATATATATATATATATATATATATATATATATCCATATTATATGCATATATATATATATATATATATATATATATATATATATATATATATATAAATATGTGTGTGTGTGTATGTATGTGTATATAAGACAGATGCCTTTGTATAACCATGTAGTAGCTGCTGTGACAATTAGCTGATAGGGATAGTTAAGTGGACATAGTAACTGCTGTCCCTATAACCGTGTTCAATTCCTATTATGTTATCTAGTTAATAATGTTTATAATATCCATAATTTGGACCATTATACTTATATTAAACAGCATCTATTAACATCATTTCACATAGCGACTGTTTTTATGCATCGCTGACACCTATAGCACCTAGGATGCGGACGACTGCGCACTTTGACATTTTCTGTTATAGTACCACAGCATCTCCTATTGCACCATTATACGTTGAAATGAAAACTCATACATAACTTCTTGAATTCATTGCTTCTAAGAAAGTAAACAGTCATGGTTATTTGAAACAAAAAGAAATGCCTGTCCAACTGCTTACACATATGTTGTCATTTATGTGTTAATAGCTGTTATGTCTTTCAAATAAAATGTCCAATAATTGTTGCAGTTTCCCTATTCATCTGTTCTCCACAGGAATTCAAATAAACTCCTGCAGTACGTATTTGTTAACATCAAACCCCTGCCACCTCTTAGCTTAGCCTGCAAAGAAACCAGTTAACTTGCCTTCATTTTGGCATGCTGTGGGTTCCAATCTGTATAGGGTCACCTCTCTTGCCAACACCTTAACTCCACCCACAACCCTTGGACTTAACCCTCCTAATAGTAAAACACTCTCTTTAAAGTTGAACACAGTATCCACAGCCTTCATTTACAACCAACTCCGAAAACTTAAACCTTGCACCCCCTCAGCAGACAAACTGCCAGTAGAGTATCTGCAGCTAACTGCAGAGGTACTAGCATTCCCAGTCTCCATCTTAATAAACAGAACCATAACCGAATCCACTATTCCATCTCTCTGGAAAATTACCCATATCATCCCTCTACATAAAGGGGGAAATACAATTGAACTTTCAAACTACCGTCCGATAGCCCTACTCTCTCCTCTAGCTAAAATCATGGAACGATGTGTCCACCAACAATTTCTAGAGCACCTTCTCCATAATGACCTACTTGCTGACTCATAGCACGGTTTTAGACCATTCCATAGTACCACCACTGCCCTTCTCTCCTTTACAGACTCCATCAACAAAAATCGCAACAATAATCTATTCTCATCTGCATTATTTCTTGACCTCTCAAAAGCATTCGATATGGTAAATCACCATCTTCTGATTGACATGCTTAAATCCCTTTCTTTTGACACAATGGCTATTCAGTGGTTCAACTCCTACCTGTCAAATAGACAACAAGCAGTTCTCTGGGACAGCCATTTATCCTCCCAGCTCCCAATCTCCTTTGGAGTCCCACAGGGCTCTATTCTAGGTCCCCTCCTCTTCTCCATCTTTATTAATAACCTGAATACCTCCCTCCCATCCTCCACTTGCATTCAGTATGCAGATGACTCTACACTCATCTGCACTGCAATGTCTCCTGCTGAACTACATTCATGTACCCAAAATGTTTTTACTGCAGCAGAAAATTGGTTCAAACACATCTGTCTCCTCCTTAATCCTAAAAAGACTAAGTTACTATTGTTTACTCCAACTTATAAGTCCATCCCAATTTCCTTTACTATTGTCTCTAACAATGGCATGCTTATATCTCCCGATAGCACCACAAAACTGCTTGGTGTCACAATAGATAATCAACTAAACTTTTATGCTCACATCAATTTAACTATTAAAACAGTTAACAAAAAAATAGGTGCTGTCTATAGACTTAAACAACTTCTCACACCAGTGACTAGGATATCTTTAGCTCAAACACATCTCATCTCTACACTACTGTATGCCTCTCCAACCTTTATTAACCTATCAAAAACAAACCTGTCAAAACTAGCCTCATCCTACCACAACATTATCAGGTTTGCTACAGGTGCCCCATATCAGACTCATCATTGCTTAAATCTCAGACAGCTAGGTTGGCTTGAACTGCAAAATCTCATTCTACTTCAACAACTGACTATTACCCACAGGATATTCCACTTCCCTTCTAATGCACCTATTCTTAATACTCTTATTTCCCCCTATAATAATCTCACTACCCTACGATCAGCTAATAAACTTCTAGTAGCCACATGTAAATCTCAGAATAAAGCAGGTGACTCCATTTTCTGAAATGCTGTGGGTTCACACTGGAACAAGCTCCCTAGTGAACTTACTACCTTGACCTCAACACCCCTTTTCAAGAAACATTTAAAGACCCACCACAAATCACACTGGCTCTGCCCTTGCTCTACTCCTGACTGACTCTTGTTTTCTACTTCCACATATTTTTCACCTCTTTTCCCATTACCTCTATTTGCACTGTACACACCCATCATCTTGGACAGGTATTATTTCTCCTTCTCACACTGCCTTGTCTCCATCTAGCTTGTATCACTGCTCCCATCACTACAATTTTTCCCCTAGACTCTCTTCAGCTTGTGACTTCCTCTTTCTTATGTTTTACCTCCTGTTACCTCTACTTACTTTGCTTATGTTTTACCTCCTATTACCTCTACTTACTTTGCACTACCTAATGCCTTGCACAGGTGTTATTTAGTTTTTTTTTTCTTTTTTTTTTCATGATAGGTCAAGTCCAAGTCCAGATGCTATAAAAATGCAATTCTGTATTTAAAATTGCTGTTGTTGCTGTGTGTTTTTGATTTGCTAATTGCTGCTCTGTTGTTTTGTTTATGCTAATTAGTTGATAACTCCTGCTTAGTAGTTTAGTTATCCTTTTGTATATTTTTTTCTTAGTGTGTTACCTTAGACTGTTACAGTGGAGCTTTTTTCCTCGGGCCTCTACTGAAAATGGACATGTATCCAGTTAGACTAGCCCGGTCAACAAATGTAAAATAAATAAATAAATAAAAAATATCTGAAATTGTTATCTTGGTTTACTTCACCCATGGCATTTATTTGGAGAAGTATATTCCAGTAATTGATATTAATGTTTATATCGTGCATAGTTATGGATAACTGAATTAGTCACTGAATTTGTACGAATATACCCATAATCTGTAACACTCTGCTAACAACAACTTTCTAACAACAGGGTTTGTAGAGCAGTACCTGTTTGTTTAATAAGAATAAATGTTATCTGTTAGTGTGGCTTGTAAAGAAAGAGGCTACCATGCAACTTCCGAAACTATTATCTTTGTTTAATTCACCCATAACATTTCCGAAACTATTATCTTTGTTTAATTCACCCATAACATTTCCAAAACTATTATGTTTGTTTAATTCACCCATAATATTTCCGAAACTATTATCTTTGTTTAATTCACCCATAACATTTCCGAAACTATTATTTTTGATTAATTCACCCATAACATTTCTGAAACTATTATCTTTGTTTAATTCACCCATAACATTTCCGAAACTATTATCTTTGTTTAATTCACCCATAACATTTCCAAAACTATTATTTTATTTTATTTTATTTATTAAAATTTGTTGACCGGGAGTGTACGACTGGACCTAGGTCCATTTTCAGTGGAGGCCCGGGGAGAAAAGCTCCACAGTTAAAATAAACAGACAGTATTTACATTGGATTACATAGTGATTAACAATTTACATAGCAATTCTTACAACATATTTACAGATGAAGAACATAGTACATCAGTAGACAACTAGAATCTTTATCTGTGAAGTGCATACCAGACATTAACAAATGTTACAAGAAGAAGAAGTTTGTGCTGTATAATAAGTACTGGCTTATGAGCATCTGAGCTTGCTATAATCAAGGTAGTTAGTGAAGTGGAAAGAAAGGTAGTGGTTGGATGGGGTGGATGATATTAGAGTGGGAGTTACTAGGGCATAGCCAGCATGTTTTTAGTTGTGCTTTTAGTAAAATTTTGAAGTGGGTGCATGATGGTATGGAGGTAATTGTGGGTGGGATCCTATCTTTGTTTAATTCACCCATAACATTTCCGAAACTATTATTTTTGTTTAATTCACCCATAACATTTTGTTACTGTCATGAATAACTCGGATATACATCAAATTCCTAACAACTTATTTATAATCTGTAATGGTCTGCTAACATCAGCTTTTTAACAGCAGCATCAATAAAGCTTGCTACAGATGGTTATATGTCTGACCAATGCTTTTGTTAATAATGTATATTTTGTAAAAGTGCTATCAAGTTCAGTTTTATTATTAAATATCACATTCAACGTGAGAACACCATCATCTTCATATTTTCAGTGAGCGGGATTGGTAGACTAACAGTTGAAATGCAGAAGAGGAAAGCTGTAAATATTTGTTGAGTGATGTGCACTTTGCCAAGGAATATCATAGTTGTCACATATACTGTAATGTATCCCTTATGTACAACAACTCGTATGGTTCTGTTCACAGTAGATCTATGGTGCATGACGCTGCCCAGATGTCTGAGGAATGAATGATTCCCATTACTTTTTATGTTTCTGAACACAGTGCTGACATGAATGAAGATTTTCAAACTCTTTATCTACATGATCAGCACATGTTCATACTTTGAAATCCTAATCCAATATCCATATTAGTAGACCATCCTCCATCCAGTTGATTAAAACCAAGTCTTTTCATTGCAATCAAAACATGCATCATTCAGTCAAGATGGATTGACTAGGCATGTATGTTTCAAGGTTAGAGTTTGGATGTACAATGCATTTGCAAGTTTGAATTCCATGTCTTCCAATCCATGTTCAAAGATGTTAAAACCTGTATATAATACTGAAAAATGTGTATGGTGATTATCTACAATTCCTCATGAATAAATTGTATATAAACTATGTTGAGCAATATATATCACTGTCATTTGAGGAATACATCATTCAGTATCTCTATTTTCAGTCGAGGATAATCAAACCAGGAACCAAGCTCTGTGCATCGAGCAGATGCACAGGTTTGAGGAACAGCAAACAGAGAGAAGTATGTTGATTACTTTTTCTGAGTTATAAAAGGAGATTCATCTGTTCCTGTTTGTAGGTCTGTATTTTTCACAATAACACATGTAGATTAGAATGCATGAATATCCATCATGCATCAGTAAGGTGAGTGATTATCACACTATAGCTGTGCTAAAACTGTGATTTAAATCCAAAAATGTTGAAACCTCATGCAAAATAAAGCCATTGTTCCAGCTCAAAGTGTTTCAATTATATTCCACAATCTAAATAACAGTTGAACGTGGTATATCTGTCACACATACTGCTGAAGTAGATGTTTTCCATAAGATCCTGACATACTTGTATGTGTAGTGTTTTCAGTGACTGATCTGTTGCACATATCTTGCCTATTCACAGATTGAATGGGTGTCTGCTGTGTCAGTATTTGCACTGCTGTTTGCAGACTGTATGGTATACCCTACAGGCCAAGATTGGTATTTTGACTGTGTCAGATACCTTGGGTACTTTTGTAAGAATGCATATCTAGCCTAGGTTTGCTGACATTTCTTTATGGCAGTTCTTAATCAGTAAACATGATCATGATGTTTGCATTTTGCAGTCTACTTATCGGTACTAATTGTAGGTATATAATGTATGCATTTCTACACATAAAATACTGTTAGTACGCCATATATTATATTGCCATATGTCATAGGCTGTGATGATTGAACGTATTAAATGTTTGTTACTGTTGTATTCATAATATTGATATGTATTCAGCCAATTATCATGCTGCCTGGCTCAGATGTTTTTCATATGGCTTGCCTATTGTCCACAATATTACCATATTACTTTATCCTCATTTTGACAATGCCATGTAATGCTGTTTTATAAACCATTACATTGAGACAATACAATTTGTAAATTTGAACTTTCATGCACCTTTATGACTCTAATGCCCCGGGTGTGTATCTCTAAGCCTATATAAGTTTTCACAAAAGAATACTGATGTCCTGCTTATTAGTAGCTCATTGAGGGCCAGATATTTGTAAGTCACATCTTTCCATAATGGTTGTGTTTAGATCCCTGTATAAATGTTCATCATTATCATATTATGTTTTCCTATGGTCATCATGAAAATGTTCTGCATGATATACATTTGCTTTCCTTTTCTGTTGTGTTTTGAAATTAATGTTGACAAAGCATGGGGCCTATGAATTTTCTCCTGTCACTCAACAATTAGCAAATTCTAGGCTACTGCCAGAGTCTCCCAATGATGATGATGATGATGATGAGAAAGCTGGACCCACCCCTGCCCAAGCTATCGTGCCAGCAGCATGGAGGACATGATGGCATGAAAGGATTCAAGATAATTATTAGGAAAATATCCCGGAGGTTATGACCAGTGTGTTCTGAACACAGGTGAGAGACATGATGGTGACCCTTCCTGAAGATATGATGTGGGTTATGTGTGATTCATTCAGGGATATAGCTTTTGAAGTCATTCAGGAGTCTCAGCCCCTTCAGCCTGGTCCCTCCAGTCTGTAAGTATTGTCTGTGTGCTCCACTTGTATTACCGACATGTTGATTGTCATATAAATGATTGGACTATATATGCACCCTTATGTATGCATGCCATACAGCTGTCATGCTTATGTGTTACTATTGTTTGTCATTCACTTCTATTTCAATGTGTGCATGACACACATTAACACAATAGACTTTCCTCCCACTTACAGATATCCATACATTGTGGCAGTTAACCTGCAGCTAGTGCTGCAAGACACAGTCTGTAAATGTGTTTTACTGGGTCAAATGACAGACAACATATGTTGTCCATAATTCATCACTACCACTGTGGCATGGCATGGAATTGTGTATTTGCCATACCATGTATACACAACAGAAGGACATGTCATTCCCTATGTGTTTTGGATGACAGTTGCCATGGTGTCCCACTGGCATCATGTGGTCTTTGCCATGAGCTGGCAATACTGATGCAGAGTGGGATAATATGCAGGTATATGCAGTCCTCATTTCCTTACTGTATCAAACAGCAATGTAGCAGTAATACATACACTGTGTTACAGATAATTTATTCTTTAACAATATATCATGCCATGTTTGCTGTATCTTAAGTTTCCACATTCATTGCTTATTCTCCTAAGTTCACACCTTCCTCAAATGATTGTACACATTGACTGTGCATGTGTGTGTGCACATAGTCAGATCCATACTAACACACCATTGTACCTTTGACATGTGAGCATTCACTGACGTACTACTGATGTGCTGTAATGACACTCACAGGAGTGTCCTATTCTCAGTAATGAGCAGGATGGATGACATACAACTACATTTGTTTATTCGATATTTGCATGACAGTATATGTGTATGTACTTGAAACTCTTAGCTTGCTTGCCTATGCATGTTGATGCTACATAATAGCACATTATTGAGTGTGTGTGTTTTATACATGGCCAGTTATGTGGACTCCAGCAATCATCCTGCCCATGAGACATACATATTCCATGTGGCTGAATGTATTTTGTTGTGCTTTCTACAGCACGCTGTATGGTGTGCCCATTAACTTGCAGTGTGTCAGCTTACCTTGTCTTGCTTTTCCCTTATGTGGAATGTACATACAGTAGACCTCATGTAAAATCATCCCTTCTACCTATATATTTCCCTGTTATATTTTGCAGATATGTTTGCCTTTTACGCAGTTATTGACCATTGACATGTATTACTTTTGACATGGTTAACATGTTCCAACTTTATGGCCATTTTATGATGTGTCTCATCCTCATACAAGTAGCCGGCCACTGCTTGCAATACATCCTTCTTCTCATTATTCTTTTGTATTACCCAGTGTACTATGGTGACATCCATCCATGTGCACAATCTGCTATATTTATTAAGCAATAGTGTTATATTTTGTAAATATTGTTACAAGTCATTGGTTTATGTCTGTGTATTTTTCTTGACTTCAGGTACTTTGCAATTATGTCACTGACAGTCATACATACACATCTATAAATGTGTGCTGCCTTTAACATGACATATGTGTGTAACATATACACATTTCTTTACATGTTTGCTTGGGTTGTGTATGCCTAATTGTGTATGTAGCAGCCATTTTGTTGATTTTGTGCAATACTTTTGTTTGGCACTGTGCTTGGTTGTTTGCCTCTTGTATGGTCATAGGTTTGCCTCTGTCCTCTGCTGGAGTTATCTAGCATTGTTAGACATACATTTGCTCTGTGAAGTTGTTTGGCTTACACCTGCACTGCTGAAGGACTACTTGAATATGTGTTTACTTATCCAATTTGCACTGTGATCCTAATTTACTACCCTGCAACACACATCTATCATTGGTCATCCACAACAAAGTATGACTTCACCATGGCTGGCATGTATCCTCACCCTGTTTGACACCTTTCCATTGCCCATGATGTAAAGTGTGCATCTGTGTAACTTACCTATCCTTACTGTTTTTTTAACCTGTGTCTGTCCTGTGTTGTGATAGTTGTTCTATGGGTACACCTGCCGTGATGTCCTTCTCCTCCTCTTCCACTGTATTTATCTTTCCTTCTATTCTTTTCTATCCCCTGCTTTTCTCGGACGTGTGCTCTCCACACAAGTCCCAAACCCATTGTTAGCAAATGTTAGCTGTGACAATGTGGCCATGATTGCCCTTTGCCCTTATTTTTTTCATTAGAAAGTGTATCGATTCCATCATAATCTGTATATATAACTAGGCATATTATATAAGTACAACTCCTAGGGAGATACCCGTAGTTGTCTCTAAGTTTACTGCAAAGATTGCTGATATATATTATAAACAGAATTGGAGCTTTGAAACAAATATTTCTATTTTTTGTTAGTGAATGAATTATTTAACTATCTGTAGTTGTCTGTAATGTGTCTGGGCAAATTTTGTCAAATGTGTTACAAATGCATGCAACTTATAGGAATAGCTGGCATTCTGTTTTTTTATTGTATCACAACAGAGTCAGTTATATACTGGACAAATTCTGTTTTATATATGTCTGCATAAGTGTCAGGGTGCTTGAATTGTGATCACCATTCTATTACTTTGTTAATGTACAATGTGCTTTGACACCCATTTCTCATTACTTACACTTTACTTGTGGATTTGTTTAGTGCACCATTTGTACTGTGATTCTCTTTTGTGCACTGAACTATTCTGAGTTTCTAGTGGTACACTTACATACAACAAGTCTTGTGCAGATATCAGTGAAATGTGATGGATTCTGTGAGCTTTATGAAGTCTGTCACACTGTATCACAAAGGTATATACAACAGTCTCATTTTGCAACTGCTTACTTAGTTTAGCTGAATATGCTATATTTGTTTTAGTTCTAAAGATACTGGGAATATTTGGTAGCTCATAACATCATACTGAAAAGAGAATTCTGCAGATTACAAAATAAATAATTTTACTAAGTAAGATTTTCAGATAATTAATAGCAACAGTTTCCAATGACAGGCATGCATTATTCTAAAGTGTGTAAATGTTTGATAACTTTTATTAGCGCAAGCTTTATTAAAATGCATGAAAGAATGAAGATGAGGTAGGAAATGATGGTTTTACCAACACAGTAGCACTGGAATCACCTTTAGCAACATAAACCACTCCTATTGGGTTGCAAGCATATCTATTCTTGTTGCTAACTTCCCTGTCACAGTGTTTGAAATATGTGCTGGTGAACCTACATTATTTATTTTCCGGGATAATTTACATATATAGAATGGGTCTATTCCAAATTACTCCTTTGTGATGTGGGTGAGGTGTAAAATGGTGTTTCCCTCCAAAGTTTTTGATAATATGTGTCATTTTATATCTATGTGGGTAGAACCACTAGGAAGCTCTCACCGAGAATCAATGAATACAAACTGGTCATTAAAAACAAAGACTGCCGTAATGCCTTAGTGAATCAAGTTATATAATTTCAAAATTTTAAAAAGTTTTCTTTCCTTGTATTATATCAAGTCAAAATTTCCATACTGGCAGGAGATTTGAATAATGAACGTAAGAGTTGAAATGGCAGCTTGCTTTGGCAGCTGACAAAAAAGCAGGTATTAAAGTGACAATTAACATGAAATATGCCCTGAAATCAATACAATTACAAAAACAATTAATTTGTTTATTCAGTGACTTAATATTTATAAAGTTTATAGAAGGATTTTTATCTGACAGTATTTTATAAGAATGTTTTAAATGCACTAACAATCACTACTATTGTGCATTCATGAGCAACAGAGAAGTTTCAGCTAACTATCATAGGTTCATAGGTTCATAGGTAGGTACTAGGCTATCAGCCCAAGGGCCTATGTAAGCCTAGCCAGAAAGGTTCCATGGCTTACGCCACCCAAGAAAGTTATTTTCCTGTGCCACTGTCGAGCAGAGACACAGAAGTGATCCCTGGGGTGTATTTCCTATTTCCCATCCATCATCAAGATTTTTCTTGAAGATTGCTAATGAAGAACTTTGCTTGACATAAATGGTTAGCTTGTTCCAGAGTATAGGAAGTCTCTGGGTCAGGAATCTATCCCTCCAGCATGTCCTATTTATTGTGGTGACAAGGATTTGGTCCCTAGAGTGTGTAGCTCGGAGGGATTGGGATTTCTTTAGGTGTAGCATGTCCAAAGCTTTATATGTTAGGCAGAGATCACCTCGGAGTAGGCGATATGCTACAGAGTAAAGCTGGAGTTTTTTTGAGGCGGTCAGTGTAGGGCATTTGTTTGAGGCCAGTAATCCTCTTTGTGAGGTACTTCGGTGGCCTTTCCAGCTGCTGCAGATGTCTTGTGAGGTACATTCCAAAAGGGGCGTTGTACTCTATAATGGGTCTAATGAGTGATGAGTACAGGGGAAAAATGACCTCTTTTTTCATGGATGAGAATCCTTTTATGATGAGGTGTGCCACATAGAAGGACTTCCTGACTACTGTGGTGATGTGACTATCAAAGGAGAGACTTCTGTCCACCTGGGTCCCAAGGTCTCTTATCATGCATTCGGTGTTAAGTAGATTGCTATATGGTAGTTCATGGGTACAGATTTTTTACCAAAGGGGATGACACTGCACTTTTTGGCATTGAGCTTGAGGCCATGGCTTTGACACCAGGCATCTGTCTCAGTGAGGCCCTTCTGTAGGATGTCCACATCATTTGGGGACTTGACTATGGCGCCTAGTTTGCAGTCATCTGTGAACTTCATTAGCCAGAGTCCTTCTGTGTTAGCCTGTACTTCAGAGAAGTAGATACCAAACAGGAGAGGTCCCAGGATGGAACCCTGTGGTACTCCACTCGTCACTGCTTTGAGGTCAGATTTGGAGTCTGCAACTTTTACAGTGTGGGTTCTGTCAGTGATCCAGTTGGCAAGCCATCTTGTGACGTAGGGATTTATACCTAGTTTAGTGAGTTTAGCTATAATTCCAGAATAGGGGATGGTGTCAAATGCCTTGGCGAGGTCAAAATAGACTGTGTGAACCACCTTACCCTCATCCACGGCTTTGATGACTGCCTCAAAGAAGTCAATCAGGTTCAGGAGGCATGATCTGCCTTTCACAAACCCGAACTGGGTGGGATCCAGACTTTGGAGGTTACCAATGTCTTTGTTTATGAGTTCCATGATGATACGTTCCATGGCCTTGCAGACCAGGCTCATCAGGCTAATAAGTTGATAGTTCCTGGGATCAGTGGTGGCTCCTCCTTTGTGGAGTGGGATAACTGTTGCTGTGCGCCATTCAGTGGGCACAAAGCCTGATGCGTGGCTATTATTGAACATGGTGCTTAAGTGGGGAGCCAGTTCATTCTGAAGTTCATGTTGTCCAGTCCCATGGATGCTGTGTTTTGGCTTTAGAGAGTGCAGCTTTTACCTGCATAGTTGTGATTACAGGGACTTTGCATTCTTGCTGTATAGATATGGGCTCTTAGGGGGTGAGAGGGGGTAAAGTTAGCACTGAACCTATCTGCCAGGATGTTGGCAATATCAGTTGGTTCTGTACTTTTTGTGTGTTTGTGCTGTAACTCAGAGCAGATCTGGGCATTGCCATCTAGATTCTTGACATAGCTAGAATGCTTTGTGGTTGTCCTTGGATTTAGTGGTGATTTTGTTTTCATAGCTAGCTTTGGAGGATCTTATAAGGGATCTCAGCTTCTTACTGAGGCTGACCAGGGAGCTCCTCCACTCATTGGATTTTACTCTCTTTTGCAACAGTTTCTTCCTTCTGTTGTACAGTTTGTTTATGGCAGAGGACCACCAGATTGGCTTCCTTTTTTTGGAGGATAGCATCTTGGTTCTGTTTGGGATCCATGCACTCGTGTAAGTGCTTATAGAGTGCATTTGTGTAGGATTCAGCAGTTGTAACTGTATTGTCTGTCTGCATGGTTGTCATGAAGTTCACCACTTCTGTCTTAAGAAGCATGAAGTTGGCTTTGGAGAAATTTTTTACTGTAGCTATTTGCGTATTTGTTTATCAGACAACCAATTTCACACCAAATCTATTCTGAAGAAGTTTTCTACTAATAAGAATGAAAACTCTAACTTCTATTAACTGAAGGTAGCTGTTTATTTCCTGTCCTTTTCAGTGCTTTGCTTTAGTTTTTAGTGTTGCATTTTGGAACTTTGTTTAGTGATTTGCAATGCTTTTGGAGTAATTTTTTTGTCTTAAATTTGTAGTATACCTATACAACTGACATGGATGAAAATGACCACATTTTTTTTGGTTCAGCTAAAGATGATCCTAATCTAAATTTATCTACGCATATTGTCAATTGTGACTTGACCAGTTTGAGGCAATCTTTTGTTGAATTAGTTTCATGTACCATTATGCTTTTTAAGCAAATTACATCTGATGCTGCTTGAGAAGTTGAATAAGTACAGGTCAATTGAATTCATTTGCTAGTTCTGTGAATAAGACTTTGGTTTCTGACACATCTCCATGTGGGGATGAATACACTGAGATACTTCTCAAGACTGAAACAAATAATTTTTCAATTGGAGAATCATCATGGCATACTAATGGCAATGACCATAGTGTGAAAGGTATGTTTTCTAGCTGTAAGAAAAATATCTATGAACTGCAGATCAAATTGCTCAAAGCTAAGACATTGGAGTACGGCAATTTTTATTTGGAGAACTGTATAAAATTAAACAGATTCCACTGGGTTTAAGGAGTTTCAAGTTTCCAAATGGTATCATTCCTCAAGACAGTATAAGTCATGAATTGATTTCTAACAACTCTAGCATGGAGTTGTCAAAACTATTAACGGGTCATAACCTCAGTACCTCAAACATTTAACTAGTCACACCTAATTACTGAACAGCAGCATGAAAATTCATCCTGCCTTTAAAGAAGGTAGACATTTGTATAGTGGCATTTCAAAAAAATACAAAGACATCTTGTCACTATAAAAAGTAAAAAGAAAAAGTAGCCAGGGATGAACTGGCGTATATCTCTATTATTAATAATAGTGTCATTAAGACATACACATACACAGAAAAGGTCTTTGTGTCAATGACTAAAATTATAAGTATGCAACTTATAGCAGTTACATCAACATACATGTTAATAGAAGAAGACTTTCCCTCACTCCCATGAAGATCCACACATCTGAATAAAGAACAGATACAGATTAGTAGCAAAGATATGGAGTATTGGGCAATGATAAATCAGACTCACAACCCAATTCTAATTTTTTATTCACTCACACTCCGCAGACTATACAAACTGCTCCCCAGAGGCAGCGTTTAAACTCCAAAGCATGGTGAAAAAACAGAGGAGTCAAGGATGCTGAAACTGAGTATGATTATCCCTCTCTTCAATTTTTGCTGTTTTCCTCTAACAGAAGATCACATCTTGGTTTTACACAAGGGCTTTTCTTTTATTTCATCTTGTAGAGTCAATCTTCTTATGATTTGAGTAATTTTTAAATGATGCTCATTGTTTTTTGGGCACACCATGAATTTGTACATAGAAGCATATTCAACCTTAATTAAAAAAATACATTGAAAGTATTTCAGGATTCCACTGAAAAATACTTTAGGTGTTTAGGCTCAAAGACATCTGTCAACAAATGATACAATCTCACATTTGAAGAAAAATGGGCTTTAAAAGAAATATATGAATGTGTCAAAACTGGAGTTATGACATCGGTAAAAGGGGTGTGGAAGTCCTTACTGACAAAGATCAAAAATATAAAGAAGATGGAGTGACATTTGTATGATACAGTCTGTTATTGTAAAGTCAAATGTTATTAGATATATTACAAGGCTTTATATACCCTTCATAATATGTATTCTTTTGTGTTGAACATTCCAGGTTAGGATGATTATTTGGTGTCCCCAGAATATACAAAACTAATAGTGGACCCCCCCCCCCCCCCTTTGGCCCATAATGGCTGCTGATTCATCTAAAACAGATACTATTTCTTTTTATTTAGATGTGATTTTAAATCCTTTGGTACAACAGACTGATTTTTTGAAAGATTCTTGGGTCTGCCTAGATTTGTTAAGAGAGTTTCACTTCAAAGGTACTGAAAGAGTAATGGTCAAAGCAGATATTGAATCACTGTACTTTCCATCACACATGACTTAGGGACAGAAAGCATCCACAACTACTTGAGTGAACACACCAATGTAAGTAAAGTTAATATTAACAGTGTGTGTTTATTACCTGATTTAGTCTAAGTAAAAGTAATATTAACAATGCGTGTTTATTAATTGATTGTCATGAAAAATATATTTTTTGAAAATTGTATTTTCAAACAGCTTAGAGGTGTTGCAATGGGGGCAGGAGGGCATCATTTCTTCAAACCTAAACTTTGGTCGTAAGGAGTAGGACAAATTAATTATCAATAAATGGTTCAAATTTGTGTCCTTTTAATGCGCTACATTGGTGATATGATTTTTCATTTGGAAAAACTCCATAGAGAACTTTTATATTTTTCTACATGAATTAAACCGTACTACAGAATTTCTTTATTTCACATTGAGTAAAATGGGCAACAATGTCCATTTTCGGGACCTTGACATTTTTATGAATAACACCAAATGCTGTTTATACAGCAATATTCACAGGAAGAAAACATCTGTGAATAAGTATCTGCATGATTCCTTTCAACAACCCCAGTTTGTGAAACTGAATGCTACTGGGGGCACTTTATTAGAATCATCCATTTGTTGAGTGTGTTGGAAGAAGAAAATTTGACACTTAGATCTATGCTCTTCTTCAGATGCTATTCTATATACAAGGTAGATCATAGTGAAATTATAAGCATGAGGCCAGTAAAATTCTTGCTTATATTGATTACTGACTTCAAACCAATATTTCATTCAGAAAGTTTAGATTTTTGTTCACACGCTTTTCCATTCCCTATTTCTTTACATCTAGGATGTATCAAAATATTTCTACAAATAAAAATAATTATGGGAAAACATGCTTTGATATTAGCTGTTAGAATAAAGCCAAATCTTGTATAATAAAGGATGCATACTATCAAAAGCCTTGTGGAGAAGCACATTTTTTCAGCTAATAATATCACAAAGTGGTCTTTTGGAACATACTCATGCTATAATTGTAAATTATGTAAGTACATTAGTGCATGTCAAGTGTTTATTTCAAACACTGTCAGAGGGAAATTAGAACCAAAGCTAGATATACTCGTAGCATAATCGGAGTAGATTATGTTGCTACATGTGGTTCTTGTGAGGACTTCTATGAGGGTAAAATCACCAGGAAGCTCTTACAGAGACACATTGAAAAGAGACTGAACATTAAAAACAAAGGCTATAGTAATGCCTTAGCAAAGAAGCTATGCAGAGTCACAGTTTCAAAAAGTTTTCATTATTTGTGTTGGAGCAAGTCAATTTTTTTTACATTGGCAGGAGATGTAAATAATGAACTTGAAATCAAAGTGTTGAAATGGCATCTAGCACTGGCAGCTGCAAAAAAATAGCTTAACTAGACAATTAACATGAAATGTGTCCTGAAATCTAGAAATTTTAAAACATAATAGTTATTTATTCATTTACTTACTTCTTAAAAAATTTATAGAAGGATTTTTATCTGACAATATTTTATCACAAGTGTTTTAAATACATTAACAATCACTACTATTGTGTAGACATGTGACTATTTGTGGAGGTATTTATAGGACAACAGATTTCACTTCAATTGTATTCTGAAGAACTTCTCTACTAATAAACAATGAAAGCACTACATTTTATTTTGTAAAAGAGGCTGATTTATTCTCATCCCTTTTGCATTTTTGTATTTTGTTTAGTGATTTACATCTTTTTCATTCTTGCTATATTGTATCCTTGTCATGCCATATACTACACATACATTTTGTCTACAAACTTAAGCAGCAAGGTGATTGCTAATTCATAAGTTGAATCATCCATTAATGAGAATTTATTCAAGGGTTTAATATATAATCAGTTTCAGTAGCCTTTAGTTTAATTTCAGTCATTTTAGTTTTTCTTTAGGCAGAAGGGCAGACATTTGTGGCTTCATGGCTATGGCAAGCACTGTAAGAATAGATTAAAGATATAAAAAATACAATTTCATAAAGAAATTACCTTTAAACATTTAAGAAATTGATCAGAATGCATTCAGTAAGGCAATTATTTGTTTAAAAAATAAGTTTGTTCTTTAAAATTTTAAATTCTATACCTTTTATCCAACATTATGTGAGTATAAGCCCTGAATGACTTAATCTTAGATAAAAGTAGTTATAAAAGCAAAATGTCTTGTATAATCCTTAATATAAAGGTAACTTACTTGATTTGCTGTACTTTTAGCTTTTCTGCTGCTCAACATGGAGCTAGTTGTGCACAGATTTTATATTATATATTCAAGAAAATATCATATCCATAAATTATACCTGTCAGCCTGATAAAGGCAGTAAGCATCCTTGCATAATGAATGGTGATTAATGTGCATTTTAAGGAGGATAATAAGGCAGCATATGTTGCTTTATGTGAACCTAAGTTTCAGTAATTGTTCCTCATTTGTTGTAACAGAGCATGACAATATATAATCTTGTATAGACAACAAAGAGCAAATAAAAAAAAACAGGTAGATCAAAAGTATGCTAAATGCTAATAAATGTCTTACTCTCAGGTACAAGCATTAGACCATTTAGAAGTAAAACAGCACAAATTGAAACAGAAAGCTTACTATCTTTTGTGGACTTATAAGACCAAAGCTTTTTTTTTTTTGTTAGCATGTACATATAATTTCTATTTCATCATGTCAGGTCTTTTTATAAGGTATAAGATCAATTATTTGTTAATTGCAAAAATATCAGTAATTGCAAATAAATTATTTTGTTATTTGTTTTTATACCATCATTTCCTAGGTCAAGATTTTGTTATGAAAGTGATGAAACATTTCTGGACATAAGCTAGTTTTGTGTTGTAGAGAGACACAGCCATCACTGTAACTGAAATGATAGGATTGTGAGCAGTCTGAACTCTGAAGGAGTCAGGGAAGTAAAAGAGTAAACAACTGACACCAGCTCACCTACCCTAAATGGAGGGGCAGCAGCCTGATCTACTACAAGACAGTCAGATATGCCCTGGCATGTGAAAGAAAGGGCTGAGGCATTTTGCTATCACTAAACAGTACAATTGCATGAGGTAGCATGGTGCTCAAAGAGGAAAGATTACTAGCTTTTTAATGCTGCAAGGCAATAGTGTGTGTGTGTGTGTGTGTGTGTGTGTGTGTGTGTGTGTGTGTGTGTGTGTGTGTGTGTGTGTGTGTATATATATATATATATATATATATATATATATATATATATATATATATATATAGATCTAGATATATATAGGTTTACTATTAAAATTTGGAATGGCAGTTGTATGACTGCCACTTGGTCAAAATCATGGTGCTCAAGGTTCACAATGCCAAACTGCAATATTACGAACTATAATAATCAATGTAGAGCTAAATTTGTTATTATGACTTTGGCATTATGAATGGAGATTGCAGTACAGTGGATAATGGAAAATTTACCATTTTCCTCACTGTAGTGCGATCTTGGAGTTGGTATATTTAAGTTGCAGGGGGTGTGGGGGCGCAGGGGGCCTTGTCCCCCTGCAAGACATACACACTAAAACAGACTTTCTATTCCAAAATTTCAGTGTTGTGATTGGGGCTCTCATAGTTATCAGTTACAATATTTTGACGTGATCGGTGAGTACATTTTTGTAGTTTCAGTTCAGCATTGTGAATAAACGCAGAACTGCCGTTCTGAATTTGTGATGGTTTACATATCCACATATATATATATATATATATATATATATATACATATATATATATATATATATATATATATATATATATATATATATATATATATATATATATATATATATATATATATATATATTTATATATATATATACATTTTTTTTTTTACTTTCGCAGCAGTGGACATGGTTATTTCTCTCTAATAATGATGGATTATTCTGGATGAAAATGTGAAGTTCTTGCTTTTGATTTAACAAATTGTTTGCAGTGTTGCAAGGTCAAGACTGGACTGGTATGAGATAAACATATTTTTAGGAGGGGGTGACTTTGAAATCACTTTTCTGAAATTTATAGTGCACGCTTTATTGTAGTGGAAGAGCAGCAGGTATAATGGTTATTTCTCTATTTCTCCTTACATCTGATGCATTGATGTTATAAAATATTTGAGAATTTGCCGCAGAAGCATTTGAAAGATTACATAGATTATTTCTGAATTGTGTAAGAGGCTATCCTATTTTCAGCAAATTGTTCCAGAATGGTGTCAGTAACATTAAGTGAGGTACAATGGTAGTGTTTTATTTAATCAGTGGAATAGAGTGGTTGAAAAAGCAGAATCTTTAGTTTACTGAAGATCTTGTATGCCATTTTCTGCTTCTTTTGATGATTTGCTTAGTTTTTGTTTGGACTCTTCCAAATTTAAAATGGAGTAGACCAGTGAAACAATGCTCCTAATAAGGCTGAAACTAAAGCTGGCTGCATGGTAGGCAAGTTAAACAGCTGAATAACTTAAACAGGTAGTGAGTTTGAAAACATACTGAGGCTAATATGCTAGAGTTTAGAGGGGATTGCCTGGATCAGATCAAGTGTTTCCGTGCATGTAGAAGTCATTGCAGTGTAATATTTTGATTTGCTCTTGAGGTGAATTTCTTGATATCTATGTCTCAAAAACATAACAAGTTAATAAAAAAGTGTGTAAACATGAAGGGGTGTATTCTTTATACTAAGGTAAATTTATTCTGGTAGTCAATTATGCAGTGACACAATAGGTTGCTGAGTCTGTGTATACTACAATGTAAATGCTTGGTTTACCAGTACACCATCATCTGTGGATACAATGCATAGATAAGTACACTCAGCTACTGTAGCACTGCTCTAGTCCCCTGCACAATGAATTAAAAGTATTTTATAACAGGTGTGTAGAAGAGAGTGGAGATACCATAAAAAAAAAACTATGTCATCTCATCTGTCCACAGCTGAAGCACTGGGCAACCAAGTACATATGAAGAGAGAAAAGCATTTCATGGTTCTGAAAATGAGAGCACCTTCGTGCAGCATGATGCAGTGGACGTACCCATTGGTGGTTATAGATGCAAAAGCTAAAGTATGTTTATTTTGCCTTAGAAGCTGCCTGTGCTCCAACTGAGGAGTCCCTTAAATTGTGCTTTGCTGCTCGGAGAGCACCTCAGCTGGGCATTCTACAGGATTTGCCACTTTAACTGAAATATCCTAATCCATAATAGTCTTATACCCCTTGAGAGCCCCAATAGTACAGACCCAGCATTAAGACCCCAATTAAAACACATCCTTACTCATTAAAGTAAGCAAATTTTCAACCAGTATTATGAGTGGTCCCTTCTCCACCATTTCCCCTGTCAGCTTGATTGACATGGGTATCCTGAAGCAGTGTAGCAATTGCCTCATGTACACTGACAACCCACTACTCCTAAACCACTCAAGCCCAATCTATGACAGATGCATATACACTAAGAATTTGGAATCCTTACTCTCTTGTTCACAGAACAGTGACACTGAACAGGTTGTCAGCCCACATAGTATACCTCCTGCACAAACCACACTCCCTACTAATAAACCATCATACACGGAGGTACACTCCAGAAATTTACATAAACACCAGAGACCTCTGAAGCAGTAACTACAGCACTCAATACACATAAAACTACAAGCACAAGTGTCTCACCAAACAAGCCCATAAGGCAAAGCATATCTAAACCAAATTTTCTCATCATAAGTGACTCTATAGTGAGATACACAGATGTCCCAATCACCAGGTTGGGCAAGGAGAAGGTTAGAGTCAGCTGTTTGTTGGGTGCCAGAATTTACCAGATCACACACGCACTCATGTCTCTCCACAACAAGTACTGCTATGACTCCATCATAGTTCATGTTGATGTGAATGACTTGAGATGCACCTCATTGGACTATATGAAGAGAGACATGACCGGCCTGAGTATGTGTCTCAGGCAGGTATGTCCCTAGCCTTGAGCAGCATACTACCTTCACCTAAGCTGATACCACAATACAAACAAAAACATTACTGATTTCAACAATTGGCTTAGTTTCTGATGTCATTCTAAGGAGATCCAATACCTGTCAGCCTGAGATGATATGGTAGTTAGACCACGCTGCTTTGCCAGAAATAATATTCCCAACATAAAAATATCTTCAAAAAGCAACCTCAAGGTTATGCTGCTAAATGCTAAGAGACTAAATCTAAAACTGCACACAGTGGAAACAGACCTCACCTTAGAAGATGCTGACATCTGTGCTGTCACAGAGACTTGATTTAAGGCTGTGGAATGCATCCCAGCCATACCAGGTTACAATGCCCTCCACACATTCAGACCACAAACTGAAAGTGCAATAATTAAAGGAGGTGGAGTATCAATATTCATCAAAGGATAAATACACCTCTAAATTGGTTAAATAAA
Source organism: Protopterus annectens (assembly GCF_019279795.1). NCBI lineage: Eukaryota > Metazoa > Chordata > Ceratodontiformes > Protopteridae > Protopterus > Protopterus annectens. Next base: position 16,353,082 of record NC_056736.1, read on the forward strand.
AGAATTCCCTTAACTAATCCAGGTCCAATTGACTGTAGGTAAGACCCCTCTTCAAGTTTTTTGCCATTTAAAGGACACCCTCCATGAACTATGATACCCACACTGTACACATGGATCTACTTGAATCACTCAGGATATGGCCAAACACCCTGGTTTTAGTTGACTTTAACTACCCATCCATAGACTGGGTAAATTATTTGTGTACTAGCACACTTGCACAAAGGCTCTTGGACTTCATCAACTCCATTGCCCTGGATCAGTTGTTTGATACTCCCAAAAGGGGCCTAAACATTCTACTCTGGTGCTAACTAACATGGATGATTGTTGCACCACCCCAAGTGCTCTGCCCTCCATACTGAGGTCTGATCATATATCAGTCTGATTAGAAGTAACAATAACATATGACCCCCACCCCCCCCATTAGCAGCAACTAGACTAAAAAACCTTTCCAAAGCCAATTACAACACAATACATGACAGCATTAATAGCTTTATAGCCTCTTCCCTCAATGATGGCATAGACATCTATACAGGGATTTACACCAGTGCCTTGTATAAGCATTTGTACAAATCTATTGACTCAGCTGTACCTGATGGGATCAAAACAAGATCCTCAAGAAAGAACAAGCTGGCCTGGTGGGCATCCACCATTAACAGGTTATACAATAAAAGAAAGAAATTGCTGTCCAAGAGCAGGACGGAACCATCTCTGAACTGGAAGCATTCCCTCCTTGACTTAAGCAAGCAAATAAGGCACCTTGTCAGACATTCTAAAGCTAACTATGAATCCAAATTAGCCTCCTTCACTAAGGATAACCATAAGGCCTTCTTTAGTTATGTCAGAAACCTTAAAGGAAGAACCCAGATCTGCATGAATGGGTTGTTATTGGCACCACATATACTGAACCCACAGAAATAGCCAACTTGCTAGCTGACAGGTTCAGTGAAAGCTCCCCCCTGGCCCTGCTACATATCCCCTAAACCATCCCTACCACCTCCCATCCATCTAGAATCTCCAAGGAGCAGGTTGTAAATGCTCTCTCCAAAGCCAAAAATACAGACTGTATGGGACCTGATAATATCTGAGGCTGCATTCTAAATGGATTAAAGCAGGAACTGACTGCACCACTGGGTACTATTTTTAACTACAGTCTAAGCACTAGTTTTGTACCTGCTGAAAGGAAATCAGCAACGGTCATCCCTTTACATAAAGGAAGTACCTCCATAGACCCTGGGAACTATAGACCCATAAGCCTGACCAGCCTAATCTGCAAGGCTATGGAAAGAATACTCATGGAACTTATCATCAAAGATATAGGAGACCGCCAAACACTTGACCCAACCCAGTTTGACGTTGTTAAAGGGAGATCCTGCCTCTTGAACTTGGTAGACTTCTTTGAGACAGTCACCAAAGCCCTGGACGAAGGCAAATCCATGCATATGGCCTACTTGGACCTGGCCAAGGTCTTTGCCACTGTTCCCAACTCAGGCATCACTGATAAACTCACCCAGCTGGAGATCAACCCATATATTGTCAGGTGGGTTGCAAACTGGCTCACTGATAGAACACACACAGTCAAAATAGGTGACTCTACCTCTACCAGCAGACCCGTAACCATTGTTTTTGCACAGGGATCTCTGCTGGGGCCCCTATTGTTTGGAATCTACTTCTCAGATGTACAGGATAAAACATAAGGACTATGGCTGACAAAGTTTGCTGATGATTGCAAACTGGGCACCGTCATCAAGGCCCCATATGATTTCAATACTCTACAAGAGGGACTTACACAGATAACTGACTGGTGGCAAAGTCATGGGCTAAAACTGAATGAAAAAATGCATTATCATCCTCTTTGGCAAGGGCAACATCCATGCAGATTATCACATTAATAATAACACCCTAAGCATGCAAACAGTGGTGAGAGATTTGGGCACACGTTGACAGCCACGATTTTTCTTTGAACACCACGTCTCCACAGTGGTAAGAAAGGCTTTCTACATCACCCACCTCATAAGTAATGACATTGTATAGAGAACAAAAGAGCTTATAATCCCCCTGTACTCCTCACTCATCAGGCCAATAATAGAGTACAATGCTACCTTTGGTTTGTACCTTTCCAGGCACCTGCAGCAACTAGAAAGACCTCAGAGGTTTCTTACAAAGAAAATTCAGGGTCTTCAACATATCTCATATGTTGACAGACTTGAAATCACTATCACTACACTCTGTCTCTTACAGACTACTCAGAGGTGACCTCTGCCTTGCATATAAAGCAATCTCAGATTCTGCTCTAATGGAAATGCTGCACATTCGTAAATCAAATAGTATAAGATGCAGTCGCTCTAGGGAACTTAACCTAGTATGTGACATCAACAGGACTTGCTGGAGATACAAATACATCTTACAGCAGTTACCTCTCCTTTGGAACAAACGTCCAATTCAGGTGAAGCAGAGCTGCTTGCGGACCCTATTTAAGTATAATTTGGATGATTGGATGCCGCAAATTCACCCTGGGAATTTCACCTGTGTCTGTCTTAGACAGGGGCAGTAGTTGTTGGCTTATTTCCACTTAATACCTTGATATTCTTGGGAACATGGGTTGTATTTGGCTAGGCTTGTAAGGGCCCTAGGGCCATTAGCCTGTTACCTCCTATGTTTCTATCAGAGTGGGGGACCACAGCTTGTAAACTACCCAAAGTTGAAGGTACACTTAATCTGTTACTTATTGTAAGGGTGAAACAAGGTATGTCAGCAATTATTTAGTCAGTGGTTGAAGTATGCCTACATTTGAGTAGGAGAAAGGAGCAGAGAGGCATATGGCCAGGAGACACAGCTGAAGTGGGAGAGAGAAATAAAAAGGGAGAAGTATGGACTGTGTATGATAAGAAAGTCTGAAGGTGGAGTGGTGGTGGTAGTGTGATTGATGTGTATATTTGCAGAGAATTTTTGCTACTTATATGTGTCATGTGATAAGAGTTGCAGAAAATAGATGGAATTGTGATGAAGGAATAACATGGCTTGCATCATGCTTGCAGTGGATGTTACTTGTTAAAAGAAGGAGTGATGTGTCTAGGTGCAAACTTGCAGAGCGAACAGCTGCCATTTAGCAGAAGGTAACTTTTTACATATTGCTTATTTTGTAAATTGACACTAACCTTAAGGGGAGTCGAGGATAAACTATTGTATAAAATCATAGGACAAGTCCTTTGCATATCATGTAGCTAGATATATAGAAGGATAGATATCTTATTGTACCCAACTGACTATAAATTTTAGCATGTTCTACTAACTCTTGTATTTATTGTTTATATGGCACTCAAAGTGTAATGTGTGCATCTGTTATCATCACAACCAAATATGGCAGTAAATTTGGCCTGCCATGCTTCACTGCTGCTTCTGTCTGTATTGATATCCATCTATTCCATACTTCTAGTATTATTGTGTTATAGTTCATTATCACATCATTGCTTTACAACTTATTGTGCTTATCTCACCGCTCACTGTTTCTTCTATGCCCTAATGGCTATTGTTTATCTAGCATATGTTGCCTTGTGTTTACTTTTACTGTAATCTATGTTTCCTTATTGTCTATGTGATTTTGCAATCATTTCATTCTTTCATGTCCTGTGTTATTGCTCTGGTCTTGGCTGAAAAGGATGTTTTGACCAGACCACCTACACAGTTAACAAAGTCTAAATAAAATAAAGTAAAACAAAATAAAACACAATTAAGGCATCAGTTATCTTCTATTTCCGTAAGTTATTATTTCTGCTTGTTCAAAGCAATATGATTTCTTCCAATTCCTAATAGAGGGGCAGATTGAATTAAACATTACATTTTTTTTTTCTTACTGGGGAGGCAAAAGCAGACCTTTTCTGTGCATATATTTACTTGATATGTACTTGAGTGAAGAGGCTGGGAAGCACAAAAGTTTCAAGTACTGGAAAAAAAATGGATAACAAATAGCAAGCAGTAGAGTCAGATGAGGAAGGACTATTTGATGAAATGTGGGAAAATTTACATATTAGTTAACTGAACATACATTTGCGAAGGATGTTGGAAACCTCCCACTGTTCTGAGTCTGATTTTTTCAATAAAAATAATTAACAGAATATCATATCAACAATGCAGACAGTTAATGCTAGACTAAAGCATGGCAAACATTTTTATAAATTATGCAAACTTGTATTCTTGAAACCTTTTAAAGAACATATATATATATAAATGCATGTGTAATCCAGCTCTTTTTATGCTGTTTTATTACTGTATCTGTGTATATGATCTGTTCTTACTGTGCAAGTACATACATTTGTTAAATTGGGGGATCAAGTTATTTATGTAGCCATGAAGTGTAGGAAAGTTATAGCACAGTAAACTTGTGGGAAAGATTATATGAAGCAGATGTCTAGGTATAGTATGGGACTCAGCACTTGAGATGGCAGTTTGTTAACAGGAGGGTCACTTGTATTCTTCAGGCCAAGAGGGATAATCTTGCGTCTTTATTACCCAAAGTGTCTTCATTTCTAGCTTTAGTGAAGTGGTTTTGGACTAAAAGAGTAGGAGGAGTGGTGCTGGCCATATGCAACATGGAATGTTTGTACAGACCAATCAGCTGGTAAACAGTTTTGCCAATACTGAAGAGGAAGTAAAAATTGTAATCCTGCAGAAAATAAATATTAAGGTAGAGGAAGTTATTAAGTTGTGTAGGAAAGTTCATAGGTTGGTACTAGGTTATCGGCCCTAGGGCCTATACAAGCCTAGCCATAACAATTCCCTGGCTATTTATTCCCACAGTATTTACTTCCCTGGAACCCTGTCTAGCAGGGCGACTGACGTGATCCCCGGGGTGAATTTCCTATCTCCCATCCAATCATCAAGGTTCCTTTTGAAGAGGGCCAAAGAGGTGCTCTGCTTGACATGTATGGGCAGTCTATTCCGGAGTCTGGGGAATCTTTGGGTCAGAAACCTATCCCTCCCGTATGTTTTGTTCATTGCAATGACAAGGTTTAGATCCCTGGAGCGTGTGTCTCTGAGGGATTGGGATTTCTTTAAGTGTAGCATGTCCAACAGCTCTGGGTTTGATATAGCCTTGTATGTTAAGCAGAGATTGCCTCTGAGTAGACGATATGCGACACAGTATAGGTGGATATTTTTTAGATGGTCAGCACAGAGCATCTGCTTTAGGCCTGTGATTCTTTTAGTGAGCTATTTCTGCGGTCTTTCTAGTTGTTGCAGATGTCTTGAGAGGTACACACCAAATGGGCCGTTGTATTCTATAATGGGTCTAATGAGGGATGAGTACAGTGGGACAATGACTTCCTTTTTTTCTGGATGAAAAGCCCTTAGTGATGAGGTGTGCCACATAGAAGGATTTCCTGACTGTTGCAGCATTGTGGTTATTGGAGGTGAGACCACTGTCCACCTGTGTCCCTAAGTCTCTTATCACACTTCCGGTGTTTAGTGTACTGCCACCTATGTGGTAATTCATGGGTACATGTTTTTTCCCAAAGGGGATACATATACATTTCTTGGCATTGAGCTTGAGCCCATAGCTCTGGCACCAAGTATCTGTTTCTGTAAGGCCCTTTTGTAGAATATCCACATCATTTGGGGATTCAATAATGGCTCACAGTTTTCAGTTATCTGCGAACTTTGTTAGCCAGAGTCCCTTAGTGTTGGCCTGTACTGGGTGGGATGGTTTTGAAGGCCTTGGCAAGGTCCAGATAGGCTGTATGGACCACCTTACCCTTGTCCATGGCACTGGCGACTGATTTGAAGAAGTCAATCAGGTTCAGGAGACAAGATTGACCCTTCACAATCCCAAACTGTGTGGGGTCCAGTGTTTGAAGGTTGCCAATGTCTTTGTTTATAAGTTCCATGATAATACGTTCCATGGCCTTGCAGATCAGGCTCATCAGACTGATAGGGCAGTAGTTCCCAGGATCCAAGGTGTATCCCCCCTTGTGGAGTGGGATAACTGTAGCTGTGCATCATTCAGTGGGCACGGAGCCTGAGGTGAGGCTATGATTAAACATGATACTTAGGTGAGGTGCCAGTTCATTTTGTAGTTCATGTAGTACACAGCCTGGGATGTCGTCTGGTCCCATGGATGCTGTATTCTTAGCTTTGGAGAGTGCATTTTTTACCTGTGTGGCCGTTATTACCAGAATTCGGCAATCTTTTGGTATTGAGATGGGCCCTTTAGAGGGTGTGAGGGGGTGAAGTTTGCACTGAATCGATCTGCCAGAATATTGGCAATATCCTTGGGATCAGTATATTTAATGCCATTCTGTTGTAGCTCAATGCAGATCTGAGCATTGCCATTTAGATTCTTGACATAGCTATAGAATTCCTTGTGTTTATCTTTGGAATCTTTGGTAATTTTATTTTTGGGGTTCGAGGAATCTCAGCTTCTTACTGAGGATGGTAAGGGAGTTTTTTGCATCCTGGGATTTTCTTCTTTTCTGCAAGGGACCACCAGATTGGCTTCCTTTTTTTGGAGGAGAGCATCTTGGTTCTATTGGGTTGGTATGATTCATGCACGAGTGGATTTGCTCGTACAGTGCCTTAGTGTAGGATTCAGCAGTCGAACTTTCAGTTCCTGTCTGCATGGATGTCATGATGTTTGTCACTTCTGGCTTGAGTAGCATGAAGCTGGCTTTGGAGAAGTTTTTTCCGGAGGTTTCCTTACTTGGTGGTGGGGGTGAGATGTGGATGTCAAGGGTGACTAGTTTTTGGTCAGACCTGACAAATGAGGGGGTGAACATAGGTGTGGAGCATTCATTTCCCATGTTGGTAATGACCAGGTCTAGGATATTGGAGCCTCTGGTGGGACTAAAGTTGATCCAGGGCATTGGAATTTATGAATTCCAAGAACCATTGGGTAAAGGTCTTCGTACACAAGTAGTTTTCCCAGTTAATGGCAGGGTAGTTGAAATCACCCAGTATTAGGGTGTTTCGTTGTATCTTAATATTTTCCAGTATGTTTAGAAAGGTGTAGTGAGAATCTTGGGGCATGGTGTGGGATCTGTAGCAAGTACAATTTGGATTGCAGTCTTCCCTAGTGTTAGTTGCACCTGGAGAATTTTAGACTCATTGTGTTGGGCAGCTAGCCTGGTGTTGTGAATATCCTTGGTGAATATGGACACTCCTCCACCTTTAGTGTTTCGGTCATGGTTTGGTGGCCGAAAAGTGTGTTAAGAGTTGTAGCCTGGTATTGCAGGGGTGCTCTCTGGAGTCTTGAACTAGGTCTCAGTTACTGCACAGATATTGATGTTCTCCATTTTTAGAAGTGGCTCGAGAGAGTGCATTTTGAGGTTAAGACTTCTAGTACTGAGTAGCATTACCTTTAGACTTTGCATGCTTGTACCTGTTACGGTGGTGGTTTTGTACTTTGAACTTTGCCTAAAAAAGGCACTATAGGGGTGGCAAGAGCCTTAGCCAGTAACCTGAATCCCAGGGGCAACAGGTGCAGACCATCTCTGGCAAAGCATTGTGGTCTGTCGATCATGTCGTCCCAGGCAGACAGATACTGGATCCCCTTTGAATGACTCCAGAAGCTTAGCCAGTTGTTGAAGTCAATCATTTTGTCCTTATACTGTGGTATCATTCTGGGGGAAGGCAGGATGCTACTCAGGGCTAGGGTCATACCTGCCTGGGCCACATTATCTGAGAGTTCTTCCATGTCTCTTTTCATGTAGTCCAGGTATATAAGATCCAAGTGTATAAGAAGCTGGATAAGCAGGGGAATTAGAACAAAGGGTAACAACTGGGATGAACCTTGAGGAAGGATGTCCACTGCAGGGTGCTGTTTATGTTCTGAATCAGGAGGATAGTGAAGTCTGGAAGAGATTTCTGTGAAGACAACAATGATTAGGAGGGAGGATAGATAAATGCTGATTGGGGGGGGTTCACCATATTCCTATATCTGCTGAGAAGTGAACACCATTATAAAATAGAATACCACGAGGAGTGTCAAGAAACTGTAAGTAGAAGAGGGGGTTGTGGAAGTATGGAAATAATTGAAAGGACAGATGATACATTTTCATTTAGTAGAGAGAATTTGGAAAGAACTCTAGGGATGGTCAGATTAGCAGAGTAAGATGGGATTAATTTAAAGTGACCAGAGGAGATAGAAAATAAAAAAGAAGGGGTTGCTGAGGAAAGAAAAAGAAATATTAATAAGGATATGTGGAACAGCTCAACGAAAAAGCAAGAGAGTTAGCTTCAGTACTGTAACTGGTTATAGGTGCAAGTGTGGAGACTGTAGTAGAAGATTAAACTGGAAGAGTGTCTTGGATTGAAGTTGAGCTAGAGAGAATGAAAGCAGTTTGCTGAGGATAAGGGAGAGGGTGTGCACTTACTGCCATAGAGGTTGAAGAAAGATGAAAGTGAAGAGATTACAAGATGAATGTAGTAGGCACATTACACATTGCCTCTAAGTGGCAAGGCTGTTGCACCACAGGGCTGTTACAGAAAGGCAAAAGGTGGCAGTGGCTTTTACAAAATTCTAAGCAGTGATGGATGCCACATGTAAGACAGTCAAGGAGAAGGTAAGAGACAAATGGGTAAAGGGTTGAGAAGGCATGAGGCTAAGTAAAAATAAAAGAAATAGAGCAGAGAGACATACTGAGGAGGATGAAGCATATTTTTCAATTAAACATGCTGAGGGCAAAAAGCTGGGCAGTGGAATGGCTACTCAACAGATAAATATAAGCTGATGGCACATGAAGGATATGAAGCTTTGTGGGAAGATATGAATGAAATGTTAGCAGGTGATGAGCCCCCAGATTGCTGGGGGTGGGGATCAATCCAATTTTGCTGCATATAGGACAGAAGACATTAGATGATCCTTCAATTTATAAACCACATTGATTAAGCAATAATGATGCAACAGCATTTGCTAGCATTGTGTAGCCATGTTAGAAGGCAGGTTGAAGAAGTTGGTGGAGAAGAGGCAAGCTGGGCTTTATGAGTCCAAGGTTGTCCATGTATAAATAAATTTAATTTCTGGATTTTATTGGTTGGGTAAAAAGTGCCAGTCTAGAAGAGTGTGGAGTGATAATAAACACATAACCTAGATTAAGGATAGTGGTCAATAGTGTAAGATAAAAAGTGGAATTAGAAGAAGGATGAGGCAAGAAGGTTGATTTTTCTCTATCTCTTCATAGGAGTTAAATAGATTTTGGCTAGATGAGCTAAGATGTGTTTGGCAGAGGAAAATTATATGAGGAATTGAAATATTAATTTAAAGTCTTTGCAGATAAGTGAGTGTTATTGCATAGGAATACTATAGAGATTTTGCTGAATATCCATTGAGGTATAGTTTAGGTTTAAATATCCTCCAAACTATTCAGTTATTATACCTAGTGGAAGGTGAAGTCTTAATGCAATGGTTGAAGGGCTCCTAGTAGTAGGGCATAGGGCTGAGTACTTAAGATTGAAAGAAGTACCAGATATTAAAAATATATTACTGATTAGTCAGAAGACATATATTTTATTATACAATGTTTACAGGGTAGACGAGTCGTTCTACTGACCCTTTTCAGTCATGGCCGAGGTATAAAATGTATAAAGGAAAGACATTTTGTAAAAATTATATGCAAGTTACAATTACAAAAGCATTTCTGTACAAGTGAATGTTAGAAAACAAATGTGCATTCAAATAGATCATAATAAAGTGGAATTACTGTGGAAGTAGAATAACATAGCATATAAACAGCAGTAGCGGAATTACTGTATTGTCTGTGAAATCATCAGTATAATAGCTGTGAAATAACAATACAATAAATCTGTTACTCCCCTGATTGTGATTATATACAAAGATATATGGAAAAATAGTCACAATAAAGAAACAATACATAAATAATTTCTTGCTTTTTTTTTACCAAGTCTTTTGGGTTTCTAATACCATGAAAGGAATGGACCCCATTCCTATATCAAGCCATAATTAAAATTGATGAAATTAGTATGGTTTCAATCTTTGATGTTAGCCAGAAGTGCCCTTCGCAGCACCTGCAATGTGCCCAGCAATGACACCTAATACAAGGAGTTATATGTATCAGTAACATATCTATGATTGTAAATTCTTTTTTATAAGACCCGTTGCTCCTACTACTACTGGAACTGTCTGGGTATCTTTCTTCCACATTGCCCTATTTTCTGCCAGTGACACCCATTCACTGGCCTAGTAATCAAGGAACCTCAATTGTCACCATTAGCACCAGTGAGGGATGGGCACATTGGGAGGGTAACAAGTACACACACATTAAAGTACAGTTTCCCTTAAGAGCACACAGAGATCACTGTCAGTCTGGGGATGTTTTCTCCCTCTTTCTCCAGATCCCCAATAAGACTCCCCACTGGCACAGCTATAGAGTTGAGTCTTTAGCCAGGGTTCCAAGCCAAGTCCTCCCAGCACTCACTCTGTCTAACCAGTGTTTTGTGTATCTGCCCAAGTAGCTGACACACATGCACACTTTGAGATTTGATTTATTCAAAAACACACACCTGCCAAAGGCTGCCACAGGTTTACTAGCTATGCCTGCTTCTGCCCAGCCCATAAGGTAGTTAGCACTGCCACCATAACCCCTTACCAGCTACTTTAAGGCCCTTTCCAAAGGATGACCAATCTTACTGTGTGATGTTACTATTATACAAATGGTAAGTGTGACCAAGGCCAAGGCTACTTAGGAGAGGCTTATACAGTGTCACCAAATACATATGCAAGTACACAAATTGTTTAAATATCTCTAAACAAACCAGCCAAAATTAAAAGGTTTAACTATATTTAATAATAAACCAGAAATCAGAGTTGAGACAACACAGAATTCCCCAAAAGTGAAAGTAAACGCTGAGATATAACGGATTCAGACCAAGCACAATGCCAAAGCCAGTACAGGTAAAAGCAATCCCATTTAATGTTAAACAATAAATTCTCCCATAACATTAAACATCTAGCTCTAGACATCCTGTCTCTTTGCATTAACTAACTTTTATATCGCAGTCATAAAATATTTCAACTTATTTTCTTGAAGTTTTGCAAGTTAACTCTGCAGGTTCCAACTTCTACATTAAAAATACACATTTGCACAAGTATATAGTTTATACACATTTCTGCTCTTTTCCAGCAGGGTACACTGCGGTTACATTCTTGAAGCTCAGTATATAACATACAGTTTAACACTCACTTCTGCACCAATAATTTAATATCCACATAACATAGTTCTCTTACATTTGTAAGTCAAGTCTATGGATCATATTAATATTCACAAATGACATATGATTATTTGCAAAATTCCAGATAGCTGGGCTGGCAGCCTCTCAACCCCCCCCCCCCCCCTGAAAACTCAAGCTAGTTTTTCAAATGACCCTTAAGAAACATTGCTTGAGAGGGTTGAGCCTATCTGGAAATACCTTACCCCGTTCTCTGTCTTGACAGCCCATCTGTGTTGGCATTGCTAACCCCACTGCAGTGCTGCACTGTCATATCATATACTTGCAACCTTAGACTCTACCTTAGTAACTTGGCATTTTTCTGGCTGGCTCAATGTAGCCATGTTAAGGGATTGTGATCTGTGACTCCAGTCAATTTCCTTCCAAACAGATAAGGCTGAAGTTTCAGCAGTGCCCACACTATGGCTAGACATTCCTTTTCTACAACTGCATAGCATTCCTCCTTGGGTTGGAGCCTATGACTGAGATAAACCACTGGGTGCTCTTCTCCCTCTGAGGAAATATGGCTAAGTACAGCCCCCACCCCATGGTTTGAAGCATCCACCTGCATAACAAATTCCTTGCTGCAATCTGGACTGGCTAACACAGGGGGTCCTCCCAAAGCTCCTTTAAGCTTCTGAACTGCTTGCTCACATGCTGGGGTGCACACTACCTTATCTGGCCTGTTTTTCTTGTCAGGTCTGTGAGAGGAGCAGCTATTGTACTATAACTAGGGATAAACTTTCTGTAGTACCCCACTGTCCCTAAGAATGCCCTCACCTGCTTTTTGGTAACAGGTACAAGCCATGCCTGAATGGCTTCTACTTTGGCAGGTTCTGGCATGATCTTACCACTCCCCACTCTATGCCCCACATAGGAGACCTCTACCATTCCCACCTGACATTTCCTGGGCTTAATGGTCATCCCTACCCTCTATAGTCTGCCCAGCACCACCCTGACATGCTGAAGGTGCTCTTGCAAGGAATGACTGTAAATGGCATTATCATCTAGGTAAGCAAGGGCAAAATATCATGTTCCTGCTAGCATAAGATCTACCAATCTTCATAATGTTGCTGGGGTATTTTTCATCCCAAAGGGAATCGTTGTGAACTCATACAAGCCAAAAGGAGTCACAAAGGCTGACCTCTCTCTAGCACTGGGAGTCAAGGGCCTTGCCAGTAGCCCTTGGTAAGATCAATGGTGGTAAGATACTTAGCCCCACCCAGCTGCTCTAGGACGTCATCTGTCCTAGGCTTGGGGTAAGCATCTGACTATGTGTGATTATTTAATTTCCTGTAGTCCACACAGAACCTGGTGCTGCCATCCTTCTTTGGTACTAGCACCACTGGGGAGGCCCATGGACTGCTGGACTCCTGAATTACCCCTAGTTCCAACATTTCCTGTATCTCCTCCCACAGAGTCTGTTTGACTCTGTCAGGCAACCTATAAGGGACCTGCATAATAGGCCTTTGGGGTCCTCCATCCACACGGTGCTGCACAAAGTAGGTGCACCCTGGTTTCCCAGTGAACATGTCCCCAGACTCCTGTAACACTGCTCGGATTTCTCGAACCTGGGGTAGGGGATAGCTGCTGGGATATTGCTACCCCTTCCACTGAGGTGTCAGTCCAAGCCTCACTGAGGGAGATCAGTCAGCAGATCCCCCTCAGACTCCTCCTGTAATCCACTGAAATACTCAGCACAAGGGCCTACCTATCATGGTAAGGTTTCATCATGTTAACATGGTACAATTTGTGTCCCTGCACCTCCTGCCTAGCAGTTCTACCATGTAGTTAACATCCAACTGCCTTACCACCTTGTAGGGTCCCTCCCAAGCTACCTGCAGCTTGTTGTGTCTGACAGGAATGAGAACCATTACCTTCTGCCCTACAGCATACTCTCTAGCTAAAATATTCCTGTCATATCAGACCTATTTCTGCTGTTGGGCTTCTGAGGTTTAGGACATATGCCACAACAGACTTCTTGTGGGATTCACACTTACTCTCCCACTCATCTCAAATTAAATCTATGGGTCCCCTCACCCTATACCCATACAGCAACCCAAAGGGTGAAAAACCTGCAGATTCCTGGGGAAACTCTCTGTAAGCAAACAAAAGATGGGGCAAATATTTGTCCCAGCCCCTCTTAAACTGGTCTGCAAATGCCTGTAGCATCATCTTGAGTGTAGAGTTTAACCTCTCAACAAGACCATTAGTCTGGGGATGATAGGGAGTGGTCTTTAGGTGCTTCACCTCACAGTACTTCCACAGACAAGCCAGCAGGTCTGACATGAAATTGGCACCTCTCTCAGTCAATATTTCTTTTGGGAAACCTACGCTGCTGAAAATCTCTAACAAAGTATTTGCCACCTTTTCTGCCTCAATGGAGGACAGAGGCACTATTTTAGGGTATCTGGTAGCATAATCTACTACCACTAGAATATACTTTTTTCCCTGTGGAACTTGGGGTACTCCGAAGCCCCACAATATCCATACCTACCTTCTGAAATGGCTCCTCAATTACAGGCAAACACATCAAATCAGCTTTCACCTTGTCTACTGCCTTGCCTACCTTATGGCACTGGTCACAGGTCCTGCAGTACCCTGTTACATCTCTGGAAATCCCAGGCCAATAAAAGTTCTGAATAATACATCTCTTTGCATGTTTTATGTCCATATGACCTGCAAATGGAATATCATGGGCTATGGCTAGAAGGGGTCTATATTAAGTCAGTTAAATGGCATTACAATGAATGCCATTTCACCGATACATATTCAGTGAAAGCTGGCAACAGCAAAACCCCAGGTCACCGATTTTTTTCCCAGGGAAAAAAATCAGTAGACCAACAAAACACAACACACAAATTACAACACTGCAGAATGGGGGACGTTGCTCCCCCAATGTAGGAAGCTATGCCCCACACACACCCAACTAAATATACCAACTCCGAGATCACACTACAGTGGGGTAGAGGGCAATGTCACGGCTCAGGCCAAGCAATTTTTTCCCTAGGAAAAAAATCGCTGACATGAGCTTTCACTGTTGTCAGCTTTCATTCTATATGTGTCTGTGAAACGGCATTCGCTGTAATGCTGTTTTGTTGACTTAATACAGATCCAGCTAGAAGTGCCAGATGGTAGGCTCTGGGCATTATCAACTGCTGTATTCTTTCACTCTCTAGCCCTCCTTCAGGGGTCAACTCTCTATGCAGTAAACATTTGTCCCAGTATACAGATTCCCCCTTCCATTGAGAATCAGGTGCCTCACTACCTACCTCCCTCAGGCCTTGTAATGTAGGGTCTGAGAACTGAGCCTGTCTCAACTCTCTCTTTGCAACCCTTCCCAGCCCCCCTTTCACAGGAAGTCTGGTATCCTTTGACAGTGTTGCCTCATTGTTAGCCTGGCTACTTCTACTCACTTCTGCTCTTGCAGTCACTCTGTCCAAGGGAACATCTGTACCCACAAGCAGCTGTGGCTCACCTTCAGTCTTACTGTCACAGGGTATCTCCCTCCCTGAAGTAACCTCCTCACCAGTCCTGGCTGCAAGTGTGCAGTCTGTCTGCATCTCCCCCAGGTTACCAGACACACATGCTTATCTCCAAGCCTGACTGCATGTAACTGCATGAACACACAGTATTGCATTATCAAAATCATTCCCTATCAGGACATCTGCAGCGATATTCTCAAACACACTACTTGCTGGCTTCCTTTCTAAAGCTCTGATTGGAGTAGATTGCCCAAGCAAGCAGTGCTCCTCTGTAACCATTGCAAACTTCACAATGGTTAGGTCAGAGGCTGTGTCCCTCTTAGCCACGACCTCTTTCCCATTCACTAAGATAGTATATAACCTCTTGTGGTAGTATGGTACCCTTGTTGTCTCAAGACAACTTACTGCTGTCATTTTGTCATTCCCACTTACTGGTTCTCCCACCTTTTGTTCCCCACCTTGCCTCTGTGGACATTTATATGCTACATGGCCCCACTGGTTGCATTTAAATCATTTAACCCTTGGTTCTAGATGTGTACCTGGACTAGTGGCTTCCCCTGCTACTGGTGGACTCTGTTGGGGCAGTCCCTTACACCCATGAGCAGCACTGGGTGTCTCTTTTCTGTACAGTGATGCCCTGCTTGCTAGGTATAGGTCTCCCTTCTTCTCCAACTCATCTACAGTAGTGCATTGTCCATCAACTAACCAGATTCTCATGCCCTCAGGCAAAGTGCTAAGGGCTTGTTCCCTCACCAAAAGGTCTGCCAGCCCTTCAAAAGTGGTGACCTAACATCCACTCACCCACTTATGAAAATAAGTGCTTAGGTCAGCAACATATTCACGCACCCTTTCATCTGTCATGCGTCTATGCTCGCTAAACATTTTTATATATGCTTTAGGTGTTAACTTAAAACATTCTAGCAAACATTTGTTTACAGCATTATAATTTAAACAGTTAGTATCAGACAGTTTGGAAAGAACAGTTACAGCTTTACCGTGGAGTAAGGTGGTCAAGAACCATACCCAGAGCCTTTGGTCAACATTATACAGTTTACATACCCTCTCAAACATATAAATGAAACTATAAAAATGATCCCCTTCTGTAAATTGTGAAAGAAATTTCCTGACCTTTGTCAATTCTGGGGTTTGGTTACTCCCTTCTCCATTACCTCCATGACTCTGGCAAAGACTCAGCATCTCCTTTTCATGTTGCTTCTGCCTCTCCTTCTCCTCAGCTTTCAGGCATCACAGTTTCTCATTTTCTTCAGCCTTCAGCCATTGCCATTTCTCATTTTCCTCAGTCTCTAGATGCCTCAGTCAGTCTGCTGCCTCTCTTTCCAAATGCTTGGTCTCCAACTCAAGTCTCTCTTTAATTCCAGATGGATTTTTAAGTCCTCTGTGGAAAGGTTGAACTGTCCAGCTTTTGAGAGTTGTACATCTCCAAGGCCAGTCTGATTGTCCTCCTTATTGCTGGGGTGTGATGCAGCTGTGACTAAAGCTGCTTTAGTCAGGTTGGCATGCACCAGTTCTTTAGCCTGTCACATTTCAGCCAACCGGGTCCTTGTCAGCTTGCCATACTCCTCTGCTAACATGCTTGCCTGCTCTTCCTGACTAACTAAGCTAACAACAAACAATGTCAGTGAGCATGATAAGCACTGGGCAACCTATCAGTCACAAGAGGAGTGGTCTCAAACTTGGAAATTGCAACTTATTGGCCGTTTGTGCAGCATTTCTGTCCCTTTTAACTTTCTGCCTTAAAAATGCATGATTGTGCAGTTTTGTGTATCATGTAGTGCTGCTAAGCTAGGGTTAAACTATTTCTGGTGCCAGAAAGTCTAATCTTCAAATTTTCCCTTAAATCTTGCCAGTCTAACATCCGTTTGCACTCAACTTGAATATCAAAGTCTAGCACTTGCTTAAAGCCTCTCAAAGCATTAACATTAGCATTTTTACCGCTACCAGCACTAAACAACTTCAGTACTATTAAATTAACACCCATCCAGGTATGTCTAAAGGTCAGTTCCCTGTGCTCACTCCTAGTAACCTGGTGAACCTGGGCATCCTGAGGCAATGTAGCAAGTGCCTCATGTACACAGACAACCCTCTCTTCCTACCTCCCAGCACCCAGACTTGTGAGAGATGCACCTATATATCCAAGTTGGAAGCAAACTGCTCTCATGCCATGACTGGACTTGCCAGCCAAGAGCAGTAGGTCAACATCTGCACCACACCACATGAAACACAAAGTCCTCCAAAACATACACCACCACAATCCTATCATAAAAACACAAAACACACACCCACCTTTGTGGAGTCTCTCATTAAAAATCTACCCAAACATCAGAGACCTCCAAGGCAGTCACACAAGCAACCACCACACCATGGTACAAACCACGCAACATATAGCTCACACAAAGAGTGTGCCACCCAAAAAAAACCCTAAGGCAACACAGTATACCCAGTACACTAGTTATAGGTGATTCAATAATAAGGCACATTGATGTCCCATTCACCAGGATGAACAAGGAGAACGTTAGAGTTAGCTGCCTGTCAGGTGCCAGGATCTGCCACATAATGCATGCACTCAGGTCACTCCACAGCAGGTACAAATATGACTCAGTCATTGTCCATGTCGGTGTAAATGACCTGAGACGTGCCTCTCTGGACAACATGAAAAAAGACATGGAGGAGCTCTCGGACCATGTAGCTTAGGCAGGTATGGCCCTAGCCCTGAGTATCATCCTGCCATCACCCAGAATGATACCACAGTACAAGCAGAAAATGATTGACTTCAACAATTGGCTAAATTTCTGGTGTCATTCTAAGGGGATCCAGTATCTGTCTGCCTGGAATGACATGATTGACAGACCTCGATGCTTCGCCACAGATAGCCTGCATCTGTCACCCCTGTGATTCTGAATACTGGCTAAGGCACTTGCCACCCCTATAGTGCCTTTTTTAGGCAATGTTCTGATGTCAAGAGTACCACTTTAACTGCTACAACCAAATGGAATCTGGGGGTTATGCTACTCAATGCTAGAAGTTTGAATCTCAAAATGCACTCACTCGAAATCCTCCTTAAAATGGAGAACATCGATGTCTGTGCAGTAACAGAAACCTGGTTCAAGGCTCCGGAGAGCACCACTGAGCTACCAGGTATAATTCATACCACACCTTTAGGCCCCAAAACCTGAACCGAAGCACTAAAAGCAGCAGTGTCTCCATATTCATAAAGGATATACACACCTCCAGACTAGTAGCCCAAAACAACACTTCGGAGATACTCCAGGTACAACTAACACTGAACAAGACAGCAATCCAGGTGGTTGCCTGATATAGAACCCTCACCATGTCCCAAGACTCCCACTCCACATTCCTAAACATCCTGGGAAATACCAAAGTGCAACCCAGCACCCTAATACTGGGGGACTTTAATTACCCCTACATAAACTGGGAAAATTATTCAAGTACTAACTCACTTGCTCAACGATTCCTGGAATTCATAATTTCAAATGCCCCAGAACAACTTGTTCTTATCCCCACTAGGGGTAACAACATCCTCGATCTGGTCATGGCCAACATGAGCAACTGCTGCTCTACACCTGAAATTAACTCCTTCCTGGTCACATCTAACCGCAAGCTAATCACCATGCATATCCACATCCACTACTCTCCCACTGTAGAAGAAACAACTGTAAGAATCTTCTCCAAAGCAAACTTTGGGCTCCGAAAAATGGAGGTGGCAAACTTTACGACATCCATGCATTCAGAAAATAGCTGCTCAACTGCTGAATCACACACCATTGCGCTTTACAAACACATTCACAAGTGCATGGATAGAGCCATCCCAAACAGAATCAAGATGCTTACTTCCAAAATAAAGGAAGCCAATCTGGTGATCCCCTACCATAAACAAACTCTACAATAGAAGGAAGAAACTACTGCAGAAAAGGGTAAAGTCCCAGAACTGGTAAAAATCCCTAGCTAGCCTTAGCAAAAATGAGATACCTCCTCAAATCCTCTAAAGCTAGCTATGAAAACAAAATATCAGCGAATTCTAAAGACAACCCAAGGCATTCTACAGTTATGTCAAGAAATTTAGGGCAAAACTCAGGTCTGCTCTGAGCTACATCACAATAGCAACACATATACTGAGCCAGCTGACATTGCCAATATATTGACTGATAGGTTCAGTGCAATCTTTACCTCCCTTTCATCCCCCAAAGTGCCAATCACAATTCCCAAAGAGTGTCAAGTTCCTAATATTAGTGCTGCTTAGGTTAAGACTGCACTGGTCTAAAGCCAAGAACACAGGTTCCATGTGACCCGATAATATCCTTGGATGCATTCTACATGAGCTACAAAATGAACTGGCATCACACCTGAATGCCCTGTTCAATCACAGCCTCACTTCAGGCTTTGCACCAACCAAATGGTGAACAGCCATGGTCATCCCACTCCACAAAGGGGGAGCAATTACAGACCCCAGAAACTACCACCCCATTATCCTGTCTAGTCTGATATGCAAGGCTATGGAGCATATCATCATGGACCTTATAAATAGGGATATAGGAAGCCTCCAAACTCTAGACCCCACACAATTCAGATTTATGAAGGGTAGATCATGCCTACTCAATCTGGTAGACTTCTTTGAGTCCATCACCAGAGCTATGGATGAGGGCAATCTTGATCTTGCCAAGGCTTTTGATATCATTCCCCACTCGGGAATCATTGATAGACTCACTAATCTAGGCATTAACCCCTATGTCACAAGGTGGGTTGCTAACTGGCTCATGGATAGAACTCACACTGTGAAGGTTGCAGACTTCAAATTGGACTACCGACCAGTCAAGACTGGTGTCCACAGGGATCTGTCCTGGTTCCCCTTCTGTTTGGAATCTACTTCTCAAAAGTTCAAGCCAAAACAAAAGGACTCTGGCTGACAAGGTTTGCAGATGATTGCAAACTGAGAGCCATTATACAATCCCCAACTGACATAGACAGCCTACAAATGGGTCTCACTGTCACCAATGACTAGTGCCTGAACCACGGCATTAAACTAAATGCCAAAAAATGCATCATTATTTCCTTTGGGAAAAACTCTTTGCCCATGAACTACCACATCAATGGTGTTCCACTAAACTCAGAAGGTGTAATAAGAGATCTGGCAACACAGGCTGATAGCAACCTTTCCTTTGACAACCACATCACCACTGTGGTTAGAAAATCCTTTGGTGTAGCACATCTCACCACAAAGGGTTTCTCATCTAGGAAGAAAGAGGTCATTGTCCATCTCTACTCGTCCCTCATTAGACCTATTATAGAACACAATGCCCCTTTTGGCATGTACCTCAATAGTCACCTGCAACAGCTGGAAAGGCCACAAAAATACCTCACAAAGAGGATTCTAAGCATTAAACACATGTCCTATACTGACAGACTCAAAAAATTCCAGCTATACTCAGTCTCATATCACCTCCTTAGAGGTGATCTCTGCTTATCCTACAAAGCCATGTCTGACCCAGTGCTGCTAGACATGCTACATCTAAAAAAAAACAATCCTGTCATGCCACATGTTCCAGGGATATCAGTTTTGTTACCACATTAAATAGAACATGCTGGAGGGATAGGTTCCTTTCCCAGAGACTGCCCATGCTCTGGAACAGACTTCCTATCCACATCAAACAGAGTTCCTTTCTTGCCCTCTTCAAAAGAAATCCTGAGTGGATGGGCAATAGAAAATTTACCCTCAGGATCACCTCAGCTGCCTTGATAGATAGAGGCAATGGGAACTAACATCTGTTGACATGCTACTAGTGATTCTTTTTGGCTAGGCTTACATAGGTCCTAGGGCCATTAGCCTAGTACACACCTATAAAACAATTGTGATATGAACTCTGAATGTTCACTGCATGGCTGATTGACAGTGTAAACACCTTCAGTGACCACTGTATACAGGCTACAGAAATTCAATATCCACACCACAACAAGCCAATTAATATGTGATGTGGCTATCTCACCACTATCAACCAAATAATATGTGATGTGTCTATCCCACCACTGCCACCAATTAATATGTGACACCCCTGCACTGGCCCAGTAATCAAGGAGCCTCAATCCTCACCACTAGCACCAGTGATGGACATGCACATTAGGAGGATGACAAGTACACACACAGTAAAGTGCAATTTCCCTTAACAGCACACAGAGATCACAGTCAATGAGGGGCTGTTTTTCCCTCTTTCTCCAGATCCCCAATAAGACGCCCCACTGGCACAGCTATATAGGTGCTTCCCTAGCCAGGGTTCCAAGCCAAGTTCTCCCAGCACTCTCTCTGTCCAACCAGTGTTTCGTGGCCCTGCCCAAGTAGTTGACACACACACACACACACACACACACACACACACACACACACACACACACACACACACACACACACACACACACACACACACACACACACACTTTGAGATTTTATTTATATACAAGCACACACCTGGGAAAGGCTGGCACAGCTTTACTAGCTATGACCCAACCATAGGGTTGTTAGCACTGCCACCAGAACCACTTATCAGCTACTTTAAGGCCCTTCCCAAAGGGTGACCAATCTTACTGTGTGATGTTACTATTATCCAAATTGTAAGTGTGACCAAGGCCAAGGCTATTTAAGAGTGGCCTATACAGTGTCACCAAATACATATGTAAGTACTCTAAG
This sequence comes from Protopterus annectens, assembly GCF_019279795.1. NCBI lineage: Eukaryota > Metazoa > Chordata > Ceratodontiformes > Protopteridae > Protopterus > Protopterus annectens. Next base: position 16,374,496 of record NC_056736.1, read on the forward strand.
AGCTTAAATATCTCTAAACAAACCAGCCACAATTAAAAAGGTTAAATATATTTAATAATAAATAATAACTCAGCACAGTGACTACAGAGTTCAGAATCACAGGAAATATTTTAAAACAGCATTGCAGGACAGTCCCAAATAAATACAGAAAACATCTAAACCAATCTTTACTATATTCCTATCCATCTCTAAAAGAAACTATCCTCTAAATAACTTACTTACAGAGCAAGGCAAATGCAGATGAGAAGTGCTGAATGAATGTTTTCAGATTGAGGACAAGATACAAAATGCCCAGTCTCTGAGAGAGTTCCCAAATTAAAATCAAAGCATTACTGCTGGGTGAACTGTATGACATCTCTATTTGTCACCTGCCTTCAGCTCCCAGGCTAAACAGATACTTAGAATTTAGCAGCTCTGTGTCAGAGGTATATATCTAGAACTGGAAGTCGTAAAACAGTTAAACACTTTTACATTTTAAACCTAGTAATTATTTCTGTTTCAAGACAATAGAAAACCCTGCAGCTCTAGACATCCTGTCTCTTTGCATTAATTAACATTTATAGCACAGTCATAAACAATATCAACTTATTTTCTTGAAGTTTTGCAAGTTAACTCTGTATGTTAGAACTTCTACCATTAAAACACACATCTGCACATGTATATGGTTTATACCTATTTCTACTGTTTTCCAGCAGAGTACACTGTGGTTACATTCTTGAAGCTCAGTACATAACATAGAGTTCAACACACACTTCTGCATCTGCAGTTTAATATCCACATAACATATAGTTCTCTTACATTTGTAAGACAAGCCTATGGATCATATTAATATTCACAAATAACGTGATTATTTACAAAATTCCAGATAGCTGGGCTGGCAGCCTCACACTGCCTGCAAATCCTGGTACTTTATGACTTTGTGTCTCTCTGTATGTAAGACACTATAGTCACTAGGTGTAGCGATTTCAGTAATCAATGCTACTTTTGTTTTCTTTTCATGGACTATTATATCTGGTTTTCTCACATTTATTTTTTGAACTGTTGGTGATGGATTATCCCATGTGATATAAACTTCAATTTCTATAATACTTTGTGGCTCGTGTTTCAAGTGTTTTTCAGCTACTTAAATTCAGTCCTCAAGCTACCTGTATACAATATGCGGACGACTCCACAATAATATGCTCAGCCACATCTCCATCTGAACTATAGTCCCTAACCCAAAAGGCATTCAATACAGTAGAAAAATGTTTTTTACAGCACTGCCTCCTCTTGAACCACAAAGAAATAAAACTTTTGCTTTTTACTCCAACCCGGAAGTCCACCCCAGTAGATTTTACAGTCATATCTAATAATGGCACTCTCATATCTCCTGACCCAACCACCAAACTCTTAGGAATAACAATAGATAGCAACCTTAACTTTGATACTCATATTAACAACACAATAAAAACAGTCAATAAGAAATTGGGGTCCCTCTACAGAATCAAACCCTACCTTACACCATTAGCTAGAACCACTATAGCCCACACTCACTTAATCTCCACACTCCTCTATGCTTCATCTATATATACTAATCTGTCAAAAAATAACCTCAACAAACTGGCAATCTCCTACAATAATATTGCTAGATTTGCCACTGGCACTCCATTTAGAACCCATCATTGTCTTAATCTAAAGCAGCTAGGATGGCTAGCGTTACAAAATCAGCTTCAATTTCACCAGCTTACTATTGCCCATAAGACCCGTTATCAACCTACCAATACTTGAATACTCTCTAGTCTCATTACCACTTACAAAAATCTTAAAAACTTATGTTCCACAAAAAAACTACGTCTGTACAAGCAAATCCAACAACTTGGCAGGAGACTCTCTGTTCTCTAACACTGTTGGAAAACAATGGAACCTACTTCCCACTGAACTTTTATCACTGTCTTCAATAATACTTTTCAAACATAAACTGAAACTATATCTTAGAACACATTGGTTATGCCCCTGTACTAACCCTGACTAGCTCACCATGTTTATACTAATGGCTACTCCCCACCTTTTACTCTTCTGTACTAACTCCAGACTTTTTAAATAACCAAAGAGACCATGATCTTGCAATTTAAGTTAATGTAAGATATGTATATAAAAAGATCTTTTATGCATAAAACTTTTTTTGTGTTTTTGTTAAGATTGCTAAAAGTATTGCATTTTTGCTAACATCATCTATTATGTTCTTGTACTGTAGCAACATTTTTTATTGTAATTGTGTGTGTTGGAGCTTATCTCCCCAGGCCTCTACTAAAAATTGACATGTATCCAGTTAGACTAGCCTGGTCAACAAATGTAAAATAAAAATAAAGATAAAATAAAATACTTCCATATTATAATGCTTTCACAATCCCCAATGCAACAATCTTGCTACATTATTTTGCCTTTTAGTATATAGTCCTTCTGCCATTAGTATATCACAACCAGCAACATGATGTGCAACTGTTTGTAATTCTGTTTTACAAAATCTACATTTGTCTGTTTCTCCCACATGTTCAATGGACTTTGTAAACCAACATGTATGTAGTCCACTATTCGGGCCGCCAATATTAACCTTTCTTCTTTTGGTTAAAATTCACCTCTCCTTAACCATTTTCAATCCATATCAACTTGAAGTTGTTCCAAGAATTTCCTATACTTTCAACTATATTTAAGCATTTTCCATATTTCTTGCCTTCTCACCTGATCCTTCACCTTGTATTTTTTCTTTTGTTTTTTTGCAAATTCTGTTGCTATCTGATTTTTATCTACTTCTGGTTTGATTTCCATTCCCATTGATGCCAATATGCTTCACTAAACTAAGCAGGGAAGTCATCTTAGGCTTGTTTTCCTCATGTTTCAAAACTTTGACTACATTTAGGTCTTGTGAGGTCAGAAGATATGTATGCAGTGCCAATATCGCAGATCTATACATGTAATCAATTTCGAGGAGGCCCATACATTCTTCAGAATGAGGAATATATAGTCTTGGTATGTAATGATTTTTATAAATAATTTGTTGAGCATGAAGCATCCTTCTCGTTTCCATGTCCAAACTTTCCAACATCTTTTGGGGCCAGTCAATCACTCCAAAACACTAAGTTAGGTCAAGAAGAGCAAATTGGTTTATAGCTTGGAATTATTCCTAGATGTCAATGATGTTTTTAGTATTAATTTAAGCCTTCTAAAATATTCCTTGCTAAGTTTTATTCACATTTGTTCATGCTTTATTACTAATCCTTCATCAATCCCCAAATATTTATACACTCCCTCTTGCTCAAGTTCTTTTATATCACATTTCTGTCCCAAACTGGTGTTTTCTTGGTACTGTAGCTTTCCTGCTTTAAAGGTTGTTTTTGCACATTTATCAAGACCAAATGATATTCCTATATCATCTGAAAAAGTTTTGACCACTTGCAGTTGTATTTTAAATTTCTTGTCTAATGAACTATACAGTTTTAATCATCTACAAAAAGAAGAAGAGAAGGCTTTACACTTTGTTGTTTTCTAGGTGGCAAAATATAGCCATGACCTAATCTATTAAGTAGCCAGCTTAATAGGTTAATGACAAGACCAAAGAACAGTGATGAAAGAGAGTCACCCTGGAATATCCCCTTTGAGTTTTTATCCCTGGAATAATAATTTGTCCTTTATGATGGCTTAACTACAGAATGGTTTGCACTGTTTCATGGTCACTGTAATGTAATCCATCAGTGTAGGGTGTAACATTTTTAAGCACTCTTTTATCCATGAATGTGGGGTACGGTCAAATACTTTTTTAATAGTCTATCCATGCCATACTAAAATTCTTCCCCTTTTTACAGTTCTCCAGTATGACTGTAACATCAAGTGATCCTTTGTTCCATATGACTTTCTTTTATTACCCTTTTGTTCTATTACCATAATTGAGTTTTCTTCTAAATGACTATAAACTCTGTCAGCATCAATTCCTGTATATAGTTTATATGTTGTCAGAAGGCAAATTATTGGTCTATAGTTTTTAGGATAGCTTGCAGGTTTGCTGTTAAGTAGGAGTATTGTTTTTCTGTTTTTTACCCAGACCAGGCTGGTGTCTGTTCAGGGTGGACATATAAATAGTTCTTAGTCATGGCTAAATCTTCATTTAAAGATGGTAATACTAACCAGAAGTTAGGTACTGCATCTGGGCCTGGGGTGTTTGAATTGTTAGCTTTTCTTAACTCTCCTTCTTTTCCCTTGCTACCCTGTAATTTTGTGGTAAGACTTTATCTAGTATTAATTTAGCTGCACAGTAATATATACAATTTACTCTATTATGTTACATGAATTTCTGTGGACAGTCCTAATTATTGTGTTCATTTGTTTTATCAAACTTCTAACCTTTTGGGTTTTATTGACTTTCTATAATCTCTTTCTTTCACTGACCATAAAATGTCTTTCCATCTCTGTTAAATTAAGCAACTCTTCTCTTAGGTCATTTTCCACGAAACTGAGAGCATATTCTTTATTCTTCATTTCCTGTGGGCATTCTATAGGTAGCTCCACAGCATCTTCCTGTGCCATACTCTCTTCAGTTTCATTCTGTGTCAATCATTGCTCTTTCATATGGGATCTCACTGACCCCACAACATTGGCTGTATTAGAGTTGCCACAGTTTCCTGTTCCTCCCTTTGCTGTGCACCTCCAGCTGAACATTTGCACTTATTTCCTATGAAAAGCTCCAAAGTATCTTCACCTGACAACTGATCAGATGTTTCCCACTCCACTGATTTCACCTTCATTTGGGTCCCATTCTATTTTGCTGTGATGTTTTCTGAGTTTAAATTTCTGTACTAAATCACTCACTTCACAGGTAGTCAATAAACTCAGTTTTTATTTCTTTAACTTCTCCATCACAAATCCTCTTTTCTACTTTTCTGCTTTGTTTTCTTATTTTTTGCATTGTTAAATTGTCTGTGTCTGGATGCATTGCCTATATTTCTCTTCATATATCTTTGGTGCTGCTCTTTTTGTTTTGATTATTTTTGCTTTCTCTGCTGCATAAATATTGCACCATATTAAATCTCTTTTTTCTTTCCCATGCCCATATTCTTCTTCAGATGTCTCCTGATCCTCCTGTTTCTCCTTACTTTGGGGACTCGTTCCATCATGCTGTGATGTAACCTGTGCTAAAATTTCTACACTAAATCCTTCAATTTGCAAGTGTTCCATAACTTCAACTTCTATTTTTTTAACTTCTATTTCACTAATCTTCTGTTCTGTATTCCCTCTTTGTGATCTTGTTTTTTTATTCAGAAATTTTCCATATCTGGATGCCTTCGCCTGTATTTCTCTTTAAATATCTTTGGGTCTGCCTTTTTTGTGTTTATTAGTTTAGCTTTTTCCTCTGCATAAATGTTGCACAAGATCATATCTCTCTTTCTTTCCTATGTCCATATTTCTTTTTTATACGTTTCAAAAGTCTCTAGACTTTGTTCTTTATATTTTCTTACTTCCCCAGTTGCTTCTTTTTCCAAACAGAATAAGGTTCCTTGGTCTACATAATGTTTTTCATAAATCTGTTGTTTTAATAAACACAATTTTTTATTTGAAACTTCTGACTCTTTCTTGTGGAAGTATTTTTCTTTCCTTTAATTTTTCTCTTAATATTTTTGTATATCTTTTGTCTAAAACAGTAAGTGAGAAGGTCACTGAAAAACCAATCAGTAAAAACAAAATGAAAACTCCAGCAAAGCTAGAACTTCCACTGAGTGACCTCCCAAACCTCTTGTATCAGAGGCACATGGGATTTATGCAAGTGACCCTTATGAACATCAGGTGTTTCAGCTAATTGGTGATTCTGAATGCCCAAGACTTGTTTCATTGTTTTAATGGACAATTTCAGGCCAATAAAGCCTAACCCTACTAGCTGTGGATATGCATATTTCGGCCTTGTTACGACCTCGTCAGCACAGCACAAGCAGAGTGTTTGACTAAGCATAAGAAACACAGGGCTGTTATACCCAGCTGATGTCCATTATCATTAGGGTCACTGCAATGACCTTCTTTTGTCTAGAAATTCTGAGTTTCTTACACAATAGTAACAATACATAAGTTCTCTCTTATCCTCAGTAGTCCACTGTATTGTCTTTATGACTCTTCTTTGTGCTATCAGTTTTTGTGATTTTTGTGGACTGTTACTTCCTTCTAAAAATGGGGCCATCCTCTCTCTAAGCCTGGCCTAGCCCCATTGTAGGAATAGTTCCATGTCTTAAGGATTCTACACTGTCATTTTTTCCAGTCCTGGCACCAGTGTGCCTACCTGGATTGGGCACTTTTTTATCCTGGGTCTTGTGCACTCAGTTACCTTTTTTTATTTTTTTAATCTACTTCTGTCTGTAATATATGCTATATAAATACAGTTTATATATCAATGTCATCTTGGTGAGATTTTGTAAAAAAACAGAGTCCACCTTGTGAAGGTACTCACCAAGACTTGAGGATGAATTTAATTTCAGCAATACTACTCTCTTTTGCTTATTGACATATTATGTCTCCATTTGGACCCCATAATTTCAGTGAGATAATGCTTCTGGCAGAGTAGGTTTGTATATTTATTTAGCCTGTAATGTGGATGCAAGTCATTTAGACTCTTGAAATTGGAAGTCTTTCAAACTTTTCTTGTATAAATCCACGGTATCGTTATTTTTCACATCTGAAGGCAGATGGTTTCAAGGGGTGGGTCCTATTCCAGTTAATACCTTTTCACTGATTTTTTGCTTTTTTTATTGTAGCCTGTTCATAATAATAGTGTCATCGCAATTGCTTCTGAGTGCATAATCTTGTTCTCTAAGTGGTGGCAATAATCTACAATAAGAATTTTGAATATCAGTGTACCTATCAGCAAAGTATCTCATCTTGATATAGGCAGCCAATGAGTATTATAAAAGTAGGTCACAATAATGTTTTCTATTATTTCCAAGCAGGGCAAATTTCAAGACTCTTAGTCCTAGTCTTTGATGTTTTTTCTGTGTTATGGACTAAATATAGACTGAGTGGTAGAGCATTTACTTTCTTACTTTCTTAGGAATTAAAACATTTTTTTCTCTTTTTTTGTTATCGATATTCTTGCGGCAGGAGAGAGAAAATTGAAGATGCAATATCATGACTATAGTTGAGAGAGAACTTTACCGGTAATAATGTTAGTATGAGTAGTACATTAAGGAGGAGGTCAAGCTTAACTCTAAGGGTTTTTTGTTAAATTTGTTAGGTACAAAGTTACTGCTTACCTATGGAAATACCAAAGATGGTATTATGAGGTCTTTATATGAGGTTAAAAACACCATAACATTGTTTTTGCTGGGGCTGATTAATTGTCTATTACAGTGAAGCTATGTGCAAAGAGCTGGACATTTGGATTGGAGATCTGCACATATTTTAATTTCCTCATGCAAAAAAATATCATTTACATACATTATGATATTAAATTAGTAGAAAAGGTTGAACATTTGTTAAAAATATAAATGGGAAGTTGTCACCATGCTGGGAATATAGAAATGGCTAATATGGAATTTCAGTTATATTTTGTATCAGAAAAGGCACAATTTGGTATAGCTTAAATATTTACTGAGTGTGAAAGTATGAAATGCATGTAACAGGTATAATTGGTGAGAAAATATGATACTGAATAGTGGTACAAAAACGAAAGGGAGAAAGACAAATTATAGAAGGACAGACATTGAGCATTATATTCTGATTGCTAAATAGGACCATATGATTTGTAAGGATAGTGGGTGAAGACTTGTATACATGGAAAAAGAAGACTAAATGGAGTGTGAAGGCCTAGTTCTGGAAGTGCATTGAGAAGAACTCTATTAAGCATGGGTGTAAGATAGGAAGATTAAACAGGAAGAAGGATGAAAGGAAGATGGAGAGCTGAGGATGAAAGATGGTTACAGGTATATTTTTTGGGACATGTATAGGAGAAATGGTAAACTTGACATATGCAGATAACATTTCATAGATACTGCACAAATGAAGAAACAAAGACAAATAAATAACAATAGTATCATTGAGATCACCTATTAAAGTTTTTGCATGCTTCAGTTCTATCATGCATGGAGTGCTATAATGTCCTTTACCTTGAGTCTGACTCTAAAGATGTTGGTCACCTTCAAGCAGCACAAAATATTTTATATAATTTCCACTATAATCAGCAGGCAATGGATGACCCTTTTTTTCTGTTTTCATCTCCTGACTAGTGAAATTAGTTTTTCTGAAAAAATGTAGATGCAATGTGGAATATGGTTCCCATAATCATGTGTGCCAAGTTACCAAAAAAAAAAAAAAAACAAATTTAAGGCTAACAGAGAATGTTGACAATTGTTGAACACCTTTAAAGATGTCCCAACACCATTTGTATTTATACTTGACAATTGCTACTCTCCTTTAAAGCTACCCCTAGTCTCCCACTAGTTATATATACTAACTCTAAGACTGTCATACCTTGTAGAAAATGAAATGCTTCAAGACAAAGATTTCTTAGAAATAGTATTTTTAAGTCCTCATTTTCACAGTCAGTTTTAACTATTCTGGGGCTCATATTTTCAGGACTTGTAATTTAAAACTGTCAGCATGTGATGATTTTAAAGGTACCTTAAAACATTTTCTTCTTGAAACCTATTTTAATGTAGATCCTGTTGTGTAATTAAATATAATATAGACCTTTTTTAAATAAATAATGCCTTGATTATGTCTATTTATTTTAATGTTATATGCAGATAATGTGCATGACAAAAATACATTTATTTACATCACTGGTGGATGATTAACTCTAAAATTCCTCTAAACTTTCCATAGATTTATACTTCATTATAAACTAAATCTCACAGTATGCGCTCACTGCTCCAATGCACACATGTCCCAAAAAGCAACCCCTCACAAAATAACAACCACCAGCAAAATCTCTACACTTAGTATTCAGAAGAAAACATAAAATAAAATATAACAAATTAAATTACAGCTTGAAACATATCTCACCTTATGAAACAAGGGTTAAATAAAACAGTAAACAAAATGAACAAATGATACACTAAACATAATTACTCAATTAGAATATATAATTACTAACTTAATGGTCATGATTCTGTTTAAATTAAGATTAACCTAACTAAAAAAAGCAATTACACTATGAAACAAGCAAATTGTAACAAAACTCTCACTTCACCATATTATATGAAAAATGGTAGCTTATACTACCGAAAAAAAGAAAAAAGATTGAAAAATGCCTCAGATGAGTTATAGAAAAACACCCACAATATGTTCTACTCCATAAATAAAAAGTAAGAAACTACCTATAACATTATTTAATGGATAATTACACAGTTTGTTTTCCCATCCCAGTTTATTCTGTATTTAAATCTAAGAAAAATAAAGGAAACTGATGAGTGGAATATGTTGGGGTCTGGTTTGTGTAAAAATGAAATATCCTGTACTGTAGGATTATTGAATTTAGTCTGAGGTTTATGTCATTAGCACATTTCCCAAAACTAATTTTCCAAACTGTCAGGATAAGATATTTTGGATACTGCCCTTTGTGTTGCAGTCAGTTAGCTGATTACTGGTTCATTTTGTCCCAGAAGATAAAGCGTCTGGTTAAATATATGTGTAAAAGCTGAGTATATATTTAATCACAGGGAGTTGCTCACATGCAGTGAGCAATGTTTTGGGTATGTCATCTGTCTTATATCTTGAATACTCATTGTGGTTCAAGACAGATGTTGGGTTTGTATGTGCCTATGAGTCTGCCAATGACTATGTGTTTTTGTGCAGCTTAGGACTTGAGAGATGGAATTTGTGCAGGTAATATTTGCTGTCAGTGGTGAGAAGTATAAAGTGAGTCTGGGTTTTGTTTGTGTGAATGACTTGGTAGAAATGCTTCATTTAGATGTTCCTTCGCTTTTTTTTTCAACTGTCGCTGATGTCATCTGAGCTAGTTAACAGATTGTTTATTTTTCAATGGTGAACAGAATTTTGCTGGCATCCTTTATAAATGGTCCCTGATGATTCTTTCAGTGCAGGCACCTAGCAAATGGGACACAATATTTTAAAGCTCAATTTACTTCAGTGAAGAAAAGGCAAAAACACTCAAAGACAATAACATGGAAATATAGCGCCAAACTATATAAATAGTATTTACATTAAGAGAAGGTGTAGATACTGAATTCAGGTTTACTTAAAAAATAAAGTGACTCTTTAATATTATTTTGTGCATAACCTTCCTTCCTTTTCAGGATCTTTTATTTTGGGCGCTCTCCCCATCTTTGCAACGATGTTGGGAACACATTTTTTCCATTCTATTTGATTTCCTAGCAGTCCAGTAGTTAAATACTGATTTATCAGGCAATCAAAGCAGCCCTAGTACACTTTGAGGACTTGTTTCTCAAGCAGATATGAGATGAGCAGGCACGAGCATCTTGCACTGATCTGAAGAGTCAAAAACTCACTTTGCGTGCCTTTGTGTGATAGTGCGATTGGGTGAGTGTTGAATGCATTGTTAAGAAATACCTCTAATAAGGTAATTTACTTACATAATTCTTTAAGGAAAATTGCTGAGATCCAAAGTTTTGCATATTGTAAATGAGTATTGGGATTTCAGCAGTTTAATAACAGATTTTATTTCTTCACTGTTTAGTACATGCGTCAAAGAAAGCAACTCTTTCTTCGTCCAATTTAGTAGAAAAATCAGATTTACATGGTGTTTATTGTGAATCAATTTGAGCAGTAATAGAAGACCATTCTATTTCCTTGATATTTAAAACATTACAATAGAAAGTAAACTCTTTTTCTTGCTATTAAGTAAAGTAATTCTGCCTTGGCATCTATTTAAATATTTTATGTTAAAATAAAACTATAAGGAGATGTGTGTGTGTGTGTGTGTGTGTGTGTGTGTGTGTGTGTCTGTGTGTGTGTGTGTGTGTGTGTGTGTGTGTGTGTGTGTGTGTGTGTGTGTGTGTGTATGTGTGTGTGCGCATGTGTGTTTGTTGGTATTTAGTTGGTGTTGCAATACTAGACAATTTTATTTCTTTATTTATCAGTATATTAATTTTATATAGTAATACCTTTTTTTACTATTTAGTACAAGAAAGACTGTTTTGGTATTCACTTACAAAATCTCTGGATTAATTTAAATATCAACAGAAATTTTAAACACATACACATTGAAAGTCTCATTAAACTATGAATACTTATCTGAATGTTCTGGATGTAACTGTATTTTAAGAGCAGAATTTTTTTTTATAGGTTCATATGTTCATAGGTAGGTACTAGGCAATTGGCCCTAGGGCCTATATAAGATAAGCCAAATGGTATCCTGGCTTTTGCAACCCAAGAAAATTTCCTGTGCCCTTGTCAAGCAGAGCCACAGAAGTGATCCCGGGATGAATTTCCTATCTCCCATCCAATCAAGATTTTTCTTGAAGAGTGCTACTGAGGAGCTTTGTTTGAATAGATAGGTAGTTTGCTCCAGAGTATGGGAAGTCACTGGGACAGGAATCTATCCCTCCAGCATGTTCTGTTTATTGCGGTGACATGGTTCAGGTCCCTAGACCATGTAGCTCGGAGGGATTGGACTTTCTTTAAGTGGAGCATGTCCAACAGCTCTGGGTTTGACATAGCTTTGTATGTTAGGCAGAGATCGCCTCTAAGTAGGAGATATTTGACAGAGTAAAGCTGGGTTTTTTTGAGACAGTCTGCGTAGGGCATCTGTTTGAGGCTGCTAATCTTCTTTGTCAGATATTTCTGTGGCTTTTCCAGTTGTTGCAGATGTCTTGTGAGGTACATACCAAAAGGGACATTGTACGCTATAATGGGTCTAATGAATGATGAGTAGAGGGGAACAATGACCTCTTTTTTCCTGGATGAGAAACCTTTTGTGATGAGGTGTGCCATGTAGAATTATTTCCTGACTATTGTGACAATGTGATTATCAAAGGAGAGACTACTGTCCAACTGTGTCCCAAGGTCTCTTATCACACTTTCAGTGTTAAGTAGACTATTGCCTATGTGGTAGTTCATGGGTACAGAGTTTTTACCAAAAGGGATGACAGTGCACTTTTTGGCATTGAGCTTGAAGCCATGGCTTTGACACCAGGCATCTGTCTCAGTAAGGTCCTTTTGTAGGATGTCCACATTGTTAAGAGTTTTGATTATGGCTCCTAGTTTGCAGTCATCTGCGAACTTTGTTAGCCAAAGACCTTCTGTGTTAGTCTGTACTTCAGAGAAGTAGATACCAAACAGGAAAGGACCCAGGACTGAACCCTGTGGTACTCCACTTGTCACTCGTCTGAAGTTGGATTTAGAGTCTGCTTCTTTCACAGTATGGGTTCTGTCAGTGAGCCAGTTGGCAACCCATCTTGTGACAGAGATTTGTACCTAGTTTAGTGAGTTTATCTATAATTCCAGAGTGGGGGATGGTGTTGAAAGCATTGGCGAGATCTAGATAGGCTGTGTGAACCACCTTACCCTCATCTACGGCTTTGGTGACCGCTTCAAATAAGTCTATCAGGTTTAGGAGACACGATCTGCCTTTTACAAACCCGAACTGGGTAGGGTCCAGAGTTTGGAGATTACCAATGTCATTGTTTATAAGTTCCATGATGATACGTTCCATAGCCTTGCAGACCAGGCTCGTCAGGCTGATGGGGTGGCAGTTCCCAGGGTCTGTGGTGGCTCCCCCTTTGTGGAGTGGGATAACCATTGCTGTGCACCATTCAGTGGGCACAAAGTCTGAGGTGAGGCTATGATTGAACATGGTAATTAGATGGGGTGCCAGTTTGTTCTGTAGTTCGTATAGAATGCAGCCTGGGTAATTGCATACAGTAATTGCATTAAGCTAGAAGAATTAATCATGACTGTAGAGAGTAAAATAATGAATCCTGCTACTAATTGTGAATGTAGTAATGGCAAGGCAATTTGTACCATGGTCAATTTTATAAAGAGTTGGATAAAGGATATAGGTACCGTTCTGTCAGATAATTATGATAATCTTGATGTCGCTGATAAAGAAGCCAATACTAACACAAATTTCAATCAAAAAGGAAGAGGAAAAAAGAAGAAACTTATCAAAATTAAAAATTAATAAATAAATAAATAAATCAGGGTATTCTAAAAGAAAAGGAAGGGCTCTCAAACCTATATCGCCAGGCAATAGTTCTACTCCTGAGCAAAACTGTGATTCTCTTCTACACGATATTTCTGTTTCCCCTTTGTTTACTGATTTCTCATCCTTAACACAAACTTGCTGTTTTAAATAGTCACATGGTTAATGAGAATACCCCTAAATCTATGAAGGAAAAAAATAATGGAATTTCTACTGACATGCTGTATAGAAAGTGTGTGAAAAAAATGAAGAGACAAGACTGGGTGGTACAGCAAGTTTGGACATTCTGGAAGTTAACAGAATGATGAATATATCTGTTTATGGCAATGTTAATACAGTCTGTCCAGCATTAGACCCTAACATTTTTGGGTGTCCTGAGAGACAATAGCATGATGAAGATAGAATTTTCTTAATTATTTATTTTTTTAATTTAGTTTTAAAACTATAGCTAAACAAATCAATTATAAAACAAACGAATAACTATTTACATAGGTCCACCATTGATCAATACATCAAAGTTATACATATCAACAACAATTAATATTTTTCAAGCCAAAGCGTTCAACACTATTCCCCACTCAGGCGTAATAGATAAACTTTCTCAACTAGACATCAATCAATATGTTACCAGATGGATAGCAAACTGGATCACTGATAGATCCCACCTAATCAAAATAGGGGAAGCCACCTGAAGCAGTAGACTGTACCGAGTGGTGTACCCCAGGGATCGGTCTTGGGACCTCTGTTGTTCAGGATATACATCTCTGAGGTGCAGATCAATACCAGTGGGCTATAGCTGACCATGTTTGCAGGTGACTGCAAGCTGGGCACCATCACCAATTCCTCAAGTGATGTGGACGTCATCCAAGAGGGTCTCATCCAAACAAATGACTGGTTGCAGAAGCATGGCTTCAAGCTGAATGCCAAAAAATGCATCATCATCCCCTTTGGGGAGAGTGACATCCCCACATATTATCACATTAATAACAATGTTCTAAGCATGCAATCAGTCATGAGGGATTTGGGCCCTCAAGTTGATAGCAACCTGACTTTTGACCACCATGTTGCTTCACTTGTACGGAAAGCTTTCTACATGACCCACCTCATAAGTAAGGATATCTCATCCAGGGACAAGGAGGCGATAACATCTCTGCATTCTTCCCTTGTAGGGCCAGTTATTGAGTAAGGAACCCCCTTCAGCATGTACCTTGCAAAGCACATGCAGCTGCTGGAGAGACTACAGAGGTTTCTCACCAGGAGAATCCAGGGTCTCAAACATCTACCCTACACAGATATGCTAAAAGCCCTGCCCCTCTACTCAGTTTCATACAGACTCCTCAGAGGTGACCTCCGTCTGACATGCAAAGCAATCTTAGACCCCGCCTTGATGGGACTTCTGCATATCTGCAAGTGAAGATTTACTCGAGTAACCCACATGCATGACATCAACCTCGTCTGTGACATAGGTTTACTATTAAAATGGCAATTGGACTATTTCCTAATTGGAAACACTGATCATCCTATTTCGACATTTAAAAATAATGGAAAAAAAATTTGAACTCACAACAGGGAATGCACACTAGCATTCGCTGCTGTGGAGTCAACATTTTGAATGCAGTTGCACTGTAGTGGGGATTGGAAAATGTACCCTTTCCCTCACTGTAGTGTGACCTCAGAGTTTGCATATATAAGTAGCGGGTGTGTGGGGTGCAAGGGAGGCAAGCTCCCCTGCAAAATCGTTCATTGCCAATGACTGGAAGTGTAGTATTTTCAGTAAAGTCGACATTCCTGAGATGTTGACTTTCCAGAAGTACCTCTTTCAGTCATGTTTATGTTCATAGATTTGATTTCCGACATTTTTAATTAAGCTTAGAAAACATTTTAATTTCTAATTACAAAAACATTCTGAAGATTAACTTCCATATTCAACCCTTTAGGGTTTACAGTTTTATAGTTTACAATAAATCTACTTTCAATTAGATTTAATTTGCTAACAAAATCACTGCCACAAGAAACTGTTGGTTTGGCTGGGACAGAAAAGAGAAAAGTAGAATCACAGCCCAAGTGGACTGTATGGAAATGCTCCGCTACTGGACTTTTAAAATTGCAGTTCCTGATATCACCCAAATGTTTCATAATATGCACCTTTACCTTCCTTTTAGTTTGCCCCACATACCACTTAATCCTTTCACAGCAACAGCCTATAATAAACCCACTATTTGTTTTCCTGCTGCCCCTGGGATAGGGGCCTGGATGGTCTGTCCCTGCAGGGCTTACCTTGGCCATGTCTGCAAGGTGCAGAGAATGAACAGTGCTTAGAGGGAAAGTTCCTGCTGAACCTGCGAGGTTGAACCTGAAAGAAATCCTTTACTGTTTGCATAGATTTTGCTTTGTCTTCCATCTTTTTAAGCACCTCTTCTGCCTTTACTCCAAAATAAGCAGTTCTTATCTAGGGGTGCATCAATTAGTTTAGACTTGACATAATCAGGGAGAGGTTGTTCCTTCAACCATGCATGTCTCCTAATGACAGATCCTGACACTGCTGCCCTGCTTATGGCTTCTAGGGTGTCATATCCACAGTGTAACAAGTGTTTGGCCACTTGACAAGTAGAGTGCAGTAAATCTGTTAATTCCTTCAAATTTGCACAGTCAGGAAAGGTTGAAATCTTTTGTTTTAATAGTTCCAAAGTGTGTTGTTGATATTTTAACATATGGAACTGACAGTTGAGTGGTCTGATAGCTAAGGTTGCAGAGGTGTATACTTTTTTACCCCATCTGTCCAGAGCTCTGGAATCCTTGTCAGAAGGAACAGGATTCTTGGCAGAACTAGTCTTAGCTCCCTTAGGTCCCTGTGTAATGACATCTGGGTCTGTGGCAGGATTTCTGTACAGGTATTTGTGAGTATCTGGTACTCTTTAATACCTGTCAGGTTTACTGGGAGCAGGTGAGAGGGCGTCAGGGGCTAAGCTGGATTTATGGAAAACATCATCCACCACTTCAAAAATAGGAGGGAGTGGCCTGGGGTCTGCACTGGGGCAGGTCCAAAAACTCTCTTAGTCTTTTCTTAGACTGGGGGAAATCCTGAGAATCCCATTGGAAATGCTCCCTGAGGGTGTGAAGGGTTTCCCCAAAGGAAAGGTCTTCAAGTGGGGAGGCAGAGGGAATGGATTCCTCTGCATCTGAATCCTCATATGCAGTCAGGGGTTGTTGTTCCTCTTCAAAATCTGAATAGTCAGATTCCTCAGAATTTTGTTCTGTTATAATTTATGGGGAAGGGTGTCTTTTTCTTTTAGAAGTTGTGGCCTGACTACTCCTGATAAGGGAAATGAGATCCTCCACCATTTTAAGCATTTGTGCTTGGGGTGGTGGAGCAGGAACAAGATGGTGGCTAGAGGCAGATTTTCTAGGAGTGTCCTGGCTTCTAGGCTTAAGAGTATGTTTTTTGTCTAGATTTGGTAATGTGAGAGGCCTCCTCGGAAGCCGGTACCTGCATTGCAGCTCTGGACCCAACCAAGGCAGAGAAGCTAAAGGCTCGGAAGATGAAGAAGATTTCTGAGGCATTCTGGACTCCAAAAAGGTCTTGGTAGAGGCCTGCATAGATGTCGAATTGGGCATCAGGGGCTGCGAAAGTGCCTCACTGAATTTCAGAGAACTGACGACCTGCTTAACGGTAGAGTCATCGGAAGGCTTAGTCTTGTGTGGTCTGTCTCTATCTTTATCTCTGCATTTTTTCGGAATGTCCATGGATTGTCGGCTGGTGGACACCATTTTGAAATGCAAAGACAGAAGACGAAAATACCTGTCTACAATAAGAGCTCTATGGCAAATGGTTCTCTTATTAAAGAGGGCACAGAACCGGCAATGGGGGGACATCATGGTCTGGGCCTAAACAAGTGATGCAGTATGAATGGAAGTCTCAGTGTGGGATCTGCTTTCCACAGGCGAGACAATTGTTAACTTTTTCGGACATTGGTTAGTGCAAGAAAAAAAAGGATCCCCAACGGGGTACTTCGGTTCATAGCTTCATAGGTTGGTACTAGGCTATCGGCCCTAGGGTCTATACAAACTTAGCCATAACAATTCCCTGGCTATTTCTTCTCACAGTATTTACTTCCCCAGACCACTGTCTAGCAGGGTGACTGACATGATCCCCGGGGTGACTTTCCTATCTTTCATCCAATCATCAAGGTTCCTTTTGAAGAGGGCCAAAGAGGTGCTCTGCTTGACATGTATGGGCAATCTATTCTAGAGTCTGCAGAGTCTCTGGGTAGGGAACCTATCCCTCCAGCATGTTTTGTTCATTCTGATGACAAACTTTAGATCCCTGGAGCATGTTTCTCTGAGGGACTGGGATAGCTTTAGACATTTTCAGCTGAAATTCAAACTTTGGTAGCGACTGACTGGCACACTTGCAAACTGCTTCTGCTACTGGCTCCACGGAAAGAAAGACTGATGTAATGGCATTGGCTGCTTTGCTTTATAGTACTGATGACCTGACATCAGACTACAGGTGACAGCAGCTGATGCAGAAAAACATTGACTCTGATATTCGGGTCGGCCAAGGGCTATCACAGCAGAGATAACCCACAGGTGATGACTACAACAGTGAAACACAAAGAACATCAAGAATTACTACAAATCTATAAACTCAAGAGCAAAATTGGTCAACACCTCTACAGCTGCTACCCTACCATTTTTTGGAACAAATTCCCATTGGAAATTAGATCACTTAAACAACTCAATGAATTTAAATTAGCCACCAAAGACTACCTAAAAAGTTGCTGGTCATGCCACTGTAGTCACCCTCCATAAACTGTCTTCCTCTCCTATGTAGCTTACTGTCTGCCCTCATTGGTTTTATTTCTGTTATGTGTCAGCTCTCTTACTCATCTTATCTAGGTAATTACCTGTCTCCTAATCTTAAAAATATTTCTATTTATATACTACCTGTTTGATCTTCACTAATTGTAACTACCTTGCCTGTACTTACAAACTTTGCAGACTGCTTCTGCACATATCTTAAGTTAAATGTCAACTTCAACTTTGTAAATAATTTTTATGCTTTTACTGTTCCAACTTGAAAATGTTAATGTTTTTGTTTATAATACTATTTTCATTTATAATTTTATTGTAAATTTGTGGAGCTTTTCTCCCTGGGCCTCCGCTGAAAAAGGGCTATCTGCTCAGCTATACAAACCTGGCAAAAAAATGTAAAATGAATAAATAAATACATACATTTTATTTAGTTTATTTATTTTAAATTTGCTGACCTGGTATGTCCGACTGAGCTGAAGATCCCTTTTTCAGTGGAGGCCCAGGAAGAAAAGCTGCATGTTTTATACAGTTATACATAACAAAAGCAATTAATAACAAAAGATAATACATATTTAATGCAAGCTTCAACAAAAAAAAATATGTTCAGAAGTATGTTCATTGAGAATAAGATGTACTAACTTAGGACGCTACTGTGAAGATTGGGTGAAGATAGATAAAGGCTGCCAGCCTAGCCAGGTAGAATTTTGGAGATAATTCTGTTATCTGTTAATATTAATGTAAACCAGAGGCTTGTTTTAAATGGTAAAAATAGTGTTACATGTGGAACTGGAAAAAAATGTAACGACAGTGCATTCTACTGACCAAGTAAAGCATGTTATTACCCTTTGATGTTAGGACTCAGAGCCAGTGAGTCTAGAGTGGGGCATCCTGCCTATTGTTTTAAAGCAGGAGTTAATGGCCAGAATTTGCATGCATAAATGTCATTTATTGCTCTGGTTTCTGCCCAGAGGTGAAGAATGTAAATGCAGTTTCTGTTAGCCTGGGAACCCAGTGAAGTGTGAAGAATGATGTAATGTGAACCAGGAATGTGATTTTAAAAACAGAGAGAATCAGAGAGCATTAAGCATTTTTGTTTTGACCATCCAACTCATCAGCACTGTCTTGCTCTATATGTAAGTTTATCTTAGACTAGTGTTTTTCTCTTAGAAATAGCTAGAAACTAAAACGATTAGACTAAGTGTTTTCTGTGATGTCAGAACTGTACTACTGAGTTATTTTAAGTATTTCTCTGTGATCTCTGAACTCTTGACTAGCACTGTATAGTAAAATGTATTGTCTTGTGTTTTGACTATTTGTTATTAAATATTGTAAACCCTTTCAACTGTGGCTGTTTTTGTAGAGATAATTTAAGCTCTTTAGAGTACTTGCATGCCTTTGGTAAATTGTACAAAGCCACTTCAATAGCTTTTGCCCTGGGCTATACTACCAATTGGATAATAATATTGCATAGTAATAATTGGACACCCTTTTAAGGGCCTTTGAGTAGCTGATAAATATTAGTGGGTGGTGGCAGCTGGTACTACCATATAGTCTGGGAAAAAGGGGTACAGCTAGAGAACCTGTGCCAGCCTTTCCAAGGAGTGTCTGTGTGGTTGTATAAACTATTCTTAAAGTGTGTGTGTGTGTGTGTGTGTGTGTGTGTGTGTGTGTGTGTGTGTGTGTGTGTGTGTGTGTGTGTGTGTGTGTGTGTGTGTGTGTGTGTGTGTGTGTGTGTGTGTGTGTGTGTGTGTCAGCTACTTGGGCAGGGACATGAAGCACTGGTTGGACAGAGAGGGGGCTTGAGGTCTTAGCTTGCCTACTAGACTGACATCTGGACCCTATAGCTATGCCAGTGGGGAGTCTTATTGGGGACCTGGAGAGCAAGGGAGCAACCAGCCCCGGACTTACTGTGATCTCTGTGTACTCTTAAGGGAAATTGCACTTTACTGTGTGTATTTGTTATCATTTCCTCCCATATGAGACACCCCTCACTGGTGTTAGTGGTGAGGATTGAGGGTCCTTGATTACTGGGCCAGGACGCTGGCGTCACAGCTACCTAGTACATTATAGATAATATTAAACGTTTTAGTTAGACAGTACATGTATTATTGAATGAACACACAAAGGTGTTAGCAGATTAGGTTAAATGTTATGAATCCAGTATAAACCCAAGGGTTCATGAAAGCAACATAAGATATTATGCAGTGGTGTGCGTATTGTGTAATGTAACATGAGGGCATAAGAAGTGACTATCTTGCTGTGTGGGGTAATTACCCTGATAGGTAAGAGGAACATTAGCATGATAGCTTAGTCTCCTGCTGCAGACAGATAGAGCACAAGGGCAAGAGAGTCTGTTATATTGTTGTGTAGAGTTGGCAACTTCATACCATAGTAAGACAGACCACAAGACTTGCTACTGGGAATGTAAGGTTTTCTGTACACATATATCACACCATGTGCTGCCAGAACAGTGCTGCAAGATGGAGGGCAGTGATAATATAACCATTTCCATTGTCATTTCTGTCAATGAGTAGGAATGGTGACAGCAAATGTTCATATATGTTTGCCGCTACCAAATGGAGAAAGGTTGACATGTTGAGACATTTTTGCCTGCAAAGAATTTAGGATGCCATCACTGCTCTGACTGCAGGACATTTGTTGACCTGAGTGTTTCCATTGGCTTCACTCAGCAGCAAATGAGCAGATCAGTAATCAAGACACAGACAGGCACTTTGCACATCATGACAGAGATGCTCTAAATGACGTGTGGCCTATTGAATGACATGTAACCACTGCAGTGATTATGGGATATTCTACAATGTACGAAGGTCTGAAGGCAGTGGTGATTCACTTCATGTTCATTGATGCAGCCATGATGATACTAGCAAATTGACAATGAGGTCATGAAAATGCACAGATGCATAGTACATGGTGACAAGCTAGATATATGCAGATAAGTTGCACTGTCCAGAGACTGCATCATTTTCACCTCTGGTCATGGTTGTCTCCACCCTTAGACATGGAAATTCTAGTGGCCATGGACAACATTTGTCTAGTTCCACCATTAAGTCACCTCACTCGGCCATCAACTATGGGTCTCACATTTCAAGTCATCTCTATCCTTTGTTGGGCTTCTGTGAGGTACAAATTGCCATGCTGTTCATAAGGTTACAGATGCCTACTATCTACTGCCTCCATGCATTGGAGGACAAATTGGAGGTTCCATACACTCTCTCAAAGTGCTACATCATCCATAAAACAGATGGTCTCCACTCCTGATACTGCAAGGCAATAACAGTACACCTGGCTAGGTTCACAACATTGAAGGTCCACCTCAACACTGAAGGAGGTGACTATTAGTCCTTCAGCCTCCTATCTGTATACTTTACAAGCCTGAATGTCTTTTAATGATTTTCTGTGTCTGCAGCAGTATTGTCCTATGGCATCTCCACAATGACAGTTGATTGAGTGGAAGCTCTTCCTGTCATGCACTGTAGAATGTGTGAGGCAGTCAGTGCCTTGAAGGCACTGTGAGCGCAGTGAATTGTCCCATGGACTTTATGGAAATTGGCTGTGTCAAAGAATGCCTGCTTATAGGTGGATCATTTTTCTTCTGCTTGTGAAAAAGAAATACGCTTTTCCTCTTGCTGCATCTTTATATCAAGGAATGGGTACACGGGTTATGAGTCTAACACTTACTGGTGTCCTAATTTGGCTTTTTTATGCTGAAAGGTCCCTGTATGAAATATGTTTTTTGCTACTCAAATCTACATGTCCACTGGGACACAAATTCCATATAGATCTTTTGATTGAATATCAGGGTTGCACATGTCTACCAATTCTCATATGGACTCTCTATCCATACAGCAGTGGCCAGCAATTTATTTATTTATTTTTTATTTAACATTTGTTAACCAGGAAAGTCCAACTTGGAACAAAGCCAATTTTCAGTGGATGCCCGGGGAGAAACGCTCCAGACACATGTCTTTGTAACATGGGAGGAAACTGGAGCACCTGGAGGAAACCCACACAAATGCAGGGAGGACATGCAGACTCCTCACAGAAGGCACCCCAGCCGAGAAGTGAACTGGAGAACCTCTTGCTATGAGGCAACAATGCTACTGCTGCACCACTGCACCATCCATGTCTGGTTATGAAGGCAATGGTGTGTTAGCATTTGACTCAAAAGATGGCCGTTAACACACTGTTAATGCTAATGCCATTCCCAGCAAAATAAAGAAGGTGAAGTTTCTCTACATTGAAGAACACTGGCATTTAGAACAACAGACAGCTAAGGATCATCACCTAATTTTATACAGTTCTTATCAACTTCTCCACAGTTGAGTTCATCATTTGCATATCAAATACCTCTTATTAGCATGTCAAACCTCATTTACATGCCACTATGTCGACAGTTGCATGCTTTGTATACCCCATTATTTTTTCAGTATGGCAGTTATGTTACATGTCTTTGAGTCACACCCTCCTTTTGCATCACCACTTGCTTTTTCGCAAAAGACTGTACACCATTTGTTTTCAAATATCCTCCAGTGTCTGTTTTCTTTTTACTGGTAATGCTGTTCCTGAGTATGCATACTTCTATTCCCATATTGCTTTCTTTGCTTCATCATTATATTTCATACACTTATACAGCACCCAGTCCAGTGCTCTTGTTAACACATTACCTTTGATTGTATACCATTTCTCTGAATTATAGTTAGTCAAGCTCAGTTTTGCATTTGGTTTCAGAATGTGTTGCATTTGTCCATTTTAAACTCATATTGCAATACGTCCACTTTTAAACTATGTCTCAGTTTTATGTTTATACATCTTAGTATATCATTATCAAAACTCACACTTCTCCATAAAAACATCTTGCAATACCACCTATCAAGACAATGAAGGCATTCATATTTCATGTAATTCCATAATGGTAATCACCTCTGTTGTGCAAAAGGAATGTATTATCATCAGTATATTAATATTATTAATTTATGTGTCTGAATGTGACTTTGACATCTTTTTATATTTATATAAGTAGTTGACTGAACAAAAGTGGTCATTTTCAGCTATAGTACCTTAAAATAGTAATAGTGGAATAACAACAGGATGATAGAACAGCTTACAGTAATGCTGGTAACAGAGACAAGATAAACAACAATAGCAATATAAAAGATAAGTTGTATTCCAGTAATTTGGTTCCTTAAGCTGTAGTGCGACTGCAGTAGTGGCAGTATTGTGAATTCTGCTCCAGAATTTGTGCTTCAGTACATTTATAGCTGTATATACCTGCTTAAAGTTGCATTTCAGTGCCTTTATGTTTATTTTGTTACAGTTTTTTGTGTCTGCCCCCATCCCCACAAAGGCATTAAGCTAAAGATTTCTGAAATTTTAACCACAGGACTTGAGCTCCGATTTGAATATTTTGCAACTCTCCCATCCTTTTCTTGTGGTTTTAAAAAAGCTGTTTTTCTGGTTCATAGATTAGTACTAAGCTAACTGCCCTTGTGAGCCATTTTAAGCCTAGCCAAGTATCCCTTGTTAGACTCAAACCCTTCACCTTGTGTTTGTAAGGCAAACACCTTAACCATTAAGCCACCCTCTCAACCCCTGCCCCCTTATGATAATCTAACTTCCAAAGTGTCTCCTTCCCATCTTTATTTCTTATTGTCTGTTATGTAACCTATTTAAGCATGTTCCCATCCATTGTTTCCATATATCCATAATACTAAGTGCCCATCCAGCAACCAATATTGTGCTTGAGTAAACCTACCTTACTACAAATTGCCTCTTGAGCATTTTCCCAGATGTCTAATCTGTTTGCCACCCTAGCTACATTCTCTTCAGGTACTAAGTCAATCCTGCTCCATCCTTGGCAGATAAAACATTTATTTTATCATTTTGATCTTCAGTTAATCATTTAGAGTGTTACTGCTTTACTGTTTATTTATTTATTGATTGATTTATTTTGCCTTCCAGTCATTGTAATGGTACTTAATACTTGAAAATGCCTTGCCAAGGTAGTTTACATTTTTTGTCACATTACATTCACAAGCAATTTTTTCTTGGTGCTATTATATCAAGAGAATAGCGGTACCCTGTACAAACATAAATGCTTATAAAGTAAATTTTATCTATAAAACATTCTTTAGAACCTGTAACCTAGTATAGCTAAAACAAAGCGGTAGTGCAGAGACAAGCTTAGAGCATATAGTTTGCACAGTAAATAGAACCATTATCAAATCTTAGCACAATCTAACCTAGTGAATTGCCAAACCCCACAGACCACCCAAGGAGCCTCTGTATAACACAGTCCATGACATAAGTAGCCCACTCAAATACAGGTCCGGACAACATGGCTATGCAATTTCCTAATGTCTCAATAGCCTGCTTGGTAAATATGGACATCATGAGACAATGTAGTAATTGTGTCATATTCACAGACAACAATGTAATGCTTAAGGGGAAAAAAAAACATGTGTCAGATGCACATACACAATTTCACTGGAAGTAAAAATCTTGAAGGTTGGAAAAACACACACAGTACATCCACCACACAAAGTCTTCACCAGACAAGCACACACACACACACACACACACACACACACACACACACACACACACACACACACACACACACACGCATGCACATACACACACACACACACACACGCACACACACGCACACACACACACACACACAACCCAAACAATGCTGAGGCACTACAAAGGTAATTTTTCCAAACCTCAGGGACATCCTAAGCCTATAAATGGTAATGACTATCCTCAGCAATCTCTAAAGCACTCGACAAAAAGCAAAGCCAAACAACACACAAACACCTACACCTATTGGAGTCCCAACAGCAAACTCCATAACGCAACTCATTTCTTAGGTTTCTTGTCATAGGAAACTCCATTGTACGACACAAAGATACGCCACTCAGCAGACTGAACAAGTAGAAGGTAGTGGTTAGTTACTTATCTGGAACCAGGATTTACCAAGTTACACATACATTCAAATCACTACACCAGGTATTAGCATAGTGAGACATACTTACCTGGACTACATAGACAGTCATTGTTGATATCTCTGAATATGTGTCTCAGGCAGTTATGTGTCTTGCACTGAGCAGCGTTTACCTTCATCAAAAATTATGCTGCAGTATGGACAAAAGATGATTGACATCAATAGTTAGATTTAATTTGTCAGCATGGGATGACATGTTAACAGACCATGTTGCTTTGTAAAGGATGGTCTGCACCCATCTCTCCTAGGCAGCCAGATATGGGATAAAACCTTATCCACTCCCTTAGAACCTTTTTAGCCTGTGCCAAATTGGCAAACCTAGCAAATGACAAACAAAGAAAACTAACGGTGTTACTACTCATATGAGCCTACACAAGAAAATCCACACCCTATAAGCTGTCTTCACTCTGGAGAATACAGATATTTGCACCATTACTGAGACATGTTTTAAATCCACAAAAAGTAGTGCAGGGCTTCAGTGCCTTCCACATATTTATACCATCAGCTGTACAGACAAGAACAAAAGATGGAGGAGTGTGAATCAATAATAGCAAAAAGCATAACAATGCAGGACTATTTCCTGGAATCTATCCACGTGCAAAATAACCATAGACAAAGTCCAATACCATATCCTAGCAAGCTATAGGTCACAATCTATGTCCCTAGAATCCCATAGTTCATTCCTAGACCTACTAGAGACATTTACCATTAAAGCAAATACACTATTCCTGGGAAACGTTAACTCCCTCCATAGACTGGGAAACATCTACTGCCTCTTACTTGAGAGCACAATGATTTCTGGAATTATTAACACAAATATCCCTGACCAGATATTGTGCACACCCACCAGATGTTCATATGCTGGACCTGGAATGGGAGAGTGGCAGACAACTTCCCCCCATGCCCCATTGCATCCTCTCTGGTGAGGTTGGACAACAATGCTATCTACTTTGAAATAAAAATCAACTCAATAATCCCAGGGAAACCTGTAATAGTTTGGAAGTATTCTAAAGCAAGCTACATCCTATTAAATAATAGTTTATCAAAGTTAAATCCCTCTCCCAATACCAAGTTCAAAACCTATGGGGAATTGTTCTCAGAGTTCCTGTATAACTATGTAAATAGCTGTATAGAGGCTGCTGTACCTACTAGAAGTAAGCCCCCAAAAAATATAAAAACAAACCACACTGGTGGAATCCTAACCGTAATAAGGTATATGATAAAAAAAAAAAAGTCATGGCTAAATTAGGAAGAGCAACTCTCATAATGATAGGAGCTCTCTGAGTAAACCGAACAGAAAACTAAGAGGACTAATTAGGTCCAACAAGGCCAATTATAAAGTCAAGATAGCATCCCAGTCTAAAGACAAACAAAATGCTTCCAACAGTTAGGTCTGAAAACTCAAAGGCAGAACACATCAGTGTGCTGAATTAGTGGTCAATGGTGCCACCTTCACTGAGCACAGTGACATAGTGAATTGGCTGGCTGACAAATTCAGCTCAAACTTCACCCCGCACTCTTACCATCTCCTTCCATGAAATACCTACCAACATAACCCCTCAACAATTAACAGCTAGCAGGCCCTAGCAGTGCTCACTGAAGCCAAAAACAACACTCTGTGGGCCCCAGCAATATCCCAGGATGCCTCTTAAATAGCTGGAAGCATGACCAATCATGACCATTTGAGTCACTTTTCCACTACAGCCTAAAAACAGGGTTTGCACCACGAGAATGTAGAACTGCAACAGTTATCTCACTTCACAAAAATGCACCATTACCAGACCCCAGAAATTACAGCCCTATTTGTCTGACTAGTTTAATATGCAAAGCCATGTATTAATTATCATAAAAATTATCAAGAAAGACATAGGTAACCTTCAGACACTGGACTTAACCTAGTTTGGCTTTGTCAAGAGAAGATCATTCCTATTAAGCCTGGTGGGCTTCTTTGAGAAGGTTACCGAGGCAATGGATAAGGGGAAATTGGACTTACTGCCTAGCTGGACAAGGCTAAGTCATTTTATACAGTACCCCACTCAGCTATATGAACTGGGCATAAACCCCTACATAACTGGCTGGATTGTCAGGGCCCAGGATTTCAGTACTTATGATTCTACCTCCAATGAGACCAGTCATCAGCAGAGTACCTCTGGGCTCTGTGCTGGGACTGCTTCCATTTGGCATCTACTTCTCAGTGGGCAAGGGTAATATCAAGGGCCTTTGGCTGACCAAATTTGTAGATGACTAATAATTGAGAGCTATCATAGATTTCCCATTGACACAGCCATCTTACAAGAGGGTTTAAAACAGACAAATGACTAGTGCCAAAGTGATGGACTAAAACTAAATGCCAAGAAATGCATTATAGTGCATTTTGGGATAACTGACACCCAGGCTAATTACCACATCAATAAGAAACCCCTAAGAAATGAACCAGTATTCAGGGATCTGGGACCATATTTAGATAGTAATCTGGCCTTTGATAAACATGTGGCCAAGGTGGTAGGAAAATCATTCTGTGTTGACCAGCTTATAAATAAGGGCATGGTGTCCAGGCCTAAAGAAGTCATAATGCCACTTTATTCAGCCCTTTGAGACCCATCATTGAGTATAATGCCCCCTTCAACATGTGTCTAACCAGACATCTGCAAAAGCTGGAATGCCCACAAACATTTCTTACCAGGAGAATCCAGGATATAAACACATTGCCCGATATGGATTGCCTTAAAACATTAAATCTGTACTCTGTCTCCTACATGCTACTGAGAGTCAATTTATGCCTGGCATAAAGGACAACATCTGATCCAGCTCTGATGTACCTTTTGCATATCCACAAAATGATCAACAGCAGAACCACTAGATCCAAGGATTTGAATTTTGCTTGTTATGTAAGCAAGACATGTTGGTAAGACAGATATGTGTATCAGGGGATCCCAATGCTCTAGAACAGGATCATCGTCCATGTGAAGCAGAGGATACCCCAACCCTATTTAAGTGTAACCTCAACCAATGGAAATTCTCCTCGGGTCTGATCCTATGTTCATAGGTTCATAGGTAGGTACTAGGCTATCAGCCCTGGGGCCTAAACAAGCCCAGCCAAAAAGGTACCCTGGCTTTTGCCACCAAAGAAAATTATTTTCTTGTGCCACTGTCAAGCAGAGCCACAGAGGTGATCCTCGGGGTGAATTTCCTATTTCCCATCCAATCATCAAGATTTTTCTTAAAGAGTGCTAATGAGGAGCTTTGTTTGATATAGATAGGTAGTTTATTCCAGAGTATGGGAAGTCTCTGGGACAGGAATCTATCCTTCCGGCATGTTCTGTTTATTGTGGTGACAAGGTTTAGGTCCCTCTAGCATGTAGCTCGGAGGGATTGGGATTTCTTTAAGTGGAGCATGTCCAACAGCTCTGGGTTTGACATAGCTTTGTATGTTAGGCAGAGATCACCTCTGAGCAGGCGATATGCGATGGAGTAAAGCAGGAGTTTTTTGAGACGGTCTGCGTAGGGTATCTGTTTGAGGCTGGTAATCCTCTTTGTGAGGTATTTCTGCAGCCTTTCCAGTTGTTGCAGATGTCTTGTGAGGTACATACCAAAAGGGGCATTGAACTCTATAATGGGTCTAATGAGTGATGAGTAGAGGGGAACAATGACCTCTTTTTTTCTGGATGAGAAACCTTTTGTGATGAGGTGTACCACGTAGAAGGATTTCCTGACAACTGTGGCGATGTGATTATCAAAGGAGAGACTACTGTCCACCTGTGTCCCAAGGTCTCTTATTACACTTTCGGTGTTAAGTATACTACCGCCTATGTTGTAGTTCATGAATAAAGAGTTTTTACCAAAGGGGATGACAATGCACTTTTTGACATTGATCTTGAGACCATGGCTTTGACACCAGGCATCTGTCTCAGTGAGGCCCTTTTGTAGGATGTCCACATCGTTAGGAGTTTTGATTATGGATCCTAATTTGCAGTCATCTGCAAACTTCATTAGCCACAGACCTTCTGTGTTAGCCTGTACTTCAGAGAAGTAGATACCAAACAGGAGAGGACCCAGGACTGAACACTGTGGTACTCCACTTGTCACTGGTCTGAAGTTGGATTTGGAGTCTGCTGCTTTCACAGTGTGGGTTCTGTCAGTGAGCCAGTCGGCAACCCATCTTGTGACATAGGGATTTATACCTAGTTTAGTGAGTTTATCTATAATTCCAGAGTGGGCGATGGTGTCAAAAGCCTTGGCAAGATCTAGATAGGCTGTGTGAACCACCTTACCCTTGTCTACGGCTTTAGTGACTGCTTCAAAGAAGTCTGTCAGGTTTAGGAGACATGATCTGCCTTTTACAAACCCAAACTGGGTGGGATCCAGAGTTTGGAGATTACCAATGTCTTTGTTTATAAGTTCCATGATGATATGTTCCAAGGCCTTGCAGACCAGGCTCGTCATGCTAATGGGGTGGTAGTTCCCAGGGTCCATGGTAGCTCCCCCCTTGTGGAGTGGGATAACTGTTGCTGTGCGCCATTCAGCAGGCACAAAGCCTGAGGTGAGGCTATGATTGAACATAGTACTTAGGTGGGTGCCAGTTCGTTCTGTAGTTCATGTAGAACGCAGCCTGGGATGTTGTCTGGTCCCATGGATGCTATGTTCTTGGGTTTGGAGAGTGCGGTTTTTACCTGTGCAGCCGTGATTACAGGAACTTTGCATTCTTCCGGTATAGAGATGGGCTCTTTAGGGGGTGAGAGGGGGGTAAAGTTACCACTGAATTTATCTGCCAGGATGTTGGCAATATCAGTTGGGTCTGTATATTTAGTGCCATTGTGCTGTAACAAAGAGCAGATCTGAGTGTTGCCATTCAGATTCTTGACATAGCTATAGAATGCTTTGTGGTTGTCTTTAGAATCAGTGGCGATTTTGTTTTCAGAACTAGCTTTGGAGGATTTTATCAGGAATCGCAGCTTCTTACTGAGGCTGCCCAGGGAGCTCCTCCACTCGTGGGATTTTACTCTCCTTTGCAAGAGTTTCTTCCTTCTGTTGTATAGTTTGTTTATGGCAGGGGACCACCGGATTGGCTTCCTTTTTTTGGATAGCATCTTGGTTCTGTTTGGGATAGTATGATCCATGCACTCATGTAAGTGCTTATAAAGTGCAATTGTGTAGGATTCAGTAGTCATATCTGTACTGTCCATCTGCATGGGTGTCATGAATTCACCACTTCTGTCTTAAGAAGCATGACATTGGCTTTGGTCTCTGATAGACAGAGGTTGACAGTAATGCCCAAACTAACATATGCCACCCAACCCCACATAACCTTTAGAAACTTCCAAACTAGCATACCCCCTCCTAATAAATGCCCATGATAAGTAGGGACACAGTTGAGTGGGATTTCACAAATAGACTTATAAAGGCCCTGGTATTCGTTAGCCTAGAAACATAATAGTTCAGCAAAAGTGTAAGACAACACAAATTATAAATAACACATTTCTTTTGTGAACAAAACAATATGCACAATTCCAGATTTTTCTTGTCCTTGGCATTTTTACATGTCTAATAACTAAGTACTACAAAAATTCTACATATTTTGTTCACAATAATTTCAGATATTATAATGACAAAAGTCTTGCTGAAAGGTTATGCAGCCAACTTGCTCTGACCAATATTTCAGTTTAAAAAATCAAACTCTTCAGATAGTACTGTTTATCATGGCCTCACTGCTGTAAATCTATATGTTTTTTTTTTGTTTTGTTTTTTTTTGACGGAGTCAACTGATTATTGATGTGATATAGTGATATTATCTGGGCCCATTGATGCAGTTTTCTTGGCCTTAGAGAGAGCTTTAAGGACCTGTTTCTTTGTGATAACAAGGGGAGTTATATTTGATGGTATTTCCTGAGGTAAGTTTGAGGGGGATAAAGGGGTAAAGTCGGTGCTGAATTTATCAGCCAATAGGTTTGCTCTATCTTCTGGCTCAGTGTAGGTGGCTCCATTTATAATGAGCTCTGCACACAATTGTATATTGCCTTTGAGGTTGCAGACGTAGCTAAAGAATGCCTTGTGGTTGTTCTTGGTCTGGGAGGCCACATTTACCTCAAAATTGGCTTTGATAGACTATTTGTCCTCTGAGTTGTTTGTTTAATTTGATGAGAGTGCTTTTATCTTGCTGGGTGCTGCACCTCCTAATTTTTACCATGATGTTCTTCTTTCTGTTATACAGCCTATTAATTTTGTGTTTCCACCAGGTTGGCTTGTTTTTTGTTAGTTCTGTATTTCTTCCTGGTGGGTACATCTGTTAACTGTCCAGATTTCCACAGAATGTCCAGATTTTTTTCTCATATATTTGGTCTGTTCCTCATAAAATTTGTGGTTTTCTGGCAAATCAATGGGATGATCTGAGGACTGAGGTTACTAAATAACGACATACTTTTGAGTTTCAGACAAAATGTATGTTGACATATAACTTTTTTACTGTAGCAACTTTCTAATTTTATAAGAACAATATTTAAAATGTTTCCTGTCTTTAGGCCTTTGTCCCTCATTTTGTAAGGCTTTATCCAGATTTCTTGCAATAAGAGGTTGAGAAGTATGACTGCCATGCAAACATAAGACTCTCCGAAAATGGTAATAACAGAATATGTAAATGTGTATGCCTAATCAAAGGACTGATGTGTAAATGGCACACCACCTGTGAGGGAATTACTCATTCATGCTATAATATTACAATGGGCAATTTTTGTGTTTTGCAATGATAAGGGCTCACAAATTTGTACAACCACTGAAAGCAATGTGGCCATAATATACATATTGAAAATCTGACAAGTATTCTTAACATATGTAATATTTATTTATTTATTTATTTACATTTGGCAACCGGGTAGTGTCTGACTTGGCAAAAATGCCTTTTTTCAATCGAGAACTAGGGAGAAAAGCTCCCAAAGTAAAGGTTACACTATTTGTAGTCAGTTACGCAAGTGACAGTACAAATGATTAATAAGAAGTATACATAATTACATAGTATAATATACATCAAAGTTAGTAATAGCTGGTAAAAATCAATAAAAAATATATCAAACAAAAATCAGAAATAAACTAGGAATACAACGTCAAGACTTGTCTTTAATAAGACAAACACAAAGCTTTCAAGCATAAGCTCTTTCTCAATGCATAAAACAGCTAGGGTAATGGTCACAATAAATATTCAAATTAGCCAATAAAAAACAACATTCAGTTAATTCAATTAAATATTTAAAACAGTCACAAGCATGATTAACCCATTCCTAGCAAAAAGATAAAAACAAGACAAAATAAAACATACAGATACAAACAGCCTGGTTAATATACTAAATAATAAAGTCATGCTTATATTTCAAAATAGGTTTTAAATTATTTTTTTGAGTTCAGTCCTGGATAAACAGATGCTTGAAAATAATCTATCCACTTACATTCTGCAAGCTCAGTCTGACGTGTAATGTCACCACCCCTTATACCTACATTTACAACTTGAACGACTCGAAATTTAAAGGAATGTATATCACCTTTTAACTGAATATGTCCTAGAGGGATTACACAGCTATTAGTCAGGGAGGAGATTCTAGGTTCTCTTACTGAATCTCATCAAGGGTCGGAACCTCCATTATTTGTTAGTGCTAATATCCTTACCAAGTAATGACAAAAACTGAAGCATGTTTCAGTCCATCCTAAGGATCCTCAAAATGAATGGCAGGAGTTTACTCGGGCTTGTTTTCTGCCTTGGTAGGACTAGTGCCTCCTCAAGTGCTTTTGGTACCTGGACCTCTTGGACCTCTAGCCTTTTTAAATGGCTTAGGGAACTGGATTCCTTAGATGACGATTTAGTGTCTTATGAAGGGTCTTTGTCTTATTCTTCACAGATGCTTTCACCTTTGGCTTATGGTTTTGATGAAGAGGACTCTGTTAGCCCTGCGTCTCCTTTTGAGGAGTTGTCCTTTGGGGACACAACTGCTAGGATGATGGAATACTGTAAGTGGGATTCTTCTCAAGTGTCTGATATTTAGAAAATATATTATGAATTGCTTTTCAGGTGGATACTCCTAAACCACTGGCAATTCCTCTTGAGTTGGCTGCCTTGTTAGATACTTTCATTGCTGCTTCTAAGTCTCCTGATTTTCAGTGTTATGCTCCTATGAAATTTGATAAATTCTACAAGGTTCCTGAGGATTGTCAGTTTTTATTTAGCTGTATAACACTGTACTGCAAACTGGAGAAAAGAAAACAAAATTGCACCTGTCTGGAATAACCTTTATTCAAAAAATTAAGCGCTTTCATAATGAAGACTTCTTCAAAATAACAGATAACATAAGCAATCACATATAAAAAGCCCTCCAGACTCAGTCACATGATATGCAACCAGCAATCCAAATAAAATACATTATTTCAATTAAACCTACTCAATTTAAAGAAATACACTATAATACAATCACATTATATAAAAATATTTAAGTATTTACAAAAATGTTGTCAAGGACCACCTGTCAAACATCTTTTAAGGACTCAGTTGTAATATACAATAAATAATAACATTGTTAAACATTATATGAATGTAATTTCAAAATACTAAGCAGGGAAACTTTATCATTAAGACCAGGGAACATATATGCATTCAACTTAATTTGCCATTTTAACTCCTGTGCCTCAGTCTGGTATACCCAAGGTCCCCCCTAGGGTTTTTGATAAAATTGTCAACCCCCATAAACTCAAACTTATGTCCTGGATTTTTTTTCCCAATATGTTTATAAAGAGCATTGTTACTGTTCTGATTTCTAATATCCAAAGAATGCTAATAAATGTGGTCCCTCAATCTTCTCTGAGTTTTACCCATATAAAGACAATTGAAAAGTTTACATAAAGCTAAATATATAACACCAACTGAATTACAGTTGCAATTAAAGGAAGTCTTCACAAGGGTATTATTATTCATTCTGTCCTTAGGAAAAAATTGTAACATATGTTCCTGTTTCAATGGATACACTGAACTCTTGGGAGCTTTGCCACATATTTTGTATAGAAAAGGTAAAGCTATTAAAAACTTATTGGAATAGGGGGAAATGACAGATTGAAAGATTCCAGTGGAAAGAGGCAAGGTACTTTTAAATGCAGTTCCTATAGTCAGTGCAGGCATTTATCAGAGAAAAAGGAGCATGGATTAATAATACCCTTGTATGGAGAATATGGAGCACAAATTATTAAAGATTAGGAAGCTACAAGTTGAAAACACTTTTCTTGAGAGTACCTAAAGGATTAAGAAACTAGACATTTCCCAATGGGCTTGAAGCTAATTTTCTTCTTCATGGAGAATTATTACATCTCTTTGACCACCTGGGTTGTGAGCTACTATAATTACTGATTAAACACAATCAGCATAATAATAACTTTTTGGTACGTGAATTGACTGAATTAGACAAGGTCATTCGCAACGATTTATTCTTTGATCAATGTGGGGACCATTATAACAATATTTTTAAAAATATTGACAAGATTGTTTCCAATATCATTTATAGGAAGGAGAAAAAGACTGAACAGGATAGGTTAGAATATTTAAATAATTCTGCATATCCCAAACCATACAGATCTGGAAACTTTTCAAAACATGTTTCTGAGTCTGGCAAGCAGGGACATCAGTTATCAGAAGAGTTTAGTGAAGAGTCTGTCCCCTTAAACTGGGAACCTCTGAGATGTTCAGAGAGAATGAAGAACTGGATGAACCAGCAGGGAGTACAACAGACACATTACTGGGAGAACACTAGGCCATCCAATTATTGGAACAGGGAGAGAATGAGCAGCTAGAGGAAAAGGACATAAGTTGGTCTATTTTTTTTTTTTTTTTACTAAAACTGATAATGTCTCCATTTTATCTGACTAGGAGGGATTTCATATTGTGTTTAACTATTCAGGTGAACTCTTGATTTATAATTTTAGTCAGAATGTTTTTCATGTTGAACATGTCAAATTGTTGAGTAAGGGGCAGATTCTTGTTGCTACTATTAAAACTAACATCATTGATTTCGTTATTGACTTGAACTTGTTTCTAAGGAAATTTAATTTGAAAATGCTTTATCACAACAGCAACTGTGTAAGTTCTTTAAACATGTGGCACAGAGCAAGTATTTTCAACCTCCTATTCCCTTTGCCTCTGATAATTTTTGAAAAATTCTGTGAATTTAATTTTAGGGATTTATTATGATCCAAATCTAGTGGAATGGCTTACAATTTACTGCTGGTTATATTCGCACTTTTAAGGGAACTTAGTCAAAATAAGACGGTCAGGATCATAAAACCTGACAAGGGAGGGGGTGGTTATAATGGATAAGACAGAATATTTTAAATGAATGAGTACACACTTGTTTGATAATAATATTTATCAAGAATCATCCTTGAATTCTGTACATGTTTCATATGCCAAAATTGATTGGCTTATTAAGGATTTGTTTGACCAGGGGTAGATAGATTACGCTACTTGGATGTTTTTATGCAATAAATTTCCTACTGTGTCTTCTATTTTTCATCTTTCAAAAATTCACTAGGACTTGATTGATCCCCCTATGAGGCCAGTTGTGAATGCTGGGAAATGCAAAACACACTCTGGCTAGATATGCTGACAGTAAACTCAAACATTGCCTTAAAAGCTTTGAACATCTTTGTATAACTTCATGGGACTTCCTCTCAAAACTTGGAAAGGTTGTCTATTCTGAAAATATTATATTTATAACTGTGAATGTAATGAATCTTTTCAATGTGATACCTCGTGACACAGGCTTAGAGTGGTTCCATGAATTTTAGTGGAATCTGTTAGTTTCAGAAACAATGACATTAATATCATAGACACCTTGACAGAGCTTGTGCTTAAAAACAATTTTGTTTTTTGGGTGAACAATATTTTTTTTACAGAAAAAGGGTGTGGCTATAGGAGCAGCTTGTGCCCCCACATTTGCCAGCATCATTATTTTGCAGTGGGAGAAGAAATATCAATTTGAAATTTTAGTCCACCACCATGCATGGATAACATGTATGTTTTTAGATTATGTATTTCTGGTTGGAATAAACCCACAGGTGACATTGAGAAATTTGTTCAATGTTTGAACACCACTACATTTGTTGATATTTACCTTTTCTTATAATAGTACTTGTATAAACTACTTACATGTTGAAATTTTCAAAGATACAGAGAATAGAAGATCGGTCAGTAATATCTGCAGAAAGCCCACCTATTCCAGTAGTTTATTACACTATTCCAGCTCTCATCTTGAACATCAAACAAGGGGAATTGTGAAAGGGCAATTTGTCAGACTAGGTTGCATGGTTTTAGAAGATGAAACCTTTAAAACTAAGGCTCAGAAGCTAACCAATATGTTTCTGTCTCAGGGGTATCCTTCCACCCTCATCCAGAATGCTTTGAGTGAAGTGAACATCAAAAGATGGGAAGGGGTTTATAAACCATTATTATGCTCCAAGAGTGGGATACAAGCAGATTGTTGTACTAACCAAAAGACTTTTAACAAGGATTATACTTTAGCTTTTGTTACTACTTATACAGCCAGACATTATATTTATCCTGTCATCAGGAAAATTGGAACATATTTTCCTGTTTTAATGGATACAACAAACTCTTGGGAGCTTTGCCATGTATTATGCATAGAAAGGCTAAAGCTATTAAAAACCTATCAATACCAAATGACGTTCTTATATCATCTGAAAACATTTTGACAACTTGCAGTTGTGCTTTCAGTTCCTCATCTGATGAGCTATACATTTTTAAGTCATCAACAAAGAGAAAATGAGAAGTCTTTACACTTTCTTGTTTTATAGGAGCCAAATTATAGTCATGGCCTAAGCTGTTAAGTAGACAGCTTAATGGGTTAAGGGCAAGGCAGAATAGCATTGGTAACAGAGAATCACCTTAGAATATACCCCTTTGAGTTTTTATCCTTGGGATAATAATTTGCCCTTTATCATGGCTTAATTGCAAAGTGGTCTGCCACTGTTTCATGGTCACTGTAATTTTTAAGCAGTCTTTTATCCATGAATGCAGGATACTATCAAATGCTTGTTTGTAGTCAACCCATGCCATACTTAGATTCTTCTCCTTTTTACAGTTCTCCACTATGACTTTATTTAACAAGTGATCCTTTGTTCCATATGACTTTTTTATCACCCTGTTGTTCTACTGCCATAACTGAGTTTTCTTCTAAATGACTATAAACTCTGTCGACATCAATTCCAGTGTATATTTTATACATCGTTGGAAGGCAAGTTATTGTTCTATAATTTTTAGGGTAGCTTGCAGGTCCACTCTTAAGTATGAGCATTGTTTTTCCTGTTGCTATCCAGGTTAGTGTCTGATCAGGATGGGCGTATAAATAATTTTTACTCATGCCTAAATCTTTGTGCAAAGATGTTAATAACTTTAACAAAAAGTTACGTACTGCATCTGGGCCTGGGGTTTTCCAATTAGAGACTTTTCTTAACTTTAATTTCAATCTCAATGGCTGTTACTTCATCCCATTCATATCCTGTACATTTATACTTCTTATTCTTTCTTTTACTTCTTCTGCCATTTTGCATTTTGTTATGTTCCACTGGATCTTCATAGATACTTCTCCAAAATATGTCTATTTCTTCTTTTTTGGTGGTCTTTCAATTCCTTTTACTTTGTTTCCCAGTTCTCTGTAAAACTTTTTTGAGTCATCAATAAATTGCTTAATTTGTACTTTTCTTTTATATTTACCTGCATATCTTCTAAGTTTTTCTGTGTGCGCTGAGATTTTTAGTTTTTTATTTGTGGTAGTGCATGATAGATCCTGGTCTGTTCTAATACTGCACATTCCTTTTATTACATCTATCTTTCTTAGTATTTTTTATCTGTTCCCTCTTCTATATTCTTCTAACAGTGACACTTCTTGTCTTTAATTGCTTTATAGTTTTCTCTGTTCGATACTTTTGTGATGGTATTCGATTTCTCCCCTTTCTTTCCCTTACTACCCTCTGTTTTGGTGGAAGAACTTTATCGGTTATTAATTTAGCTGCACAGTAATATATCCTGTTTACTTCTATCACATGGATTACTATGGACAATCCTAATCACTGTATTCATTTGCTTTAACAAACTTCTGACTTTGAATTTTATTGACCTTCTGCAGTCTATTTCTTTCAATGATTTTAATATGTCTATCTCTATTAAATCAAACAACTCTTCTCTTAGCTCATTTTTTTGTTTTCCATTTCTTGTGGGCATTCTATAGAAAGTTTTATAACATCTTCTTGTGGCACATCTCGTCAAGCCGCTCTGTCACATGGGAACTCATTGTCCTATCACTCCCCAACATTGACTGTGTCAGAGTTTACACAGTTTCCTGTTCCTTCCCTTGCTGTCCTGCCCCAAGTGAATGTTTATATTGGTTTCTTGTGGAAGTCTCCAAAATATCTTCATATGACACTTGACCAATTGCTTCCTGTTCCACTGGCTTCCTCTTAATTGGGATATCCATTGCTCTATCCTGTTGTGGTGCTTTC
Source organism: Protopterus annectens (assembly GCF_019279795.1). Taxonomy (NCBI): domain Eukaryota; kingdom Metazoa; phylum Chordata; order Ceratodontiformes; family Protopteridae; genus Protopterus; species Protopterus annectens. The sequence continues at coordinate 16,413,006 of NC_056736.1, forward strand.
CGAAATAGATTTTCTATACTAAATCCTTCATTTTGCAGGTACTCCATAATTTCAGTTTCTATTTTTTTAACTTCTCCATTACTAATCTCCTTTTCTACTTTTCCTCTTTGTCTTCTTATTTTGTGTATTGTAAAGTTTTCCATGTCCAGATTCCTTTGCCTATATTTCTCTTCACATATCTTTGGTGCTGCTCTTTTAGTATTGGTTAGCTTTGCTTTTTCCTTTGTATAAATATTACTATTACACCATATTAAAATCTGTTTTTCTTTCCTATGTCTGTATTTCTTCTTCACATGTCTCCTGATCTTCTTGCTTCTTACTTTGGAGACTCGCTCCATCATACTGTGATATATCCTGTGTTAGACCTTCTACACCAAATCCCTTGCTTCACAAGCACACCATAATTTCAACTTCTATTTATTTAATGTTTACTTTACATTCCCTCCTTGTGATATTTTTTTATTGTGAAATTTTCCATATCTGGATGGCTTTGCCTGTATTTCTCTTCAAATATCTTTGGGGCTGCCTTCTTCATATTAATTCATTTGGCTTTCTACTTTGCATAAATATTGCACCATATCAAATCTCTCTTTCTTTCTCATGTCCATATTTATTTTTATACTTTTCAAAAATCTCTGGTTTTGTTGTTTCTATTTTTGCACTTCATCAGATGCTTCTTTTTTCAAACAGATCAAAGTTTCTTGATCTATATACTGTTTTCCACAAATCTGATATATATTTGTATTTGAAGCTTCTGATAGTTTTTCTTGTGGAAGTATTTTTCTTTCCTCTAATTCCTCTCAATGATTTTGTATATGTTGTGAATGGAAATTATGGGCTTCTTGCATAATAGTAATAGTACATATTTTTTTTATCCTCAGTAGTCCACTTTATCGTCTTTATGGCTCTTCTTTAGCCTATCAGCTTTTGTAACTTTTGTGGACTACTACTTCCTTCTATAATGGGGTGGGGGGGTCATCCTCCCCTGGGCCTGGCCTCATTGTAGGAATGTTTCTGTATTTAACGATTTTACACTGTCATCTTTTCCAGTCTTGGCACCAGTGTGCCTACCAGGATTGTTCACTTTTTATCCTGGGTTTTGTGCACCCAGCTATCTTTTTTTTTAATTTTTAACCTACATCTGTCCATGATGTATGCTATATAAATACAGTGTGTGTGTGTGTGTGTGTGTGTGTATATATATATATATATATATATATATATATATATATATATATATATATATACATATATATATATATATATATATATATATATATATATATATATATATATATATATAAATATATATATATATATATATATATATATATATATATATATATATCAGTGCCGTCTTGGTGAGATTTTGTGAAATTTACTAGTGAAAGGGTTCTGCATAACTTGAATTTGCTCGGGCAGCTGAAGAACTATTTGGATAAAACTAAGACCACTCATAAGTCTGATCAGTTTTTTTTTGTTTCCTTTCATACCAGGACATTGTGTTTGGCAGTTTCTAAGCAAATCTCTTCTCCTAGATATCTAAGTCTATTTCTTTCTGGTATTTTTTTCATGACAAATCTCAGTCTACTTCTGTTATAGCTCATTCCACTAGGGCTGTTGTCTCTTCTGGTGCCTTCTTAAAGGAGTTGTACACCAGTTCCATCCTTGAAGCTACTGCTTAGTCTTTAATGCATACCTTTACCAAGCATTATAAGTTGGATATAGTTTCTAGGACCTGAGCAGGTTTTGCTGAAACTATTTTACGTGGGTTTGCTGAGGCCTCTTTTCAGCCTTCCACCTCCCATTTTGATTGAGCTTTTTTACTCTCCCTTCTGTTTAGAATACTGCAACAGTGATATAGAAGGAGATAGTACAGTTGTGTAAAATCTTACCATAACAGTAAATGCCCTTCTCTTCACTGTTGCAGTATTCACTTCCTCCCTTTTTCCCTGAGTAAGCTTTTTCACAATTGTTCATAATATTTATTTATGGAACTAAATGCTTTAAAGAGTGTAACACAGATGTTTTAAGAATGCAAACATTTTTCTATTTGAATGCAAGTTAGTTCACTGTATATTTTTAAACTCTTGTGTTGTCACAGGTTTCTGTTGATATCAGTCTGCACAATTTACTAACCAGGAAACTAGCATTCCTTACCCATACTGAGAAATCAAGGAAACAGATTAATTCTCTTCACTTCTAGGACAGGAAACTCTTACCTTACCTATCTAATTTGACCAGGGCATCTAGAGGCAAATGAGTCTATCTGGCCTAATTTGAAAATGGCCTACACATATAAGTCATAGCATCTAAGAAAAACTCCTCCCTACTACAGAGTATAAAAAACAAAATCTTTTGCTTCATCACTAAGTCACCCTATCATGAGCACCACTGCCTCACCATCAAAAAAAATGGCTTCCAGTGCAACACAGGGTGGACCTGCTCCTGGGCTCTTTCATCTTCAGACTTCTCCCATGTAACTCCTAGTCACCACTACCTGCTAAACTTTACACAAAACCTCACATGACAATCTCAATTGCTTCTTTCCCTTAAACACCCCCCCCCCAATATAACTCCCACAAATCAGGCTACACTGCACCAACCACTCCTTCTCTGTTCATGTTCCTAAAGTATGTTCATCCCTACCCTCATCTAAAGAAACTACAATACTCTTTCCTATCATCATGACTGAAGCTAAACAATTCTTCCACACCAAATCAAATTGTCACACAATAGAGCACATCACCATAGGGCCTCTCAACCTCTACTCATACACTCTCTCAGCTTCTAGCACCTCCTAACTTCACCACCTCTTCCTCCCTTGCCCCAAATCTTATTACCCCTTAGAATTTCCACAGTGATACAAACTACAAATATAATCACTTAAAATTGTAAAATGAGCATTTCTCTCATAACTGTCACTACATCTATCAATTGCTGCTGTGCAATTCGTATTATATATTGATGCTTTCAGTTCTGTTTTTGATATCCACTACTTAGTGTCTCTCTGTTCCACATTTTTCTTCTCTTGAATTATTTCAGCCAAGCAGAATCTGCTAATGATCAATTGTGATCAGTGTACTAGCCCAGTAAACAAATTTAAACATAAACAAACAAATAAATAAATACATATATACATACATACATACATACATACATAAAATAAAATAAAACTAAGCATCCACCTAGGGTGTCATGCTTCTAGGGACAGTCTTTCCATATTTATTAGAGCAATGACATACATTGTTTCTTTGCTCTAAAAAATAAGAAATAAATGATTCCCCCCTTTTAAAACAAATTGTGCCCTCACTGTGACAAATGTCCCCATGAGAAGTGTTCCACCATTCAATTAAAGTCTCATCATAAACATTGTGAGGTTACAGGTAAGAGACCTTGTACAACATTCAAATGTAGATGCAAAGTTGTAGTCCTTAATATCGAGGTTTTGCATCAACATGATACGTTTTTTAAATAAGAAGTATGAAACTCTAATGTCTGGCTTTACTGATGACTGCAATCTTCAGAACTTTACCACATCGTCAAAAATTTTAGAAAGGACAGGTCCAAAATATCAGACAAAACCATGGACATTGTGCAGAATTCTCGACACGACAGGAACAATGCAATTAAAAGACAGAAACAGTGAGGTAAGCATTTTTAATGATACTTTTAGTGATCAACCAGATACTTACAGCAATAATTATGGTTTTGTGTTTTATGTGGAGCAGCTTGGAATAGTTTAGGCTGTGGCACCTTGTTTGTGTGGAGCAATTGAAGTGAAATAATATGACACAGCCATCAGAATTCATAACATTATCTCTTGTGTGTGGTTGGGGGGGGGTGGCTAGATGAAAGCAACTGACTCTCTTCTCATTTTATTAGTTTAAGCAGTTACTATATGGCTTTCTGTGTGCATTTTTGAGAAATAGCATGAACTAGTTAACTGGACACTTGATATCCACAGACAAAGGAAGTATAATTGCTGGGACTGTCTGTGAAAAAACAACAAGCTGCCTGCTGTTGTTTGCTTTTTAATTTGGATTTGCAGGACTAAGCTAATGTGAAGTAACTTGGAATATTTTAATGTATGTCAACTGTTTTCCACAATCATGAAATGCATTACATGGTCATCCTCTTTTATCACAATCCGATCTCTGAATAGTACATAGAGGTGATAATAACTGCTAGGTACTTGCTGTCTGGATGATAGTAACTGTCCCTGTTATTAATTGCTAACTTTAAACATTCATCTTTCAAAATAAAAATATAAATAAAGTGTAAAATGCATCACAGGACACTTGACATTTAGAGCTTCTGGGAGGCTGGTAGCCCTTACACGCAAGATTGCATAAGTGAATGTTGACATGGGTTTAGTAGTGGCCTCTGCCCTGAGCCCAACCTAGTCAAAAAACAGTGTTTCTCAAGGGTGTACATAGAAGGCCACTGTAGGTTGTGTTTGGAGCTGGGGATGATGTCATTATTTCTTTAACTTACAGTCAAAAATCCCAAAACTCAGAGGTTACTATCTTGCTATAGGCTGAGGACACTGTGTTCAGTAATGCTTTCTCTTTCCTGACAGACTTAAAGGGGATGCATAGAAAGCCACCACGCTTAAACAGGAGCAAATTACTGTTCAAAAGTAACAAGTTGGAAACTTTACTGTAATTATTTTGTTTTAACTTTCTTCTCAAAAGAATGCATATACCGATGGATGTTTTTTTGTTATGGGGAGGCAAAGAAGCATTCTATTTATATATATCGAATGGCAACTAAAGTAATTATTCACCTGCTGTAGGACCTCTTCTCCCCCAGCACGCCTATAGCTAAAATATACCACAGAAGAAAGAAACAACTAAAGATACCATAAGCTCTATGTCTTCTAAAACTAATGACTAGATATATGTTCCTTATCAAAAACATACTTAAAAAATGGCAGGCATGTAGAAAAATGATCTTATCTTGTCAAATTATATAATTAACAAAACTAAGAATCAAAATGTTGTAGATGAGCAGCCTGCTCAACAGTCCTAAGCAGCAACACAAGCCTAAAATATAGCCGCACAGAGCAAATCTCCATGCAATAGGGAAAACTGGCATGTTCAGTTGCTAATATTTATTGTTTTCTCAGCTATGGGTTTATGAACCATCTGCTAAGTTGCATAAGAGAGAACTGACTTTTATTACCAACCCCAATCCCCATAGTGATGTCTGTGCTATGATGGCACTTTATTTATTTGCATTCATGGTGGATAGTTTCCCCCATCTTAATACCTTTAGAGATGTCTGTGCCATGAAGGCACATTATTTATGTATTTATCTGCATCACTGGTAGATAGAGTTTCACCACAGTCCCAATCTCCATAGTGATGTCTGTGCCATGAAGGCACATTATTTATCTAATTTTTGTATCACTGGTAGATAGAGTTTCGCCATAGACCCAGTCCCCATAGTGATGTCTATGCATGAAGACACTATATTTATGTATGTATTTGCATCACTGGTCAATAGATTTTCACCACAGTCCTGATCCCCATAGTGAAGTCTATGCCATGAAGATGCTTTATTTATATATTTATTTGCATCATTGGTAGACAGAGTTTCACCAAAGTCCCAATTCCTATAGTGATGTATGTGCCATGAAGGCACATTATTTATGCAGTGTAATTTTTTGCATCACTGGTAAATAGAGTTTTGCCACAGTCTCAATCCCTATAGTGATGCCTATGCATGAAGGCACTTTATTTATGTATGTATTTGCATCACTGGTCGATAGATTTTCACCACAATCCTGATCCCCATAGTGCTGTCTGTGCCATGGAGGTACTTTATGTAAGTTTTTGCATCACTGATAGATAGAGTTTCACCACAATCCTGATCATCATAGTGATGTCTGTACCATGAAGGCACTTCATTTATTTGCATCCCTGATATCTATTAGCCCCCCCCCCCCAATCCCTGTACAATGGTCATGGTAACAATTGAACAAAACCTTTTGGCTGTATGCATTGCAACAATGTTATGAGGCCAGTCATGCTGATGTACATGACTAATTAGCATATGCTTCTGCCTTAGTTTTGCTTATAAAGATTTAGCATGGATACAGGGCTAGCCCTACATGACCAGACAGTTGTTGAATTCCAAAAAGGGTACCAAGACATGCATGCAGAGGTGTTCATACTGCAATACCTTTATGTATTCAGGTCACTATAAGGCATTAAAAAAAAAAAAAACAGAGCAGTAATCACAACAGATCAGACCAAAGTTAGTGAAATACTTATAATGACTTATATGGTTTATCTTATGACATTACAGTTGTAAATCTACTAGTGCAAGAGAAGAGGTAGAACTGTGAAAGGGAATAGAAACAAAGAGAAAATTAAACTGACTCTCTGTTACTCTTTTATTAACTCCAGCTATAATGATTAAGTAGCTTTGTGACTACTCTTCTGCTTTGAAAACTGAAACAGGCTCCATTTTCAAAGCACTATCCTCTCATATTTAGTACTACGCACACCAAGTTCTATATGATTCCAAAAGTCAGAAAGCTATAATGTATAATAGATGATACATGGGTCAACTTCTCCTCTGTGGAGCTCTCTGCCACCAAGATAAAGCAAGTGCAATATTTTATTCTGTACTATTGTTGATATTGACTAACTTGAGTCATAGATTTTGACAATATGGTTTACAAGAACCTGAAAGAATGTCGTTGATCCTAAATTAATACATTTGCATCTCACAGTTTTACAGAAAATAAGAGTTCATGAAATGTTTATCAGGTACAATTAATCATCTTATTGGCCCAAAGGAACTTGTTCACACTTCTAGCTCTGAACTCAGATGATAAATAAACCATTCATAGGGTTAGCTGGTATTATGTCAAGCTTGTTTGATTACATTTGGGGTTCTCTAAGAATGTAATGATGCTATAACAATGTTCTATGAGAGCTCACACTTGTATTAAGATTAAGTCTTTTTGTCTTGCTGTGTTTAATAATGGTGGCTACCAAAAAAGCAATTACTAGAAAATGTAAATAAAAATCGAAACCAACTATACTGGAAGAAGTGAATGCAGTAACAGAGATAAAACAACTGGAATTGAGATCTTAAGAAAAGGGTAGGCGCAAACTACATAGGAAAAAAATGGGAATTGTGAGAACAATACATCAATGGAGGAATGATGTCTAAAAGACAGCAGGACTTAAATGAGTTATATAATGTTTGAGTGAGAAAGATTAGGTAGATTATAAGTGGTGCATAATGTTTGCAACTGGGAGTGTGTCAGTATGGTTTGTGATGTAAAATGTTTGCAATTAGGATTGTGTGGTTTGTTTTCATTTATATAAATGTAAGATTGCCTATGTAGTTAGTGATGGTTTAATAAAGATGTTTTTTGTTTAAAAAAAAGGCAGGGATTGAATAATTGATGTACTATTGCTTAGATTATATGACATATAGCAATATATGTGAATTATAATGCTTGTTATGTTAATATAGTTTGGTTACTTATATATGATTGTAAAGTGATAATTCATTAAAGGCATTTGAAAAAAAAGATTAATTTCTTTTGTACACAAATTCTAAAATACTAAATGTTACCAGATAAAATGTCTCATTGTCATATCTGTTGCATTTTGTTTTAGAAGTCGAACTTTTAGATAAGAGGATTTTTGATTTCCTTGGTATGTGTAATAAGGGTTATTAGGTAAGTAAATCAGCTATGTAAATATTTTTAAGATGACTCCTTGACTGCCTTCCCTTAACCTGAACAGTTACGTATAGGACGACAAATTTTGAGATTCAGCACAAATGGCTTCCCTACAGTTGGTAGAGGTGAAATATCCTGAGCTTAATTTGCCTGTAGGAAAAAAAAATAGCGAGTCAGAGCATCGATCACTGTTTTCCATTGTAAATCATTGACAGGACAATTGCTATGTATATAATGGCAATCTGCATTTCAGGAATTGTTTTTTTTTTTTTTTTTTTGTATTTTGGATCATCGCCTTTGTGGAAGTTGTCAGTTTATAGTAGAACCAGCATAAATTAATATGTACATTTTGAAAAAGCAAGCCTTGTTGCTGGCTTTTTTTTTTTCTTCTCAGAAAGCATGGTCCATGAACAGTTTTTCATAATTCTTTTCTGGGCTGTCCTGAGTTACAATTCAAATAGGAACATTTTTGAATTATATTTATTAAAAAGGAAGTTGAGGAAAGGCAGGTCTCAAGAAAGGGATAAGCTTTTGAGGAAATATTCTATTTTTTTTCCAAAATTGACCTCATATTATGGACACACTATAGGGGATTAAACAATTTTACCTGGTGCAAAAAATATATATACTGATAAACAAATGTATCTGATAAATCATTTCATAGTTTTGAAGAGCGATCTTATTCTGCAACATGTAAACACACCTAAAATAAGGTCAAGTGTCTGAGGTATTACTAATTAATAATCTCATGATAATGGGGCTTCACAGTGGAGAAAGAGGAAATCCTGTCCATGATTGTGATGAGTCTAGATTGAACAGCAAACTACTTACTGGAGGACTCACTAACGAAGAGTGGGAGTGAGTAAACAACCCTGGCTTTTTGTTATGCTAACACTCATGTACTTCATGTACTGAGAGTATAACAGCAGTAATTAGACAGTGACAAATGTATAATGCCAAATAGTACAAGTTGTAGTCAGAGGCATACATGTTTGGTAAAGTATGTGTGGGGGCACTCATTTTAGGCATAGCCTATCAGCTAACTCTGCAGACTCTGGGTGGGTTGCACCTTAACAAGAACCCTGATGTTAGCCTGGATGAGGGCTTTCCATGACTACCTGTCATCTGAAAGGGAAAAATGAGCTAGCTTGATCATAGGAGGGATAATTTTTGACAGGCAGCGATATTAAAAATATATTTAAAAATATGACAGAAGAAGAATTAGGTGAGTCAGTCATATGTTGGTTATCCAAACAGTTATTGAGCTATTTGTGAGTATTGTTTATTAGATGCACAAGACTCTGCCTAATATTATAAAGGCTGTTTAAGTGTCTGTTCTTCAACTTAAGATGTGACTGTTAGCAACAGGGACTTACTCTTCCTTTCTCTCTTTCAAACTGTCTTAAGACAGCATTTTAAGAGGTATAATTGGCAGCGTTGAAGATTAAGATAAGGTGCTGATTGTTATATGCCCAGTTGTAATCTTTCTTCTATCCTGAGTTAAGATTAACCTGGAGAAATATAATGTTTTCAACATGCCAGAAAGTATCTATTAGATGTTCTCCTCAGCACCCAGAATTTGTTGGTTATGATGTGATAAGGTTTTTGGAGCATGCGTTGCCAGATGTACAAAGTTAAACTAATTACGTTTCCAGGGTCTGGCAACTCACATGGGAGGATGGAATAGAGGTTCTGAAAACTGAATTATGTGATGTATTGCTCAAAAAGTAGTATGATAGATGGCGTATGAAGTGTTTTCTAACAATTACTGTAGTTTAAATTTAAAAAGGAATATGTACCTTGTACTCTTCCTGCACACAAACAGCTGTCCAAAAGCCATCTCAAAATTTAGCACCAGAGCTCTTCATATAGTGAATAAATGTCCTCCAAAATTATAAGACTTCTAAAAAGGACAAAATGGATGAAACTTCCTCCCATTTGCAAACTATTGTCAGAGCCACAAAAACTTTTTCAATGCCAGTTAAAGGGTGTAAATAAATAACATGATTTCTTATATTTAAATAACCTCCTATATATTGGTAAATGAGCAAAAAAGAAATAACCCTCATGAATATTCATTGACATTAATGAATATTAAACAAAGTAGTGAAACAAATGCCATGGAGTGTTGACATCTATTGGATAGTAAACACAACAGAAACTTGTAAAATATCAAAAATATTTAAATCACTGAGAAAATAATACTCCTATTTGTACTATTCTTGTCTACTCCTTCGAAATGAATAGTTCTTGTCAAGCTAATCTACTGTGACCTCGAGTCACAGTCGTATGTATTCCGCCCGCAAAAGATAAGGTGTGGCACTGCATGGTTTAGCTTGTGTTTATGCTTAAAGTAAAGGATACCTTTTAGATATTCTGATATTCCTGTCCATAGCATCCTGGTTTTCCAATCTACATAGAAATATGTATAAGAACAGGTGAACAACTATAATACACACTCACTCCTGTATGGAACAAAATGTCATTTGTCAAAAATTTGTGGCGTACTTACTGATTTAAAAAATTTATTTTTAGCAATGTATTTGCAGCAGCAGTTTTCACATGGTGAACTTCCTACTAACAGAGCACTGCAACTTGTCATTTAGGTTTGATAACTCCCCTTAGAAGCATTCCTCTTATAATGACTTTACAGTTGTCTTAAGGTTTTCCTTTTCCTAAGGATAAGCTTGCATTTGCCTGGTAACAACACGCCATGGTCATTATTACCGAGTCATATGTGCCATCCAGTAACATTTTTTTTAAGGTGGATTGTATATGGGCAATACCAAAGATGGTTACCTGTAGCTTATGTACATAGCAATGATACATTAGATTTCATGCACTAATTTTCTTTGTTGATCTGGAGTTGGTAACATTATTATCCCAACTAACTAAAAAAGACTCCAAATAAACAGCAAGAAAAAAACAATAAATTGCAAGAAAAAAAATGGTTCTAAAAAAATACTGCGAAATGAACTTTAATACTTTTTTTTTACCTTCAGTGTCTGACTTTTTAAAATTCACCTTTAATTTTGATAGATAGTCCATTAATTATTTAGACTTGACTGTATATAAAGTAAATAATAAGTTTAAGACTAAAATTTATAGGAAGCCGGTACAGAGCAACAGCTTTTTACATTACAGTAGTATGCACAATGTTAAATTACAGCATAATATTGTCAATAGTCAATTTGATTGTGTCAGTAGATTGACAAAGGATGATGAGTTTTTTAAGGCTGAATGTGAAGTTTTGATAAGAAGGTTCAATAACAGAGGCTATCCTGTTGATATATTAAATAATGTTTTCAATAAGGTCATATTACAAAGAGAGAATGTTGAGCATAATAATGTGAGTGGTGGAGAGTGTAAGAAGGATTACGTGTTAGCTTGCATGTTGAATAAGTCAGTGGATGAAATAAGCATTAGACAGATAGTGAATAAGAATTTGAAGTTTTTGTCTAACTTTTTGGATATCTGGAAAGTTATAGGTCAGAAGGCTGTTTTTCTCACAAAAAGAAGTAAAAATCTCAAAGAACATTTTTACAAACATATTGATAGTTCTGATGCGAATGCTTTAAAAGGGATGTTTAGATGTGGCAATTGTAGTTATTGTGCACATATTATGGTGTGTTCCATGGTTAGAATTCCAGCTAGGAATTATGCACTGGATTTAAACAGTTATTTTGATTGCAAACCTAAATGTGTAGTGTACTTAGCATTGTGTGATCTGTTTCTGGCTTTTTATATAGGAAGAACAAAATATGTTTACATTCTAGGATTTATGAACATTTAAGGGCTATAAATAGGAATGATAACACTAATGCTTTGGCTAAGCATTTTTCTTCCTGCCATGCACAACAGAATCCGGCTAATATGTTTTCTTTCACATTGATAGCTCAGGTTAATAATTATGAATATAGGTGGGATGCTGAAGAGGATCTTGACTGGAAGGAATATTGCTGGAAGGTTAAAATGAATGCATATGTTTTTTCAGGTATTAATGACAAAGAAAACTTCAAAAATTGTACTGAAAAGAAAGGGTTAAGGCATTGATGTAAAAAATCATGTGATGTTAATTGATGTTATTTAAATGTGTTTTTAGCAGTTAAGCAACTTGGTCTGATGAAGTTTATTTTAAATGAAAGCGCTTACCAGTTACTTTTATTTTGTTGTTAAAGTATTAAAGTTCCTTTTGCAGTATTTTTTAGAACCATTTTTTCTGGCAACATTATTATCCCATTCATGTAGAATATCTAGATTAAACAAGTTAATTCACTGCAAGCTGCATTTAATTTGTTTGCTAAGACTGGACAATTGCACATGTTTCAGTATTTGTTAAAATGTGCTTATGAAGGTACACAAAAACAAAGAAACAATAAAATGTTAGTCACACTGAACTGTAGTATATGATGATGTAAGAATATTCCCTAAAATAATATCATCACATATTTTATGATAACTCTTCATGCACCTACCTATAAGATTAATAGTAATAGTATTGTTGTAGAAATAAGCTTTTGTATTACTGTCATCTAAAACATACAAAAAAAATCAGAATGGTGGTACATAACAGTGCCTAGTGACTTTACTTTACATTTCTGCTTCAGCACCACTGAACTCTTTAAGTTGAAGCAGTGTATTATGGCTGCTCAAATAACTTCTAGCATCTTTGCATGTTTTGTATTTTTAGCAGTTCTCCTGAATGATGTATAGTACATATCTGCGTGAAGCTGTCATTTAAAATTAAGTATAAATTCTGGAATAGAAATGGAATACTTTCCTGATTGTATGTAAACATTAAACATTATTCTGTTAAAAAAAAATCTAAGAAATGACAGCTTACATTCTGATTCACATTCACTGTATTTATGATGTCAGAATTGCCAGTTACATTAGTATTAGAAATGTACATATCAGTACCATATAAATGAATATTCTTCAAGGATGCTGTTATACATAATCTAATCCATTGCTAGCTATGGAAATTATGAACAGCTCATGCTTATTTCACTTTAAAATACTTTTCATTATCAATATAAAGGAGACAATATCATTACTGCTTTGTTATCAGCAAAATGAACACCAGAAAGGTGCTGTTTAACAGGATACCAGTGTCTAATGCCTGTGCTTTAATTTTCCATTTCAGCACATAGTTTAATCTAAATCAAACACATTCACCAGTGAAACCAGCTTAATAGACTATACAAATAAGTATTATAATCTTTATGTCATTTGCAGTTTCTAATTAGTTTTTAATGTAAATGCTAACCTGACTATCCATAATATATTGCTTTAAGTGATGAAAATTTCATTTTAGTTTTACATGAATTTTGAAGTGCAAAAATATGCTAACGGCAACCTTTCGTATCTGTGCTTTTTTTTTTTTTTTGCTTTCAGTAGCAAACTAATAATGATAGCACTTGAAGCATATTAATAATGACAATGTGGATGTCCTATAGGTGTTTGAGTCCCAAGCAATCAACAATGACTTTCTCAAAGGAAGAGAGTTGAGTGCTTTGTAGTTAGTTTGGGTTGCCGCTTGTGCTCAAACTCAAGTATAACTCAAGTATAAGCTCAGACAAACAGCCATGGGAGGATGATGGAGGGGGGTTAGAATTATAGAGTGGAAGAAGGGATGTGGGATTAGGGAGTGAGAGGGGGATTTTAGGGTTAAGACATAAATGGGGATTTTCAAATTAGAGAGGGGGACTTGAGGGTTACAGAGCAGGGGTCTTGATCATTTGGCATCTAGCAAATGTGTCACTTGCTACTTGTATTTGAGTACCTATAGTACACCCATAAAATATATAAGGAATTTTATATATATATATATATATATATATATATATATATATATATATATATATATATATATATATATATAGGGTCTAGGGTCTAGGGTCTACTTCACCCTGTCGAAGGCCTACAATATCGAAGCTGATATTGTCAGCACCAAAATGTTGAAAACGAAAGTCATGGCACTTGTAAAAGGAAATCTCTAAAAGGGGAGATTTCCATTTACTGCAATGTGGTGCGATCTCGGAGTTGGTATATTTAAGTAATGGAGGGTGTGGGGGGGGGTGCAAGGGGGCTTGCCCCCCTGTACAGAGCAATTTGATTTGTGTTCAGGTGTTTTTTTTTTTTTTTTTTTTTTGTGTGCATGTTCGATGTTCGGAGTTTTGACATTTTCGTGTCGATTATTATGCTGTCGACAGTTTGAGTTTTCGACAGCGTAATATAAACACATAAATATATGTATATATATATATATATATATATATATATATATATATATATATATATATATATATATATATATATATATATATATCTATATATATGTATATATATATATATATATATATATATATGTGTGTGTGTGTGTGTGTGTGTGTGTGTGTATATCTGTCTGTAGATATACACACACACACACACACACACACACACACACACACACACACACACACACACACACACACACACACACACACACACACACACACAGACACACAGACACACGAGTTTCTTGCATTTCAACCTTTTTTTGTTTGTTTTTTTAGGTGATTACTTTAGTATTGATAGCGTTTTTTCAGCAATGAGAAGTTCAAGTTCTGCCAACTTGGCTGGATCTGATAGTGGCAGATATACTGAAGGCTCTAAAGACCATACTACATATGCTAAGGTTTGTCCCAGAAATTTACACAATGGCAGAAGTGACGAACAGTTGAGGAACAAACCCAACAAAGGGGTTGGTATTGGGAAACAGTTGAACTTGAAACAAGCCCTAAAGTTGGACAATTCCTTTCTTAATTATTGTATTCAACTTGAGTGTGTTTCTAAGGGGCTATGGATTTACAGATACTCAAATGGGCTAAGTGCAGGATCAATATTGCTCCATGAGTTTTGGAGCTTTTTAATAGAACAAGGGTAGAACTAATGAAGCTGATGGTCCGAGATAACCTTCGACAACTACCCACCTTTGAAAAACAAGTTCATTGTAATAATGAAGAGATCAACAAGGACCTATTGTTTCAGGATTTTGTAGTGGACTTCCATAACATTTTTCAATATATGGACAATTATGGGTCTATTATCTTTAAAAAAAGCAAAGGAAAATTCACATGGATGAGAAGGAATATAACAGCAAGATGACTTATCCTGATCCCAACCATAGACATAAGAAGTAAAGAGATCCTTATGAAAAGAGGTTAAACACCAACAATAATCCTGACAATTTGAATGCTGAAGGAGGTAGTGAAGATTTTTTGGATGAGCATCTCTCCAGGAGATCGAGGAGACTCGAGGAAAAGAGGAAGAGGGACTAAGACAGGGCTGGCAGTGGTCTTTCGAGCAGCCCAAGAAAGAACCATCAAAGGAATTTCTATCCCAATGGTCAATTTTAATAGAGGAACTACAACCTAAGGGTTTGGACTGTTTTTGCCCATTTCAAGATACTGTTATGGATTTCAGGGGTTTTAAAATGTATAACTTTTCATACCTTGATATTACTCCAGTTTTTGGTTCTCTTTTCAATAAGGGTTTTAAATTTGTCCCTTCCAATAACTGCAGTGTCATTGACTTGATAATAATAATATTCTTCTTTCAGCTTTTCCCGGTTAGGGGTCACCACAGAGGATCACCGGTCCACTTATGATTGGCAGTGAATTTTTATGGTGTCGAGTTGCCAGCCCAGCACCCAACCATCAGAGAAGGCACACACACACTCATGCACCTACCTTCATGTCTTTTAATGTTTAGTCGATCGCAGGGAGGACATGCAGACTCCACACAGAAGGCACTCCAGCTGAGAATCAAACTGGAGAGCTTCTTGCTGTGAGGTGACAATGCTAACCACTGCACCACCTAAAACTCTTTACTAGAAAACTCAGTTTGAATGTTTGATTGCTTCTCGGGCCACTGTTGAGGAAGGTGGAGGGGTGAGTAGAACTAGTACTTTCAAACCCCCTTGTATTACCCCCTTTTGCTCTTTTTTAAAGATTATGTGAGAATAATATTTGTAGTTGGTTTAGCCAAAAGAAAAAAAAATTATAACCTCTGTAGAGAGGAGAGGCTTCTATTGCATCAGATCAACAATGCATCCTGAAAGCAGACAAAGGTGGTGGGGTGGTGGTTATGGACTGCCACACTTACCAGTACAAAATGCTGGATTATTTGAACAATGGTGAATTTTTGTTCTGCAGTATCCCTTAATGAAAACAACATTTCCTACAAGCAGATTGATATTTGGCTTGAATATATGTGTTGTACTTACAGCATGACATCTAAACTAAGTGGGCATACCTCTCAAGTGTACCTCATTACAAAGAACGTACCTCATTTGGGGTCTTAAAAAGTTCATGTTCATCAAAGTTCCTCGAAGTTCCACATTGAAAGACTCTGTCACACATTCAGTGTTAGGAATTTTTTTTAAGTGAAATCCATGGAAAATAGAAATTAATCATATTAATTCATTAAAAGATCTTTATAAGTAAAACCAGCATATTTTAACCATCCTATGGGCTTCCTAGTTGAAGTTGTTAGGAAGTCATTAGTATGTGTTCCACATTTTGCCCATTTGTTCCACATTATGAGGGCTAGTGTTCCTCATTTTGGAGATGGAAGGTTGAGAGCTATGTGAGTGAGTATCTGGTAGTTAAGAAGCTGAAAATTCAAGCCACTTTTGCAGTCCCAAAGATTCATATATCTGTGAAGGACACACCTTTGAGGCTATAGTTGCCTTGGCTGGTTCAAAAACCAAACCATTGGTGAGTTTTGTTGAACAAAACTTAAAGGATTTTTGGGTCAACAAGGAACATATTTTGAAGGACTCATGACACTTTCTGTAGATGCTCTCTTTATTCTGAGGATGTCTGGTTTGAGACTATTGGTATTAAGGATTTATTTTAGTAATACCCCATGATCAGGACCTCGAATAGTTCTTTGAGGCCATTGCTATGGGGACCACCCTTGATAAGGAGGATTGATATTTTTTATCATTGTGTGGACCTTGTGTTAAGATCTAATTTTGTATTTTTTGAAGGTGAATATTCTAGCCAGTTGAATGGGGTTGCCATGGGAGCAGCTTCAGCACCTGTGTTTGTCAGCTTGGTTTTATGGTCCTGGGAGAGAAATTCTGTGTCTGCCTCCCCCTTCTCATTAAATTTCCAGTTGTACCTTAGGCACCTGGATGACATCTTTATTCTGTGGAAAAAGGATGCTGTAGAATTGGAGGCATTTATACCTTATATTAATGGCACTACTAACTTTTTGGAATTTACATACCATCTTAATTTGGGTTCCATATCTTTCCTTGTTGTCTTAGGCATTAAAAATATTGAGCACAGTAAATCTGAATCAACCATCTTTAGGAAAGAGACATAATCCAATAGCTGTCTCCATTATGACAGCCAACATCCATTTTGGCAGAAGAAAAACCTTGTGAGGGGGAAGTTCTTTAGGCTGAGTAGTCTTATTTCTGATAACTAAGTTTTCGACAATGAGGTTGTGATTTTATGTGATATGTTCCTAGACCAAGGCTATCCACGAGACATGTTCTTAAATTTAAGGTAGTGGGTAAAAAGCCAGAGTCATGTATGCTACAAAGCCTTGCTGTGATATGGGGGAGCATAGAAGCAGGGAGAACAAGCAATGACAATAATCGGTTTAGGGCCATGGTGTTAAGTTATAGTAGGGACATACCTTCCTTAATGAACATTATAAGTTCCCTCTGTAACACCATTTTTAATGCATTTGATCTTATGACTAAATTGGGGCAGAACCCTAGGTTTGTTTTTAAAAACAGTTTTAACTTAAAGACTATACTTGAAATAAATCAAAACAGGGGAATGAAATGCACAAAGAGATTAGGTATGAGGCACTGTGGAGCTTGTAAACAGTGCAGATTTATATTACAAGGTACACATGTTTTGGTTGCTGGTTTTACTAGAGTGATTTCACTTAAGGAGAGTTATGGTTGTAATACCAAAGGGATAGTGCATTTAGTCCTTTTTGCCACCTTTTCTGCATTTAATGCAAGCAAGACTGACAGGCCCCTTAAGAAAAGGACCTATCACCACAACTATGCTATCTGAACAAAAACAGTAGAAATTCACTATACAAACATTCTATGGTCTGTACTGACTTTAAAACATTTTCATTTTGTGTACTGGAAAAGCCCCCCCCCCCCCAAAATGGGGGGATGGAGGTTTTCCTTGGAGGAAAGGGAACTTTACTTGCAGATTACTCACAACACTACCCCAGGTATTAATAATGTTATTTCCATAGGATGTGTTTTGAAGAAGAAATCTCTTACTTTATGAAATGTTTTTATTAACAAGGTTGTTTATTGGTTTTATCACAGTAATTATTAAATTATTGGTGTAGGTAGTTTTAATGATACATTTCTCTTTAAATATGGTTTTCATTTTTGGTGCCAATATTTGTATTTAAACAGCAGGACATGATGTAGTTTCTTTTAACTCTGAGGAATTTCTGTTAATTTTAAAAATGAAAGTGCTTCATATTTAACAATAAAAGAAGTTGTGGACATTTTCAGCATGGTGTTTTGTTATATTTTGTTTTTATAGTGCACATGTTGTTTTTGGATTATCATGTTTTTTAGGCAGAGAGCAATATATGAGCACTAATGTTTATGATTCAAAAGCAGTGCTGAGATTTAGGCAGGGTATTTCAAGTTATTTGAATGGGATTTGTAGTTAATATTTTGTCTTTTAAAATGTATTATATATGACAGAATTATCATATTATTAAAGAATAAGGTGCCCTTTCAGGACTGCCATATTTTGTTCCCATAACTTTTTTGCTTTCATTCTAAACTAAATTACATGTTCAGAAGCAGCACTATTTAACATCAGAATAAATAACAGAAATACTCTTATAAAAAAAAAAATATAGATAGATGATGCAGGTAGCTAGCTCATTTTATCCTTGGAGTCATTCCTTCTAATGTGGACCAAAACACTTGATGTACAAGGGAAAGTGATGCCATCTGTTTGTAGTGCTTTGTCCTCATAATGCCCCTGGTGATTAAATGTCCATTGTGTTAGATTTAATAACTTAATTATTATTCACAAGGCATGTTCTCTTCTCCAGTGTTCCAGTGGCCTACTCTCAGTCCAACAATTTGGTTTCTATCAGTTATGCATTATATTACATTCATTTAATAAAACTATTTCAGAAAAATGTCAGGTGAAAATGCTTTGTAACGAAAACAGATGGACATCACATTTGCATGTTAGCACAATAAGAAATGTTACTACAATTTAATCTAAAAATTCTGTCATTTGTCTTATCCATTCTTTTCAAGCATACATAATCCTGGATGCTGAACCACAGACACTGACATACTACTAGCAGAAAAAAATCAGCTTGGCACTTTGACATTTTGCTTTTTTGTCTCTTGTAAAAGAAATATCTTTGTGTTTTTAGATTTATCCTTTAAATATTAAATGCAATAGTGTACTCTTGATAATATTTTGAATTATGACAGTCTTAAATCCAACATTTAAAATTTCAAAATGATATTATTTGATTATAGTGCCTAAGCTTTATTCAGTGTATAGCTTTCTGTCATGATGCATTGCTAATGAGGACATCTTGACCACAGAAGTGGTTGAATGTATTATATAATATGTGCTTTATGAAAACATTAAGTTGGTATAGGCGCCATAGTCATCTTTCATTCATCCCGCTATGTCTCGTACTTTTCATTGAGTTAACTGTTATTAATACTGCATTATCAAATCTGTATCTGAACCTGTTTTCTATTTGATAGTGAATTAACTAAGCATATGATATCATACCTAAATCCTAGACTTCATACACAAACCAATACATAGGTAAATGTAGATCAAATATAAAATGTGTCCATTGTGCATTACGTAGCTTCAGAGTTTAAAATCTAATGTTCCCTTCATTCTGAAGATGTCCTTCAGTTAAAATGAATGCACACATATTGTTTTCAAAATCTGATTAAGGGTATTCCTGTATGTGATTTTATATTGACTATATACAAGTTTGTGTTTATTCAAGTGCAACCTATTTTCTATCAATAGAAGTCGAAGAGTCATCAGTTTCTAACCTATGGCAATCTTCCTCAAGATTTCAAACACATAAAAATCAAAGGAGTACATCTTCAGGCATCAATCAATAAAATTAATTCTTCTGATCTTTACCTCTCAGGAAAATACAAGCAGCTAACTCCTGACTGGTGGTTCAGTAAATCAAAAGTTACCTGAGGCTGCTGCATACAGCATAGTTGAGAAAGTTTGAACTTTGGGTCATTTACAGCCCTGCATGCTAGGCTTTCTGAACCATCAGCTTTGTTTAACAAACCTACCTTTCCTATGTATTGGTAAGGAGCCATTATGACAAATCATTACTGCAATATCATCTTTATATAAATATAGTAGCACTGCTGTGAGTACATGATGAATTTCTTTTGTTCTCCAGTACTATATTATTGTGATCCCTTTTGGGTATTATTATTTGAGTTCTTTTAGAGGAGGATTTCCATCTCACTCTTAGATACACCTTCCCCTTTCTATTATCCATTGCAGTTTTCCTCAGGATTGTTATACTATTCACTACTGAATCAAAGCTAACCACTTCTCCTGCTTAGCTCCTTTCAGTAAATGGAAGGCTGCCTCTATTTGGACTCCAGTTAGCAGGATGCACTATCAAGCAGCTTGGGAGTAAAGATACACATCTGACACTATTATGTACAGGTTTTTCACATTTTACTATAATGTATAACACAAATGGTTTCCTTTTAGGTTAGGATTAAATGGGTTTAGTGCAGAAAACTAACTGAAGCAGCATGGAGCAAATCTCTGGGCTCTGTTATTGTAATTAATTAGATGCGCTCAATTTAAGTGAAAGGTATGGAGGTTAAATCACACGCAATCACCATTTTCTAATCTCTTTGCTTTGCTTTGGTCCTTGATTTATAGTTCTACTTCTTCAAACGCTTCTTTTTGACAGCAGATTCAGTTCTGTCCCTATTTTTAAAATCCACTGACCTTCATTTCACTTTGAAGTGAGCATCCAGTTTCAAATGATAGCACTGACAGCTGTCTCAGCCTTAAACATTAGCCATATGAGAGCCTAGATAAGTCATGCAGGTATTATGAGAGCTGGATTTAATGAGACATTACAACTGGGGAATTATAAGTTTGCATACTTTTATCAGTTCACTTATAAATTGTACGACTTGTTTATGTGACTGATACAGGCATCATGCTATGGGACAAAGCTACTTTTTGTGCTTCCAGTATACAGTTAACATTGTTAAGCACAAGTGACTTCCACTTCTTTGGCATTATCTGGTTTAAACGATTTTCAGAACAGCCAGACCCTTTTATTCATACAATAAGTCATATGAATTGGGTATGGTTCTTAATTCTCATATTTATTAATCACACTTGTGGTTACTGCTGTCCATCCAAGCTGTCCACCCTTAAATTTTATGCAGCTTTTCATGTCTATAAACCATCATCTGCCAGTGCCTTCAGAAATGACAATCTCTGCTCTGTATTTCCACATCAGAATCTTGTTAACTAACTTTTTTTGCATGTATTTCTTGGTATACAATAGTAATAGTGATCAGCTCATTGAGCAGAGATTTAATATCATTTCCAGATCACCTTTCTGATGACAAAAGCATGTCTCAGTGTAGAAGTACGGCATGAGTAGGAATCCCCCAGACTGTCTCCTTTTTACATGGGTAGGACCACTCCTACAAAGGTGATAGGATATGGAAGAGGTACTCACTGTCGCATTATAGTCAGTTTGTGAGGTAACTAGGGTCTGAGTTAATATGTTCAAGTTCATATCATAGGATGACTTCAGAATATAATATATATATGAAATAAGGGATCTTGTATATCGTATAGTGGGAAGATTCAATTGTCTAAGCACACAAGTTGTGTATTTGGCCCAGTGTTCATGTTGTCCAGCGTTCTACATCGGGAAAACTGACAGGAAACTACATGAATGCATATACGAACATCTATATGCTATGAGGAAGGGCAAGACGGAGAACGCCCTGGTCAAACATATTGTGGAGAACCCTAATCATAGCTTTCTATTTTCCATTATAGACCAGGTCAAACCTGATGGCAGAGGAGGACCTACATCCCTCCTCTTGGAGTATAAAGAGTTGTTGTGGCAATTAAGGCTGGATGCCTGTCATGCACCTGGCATTAATGGCATGTTGTCCATAACTTGCCTATTAAAATTAAAGAGGTTAAATAGATAAACTATTTAGTATCTATATGGCCCTCCTGGTCTACAATACACCAGTCGACCACTTCGATTTTTGTTTAGTTAATTATGCCATACCTTTTACCCTTACACTAGCCAGTAGTATTCTTTGATTAACTATTTTTGATTAACCATCTTATTCAGGTTCCGCAAAGACTAATAGGGTACAGTTTATGGGTGAGCCGTAGATTCTTTTTGGAGATCATTAGCTGTTAGCTGGTGGCAGTCAATGCCAGAATTTCTTGTTTAATATATTAGAGTGTTTCATAAAAATCAAACATTTTTGAGTAAGGTCAGAGGACGGAGTTTTGCCAGGTTTACGTGTACCATGGACTACCATCGTAAGAGCGATATCTATTCAGCGTTATCTCATCAGCGCATAGTAGGTTAATTCTCGTCTACTTTTTCTATATGTATATAATTTCAGGGGCGGCCCGTGCTATCGGACTGCCGGTCTGCAGCCCCCTCAACTTGATAGTGCACATAAAATAAAAAATAAACCAAAAATAAAATTTTAAAATTCTGCTGCCGAGACAGTCTAGTGTATGGAGCATGCAGTCCTGATTGAGAATCATGGACAGGAGCGCTCCCACAAGTCTATGCAGTTTTAAACTGCATAGACTGCCTGGGAACTCGCTGGGGAAAAGCGTCGGGGTCGGACTGCCATGTCGGCAGTCAGAGGATCGGATTGGAGTTTGCTGCAGGGAAAGATCTCACGACGGGCAAGGTAGGGATCTGGATTGGAGTAGAGTTTGCGACGGGGCAGGGTCGGATTTGCACGGGATTTCCTTACTGGATGTATGGTGGCTGCAGTCTCGTCGGGATGTACATACTGCTTACTGGATGGTTTTATGGACAGGGATTTACTACAGGACCAGGTAAGTGTGTGGTTTTTAACATTTACTACAGGGGAAAGAGTGTGTGTGTGTGTGTGTGTGTGTGTGTAAATGCCTCAGGTTGGACATACTGGTGATTAGACTCATGGTGGTGTGGTAGGGAATACCTCAGGCTTGAACCCTGTACCTTGTATACAGGTGTTATACAACCTGAATTCCCTACCCACCACCATTTGTAAAAAAAATTGCAGATTTTTGCCTCATATTTGATCTGATATATTCCACATAATATCTGTGTTTTTAAATATTGAAATGCTTGAAATTTGATGGTGCAGTGGTAGCATTGATGCCTCATAGCTATAGGTTCTTGGGTTTGGTTCTTGGCTGGGGTGCCTTCTTTGTGGGGGGGGTCTGTATCTTCTCCATGTGTTTGTGTGGGTTTGCTTTTGTGTCCTCCCATGTTACAAAGACATGTCTGCATTATTTCTTCCTGGGCCTCTGCTGAGAATTGTTTGTTTTTTGTTCCAAGCCAAGCTGTCCTGATTAAGAAATGTTACATAAAATTGACAGGCATTTGAATTTCAGACTTCAGGTTTCTGAATGTTTAATTCCTTGCATATTTGATGGTGCAGTGGTAGTATTGTTGCCTCACAGCTATAGGTTTTCTGGTTTGATTTTGGCTGGGGTGCCTTCTGTGTGGAATCTGCATCTCCTCCTGTGTTTGTGTGGATTTGCTCTGGTGCCCTGTCATTTTACAAACGCGTGTCTGCAGTATTAATCCCTGGGTCTCTGCTGAAAATTGTTTTGTTCTGTCAGCAGTAAAATTGACAGGCATTTGAATTTCAGACTTCATGTTCTTCAGAATACATAGTAACACAACCTTTTTTTTCTAGCAATTTTCTATTGTTTATAAGATGAATATTTTAAATTTGTCCCTGTTTTTGGGACTGTATTCCCCCATTATTGGCTTCCAGGTTTTGTGCTAAGGTTGACCGCTATGGCAAGAACTGAATTCACTGAATATGTTTGAGGGCTGTATTCCCTCATTACTGGGTTTGTCCAGGTGTTTTGTACTAAGAGGTTGACAGCTATGGTGAGAACTGAATTCACTAAATGATAGCCATTTAAGTTTCAGTCTTCCTCTCTTTTACAAAGCAGCTGATGTGGCATAGTGGTATGTTACTCTGACTGTTTTGCTCAGGGACTTTGGCAGTAAAATGTATGGTGGTAACACAACATTTTATTCTAGCAACTTTCCAAGATTATATAAGCAATGTTTAATGTGTCCCTGGTTTTTGGGCTTTTGACCCCCCCCCAAATACATTTTGGCTTTTTCCAGTTTTCTTGTGCTGTGAAGTTGAGATGCAGTTGAGTATTGAGTAGATTTTACAAGGAGCTGAGAGCTGCAGGGGAACAGAAGTTTAGTGCTTTGCCTTGTTAATACTATAGCACAACAGGTTGTGTACTTGCTTTTGATGCAGAAGGCTGTGGGTTCTACTCCCACAAGGGGTGGATGCTGCCGTACTGAGAATGTTCTCCTTGGTGAAGATACTAACTATGAGTCTGTTATCAGTTTGCCATCCATTTCCTCTTGCAATATTGTTACTAGCTTATCATATTTTAATGTAATATAGGCAATTTATTCCTGATCGGGCAACAGACACTTTATTTTTCGATGAAACCATGAAATATAAAGGTGATTGCTAGCAGCAACCTCTTCATTAGTTACAGATTTCTTTAATGTGGAATTATTTAGATGACTTTTACTTCAGAGATTGTGCATATTTACTGATAATGGACTGTAGAATTTTGCATATTTACTGATAAAGGTGGACTGTAGAATTGTGCATATTTACTGATAATGGTGGACTGTAGAATTGTGCATATTTACTAATAATGGTGGACTGTAGAATTGTGTATATTTACTAATGGTGGACTGTGGAAGTCTGAGTAGACTTTTTTATGATAAATGTTCTCAACTGGGCAGTTTTGCCATTATGGGTGCATACGTTTTGTTTCATTGCTTACTGGAAAAATGTTCAAAACAAATTTAAAACACCCTCTAACAACTGTACTGTATTGTACAAGGAATATAATTTTAGTACAATGAGGAAGGTGTATCAAAGAGCACATGTATGTTTCATATGCGAGGGGCCTATGATTTGAAACAGCCCAAAATTAATCTTTGTCTGCCACTGGCAAAATGTATTTTCTTTGAATGTGGGTTTCAATGCTGTTTCAATGAATGTGAGTTTCAAGGGCAGAGAAGTTTTAATGCTAAGTTTTCATTGTGAGACTGCATTGCTTTGTTTAGCAGATGACTTAGTGTTTGTGCTGTAAAATACAAAATAAAACTTTCAAATGAAGTCCAACTCATCATAGAAGTAAAGCAGTATGCACATTAGTGTTTATGGTAAATGGAGTGAAATAGCCAAGTAATGGTTCATTGGAAAGGCTGCAGAGGCTCCATTCAACCATGATTTTGTCAGGGCCAGGGGGGAAGGGCAGCAAACTCAGACAGGCCCAGCTGAACTATACCTCCCAACTGTCCAGATTTTCAAAGAATGAATAGATTTTTGCTTCTTATTTTTGGTTTGTTCTTCATAAAACTACTAGTTTTCTGGCAAATCATTTAGGAATTAAGTCACTAAATAATGATACACTGAGTTTCAGACTTCATAACCTTCAGAAAAACGTATGTTAAAGTAAGAGCTGTTCTATCAACTGTCTCAATTTATACAAGAGCAATTTTAGTACTGTTTATATGTGCCCCCAATATATTTGGCCTTGTTCAGATTTACTGCATTAACAGGTTGAGAGGTACATGCAAATAAATTGCTTTATAGAATTAGGCATAGCCAACCTCTCAACTGTCCCCGATTTTTGGCTCAAAATGTTGCTCTTCCCCCTAATAATCCCTCCGCAAAATAGCAATTTTGGAAGAAAACATGGAGGGTTTACAATTAAGAAATAACTGTGTAATAATCAAAGTTATAGATTACTTAGTTGAAATGCATGTAGATTCTTTTATTTTGTCAGCTGCTCAAGGTAGCAGTACTAATATTAAAGTGTCCCTTCCTTGGCAGGTTCCCAGCTGTATTGTCTATTTTATATTTTTGCATCACATTTTTGGTCCATTTTTCATAAAATTGTGTGTTTTGGCAAATTAGTGACAAATCACTAAAGATTGAAGTTAGAAAATGACAGACATTTGAGTTTCAGATTTTATACCCTTCAGAAAATTCATACTAATGCAAGACCTGTTCTATTATCTTTCTAAGTTTATTAGAGCAGTTTTTAAAAATTGGCCTTATTTTTGGGCCTTTGTCCCACTTCTGTGTATGGCTTTGTCCAGATTTCTTGCTCTTGAGGTTGAGAGGTATGACAAATGTGTCAGGGCCATCACAGTCAGCCAGAGACATTTCAAATTGTGACTTGTTGCACCCCACTCCCCCATGTAGTGACTCTGGATGTGTCCAAGCAAGGCAAGGAGTAGTTGTGTCTACCTTGGATGGGGAGGACACACTGCATAAGTACTTACAGTGGCTTTTCATCTGTCCTTGATTTTGCAGAATGGTCTGGTTTTGGTCATATTTTTGTACTGTTGATTTATGCTTATTACTCAGATTTATGCTTATTACTCAAAGTGCCTGTTGCTCTGTGTTTAAGTAGCAATGCTTTAATGAACATAAGGTAAGCTTGTCTGAGATCGTAAGATGCAAGTAAGCTTTAATAAGCATACTGTTAAAGAATTGCCAACATTGAAAGCCTTTCTGTTGTTGCCATGCAGAGAATACTTGACTAGATAATGTATAAGCCTTGGGTATTAAAGGACAGGATTCCATTATTTTAAAAAGCTCATTACACTTGTTGGAGACTTCCAGTCATCTCTACAGACTTTACCCGTAAACTAAACAGAATGCCAATCATGTGTGGTCCATAACCTGTACAGTAATCCTTTAAGCAATGTATCTTGAGCTTGTTTCTTGTTTGCTTTTCATTTTTTACTTTGATCATGTTTTCCCCATAGTTGTCAGGCAGCAGGTCTTTTTTGGATAAGAAACATTTTTACAAGTGGCGGCATCACAGAGATTTCTACTTTCAGCATGTTACTTGGTACTTTAATAAAGCTGAATATATTATAATTAGAACTACAGTGCAAGGAGAAGTGGTTTGAGTTGAGTGCTTCTGGTTTTTCTTATACTTGATTTTGACTGGCATTCCAGTAATGTATTTAAAAAGTAATTTATTTTTCATGCCTCACAACCTTTTGTTTCCATCTAGATATTAAGTAAGCTGTCATGCAGCCAATGCATTGAAATATTTTTATTCTTCTACACTTATTTTTGTCTTGATTGGACTTTCATAATGATGGTTTGCCACCCAGGGCAGCGTATTTAATTAAAGTTAGTTTTTGTGGTTTTGTGCATAGCTCCTCCCCTTTCTAGTTGACCACACCCCTTCCCCTTGACCCCACCCATTCAGCTGTCTCCTGCAGCCCCCCTGTGATTTGAAGTCACCAGCCGCCACTGCATAATTTTATGTTTGTCTTTGTAACGGGAAACTACTTGTTGGTATGTTTCCCTAAGCACACAGTTTAGAAGTAGTTTTTATAGCAAGTAAAAGTTTTGCGATTCTTTTTTACAAATACTGGTGTATTGTGGACTTGTCAGCTACCGTAATGGATAGATTGTATTCAGTTTGTCCGACACCAGCATTCTAATGTCAAGGGCACTAGCTGTCATTTTGTAATTTTTAATTTTATCCTTTTATCCTCCTAAAGTTCTTTTTAATGTTCGTTTAAGCATGTCTTGCTTAACATCTTTTATCAATATAAGTATATACTACGTGATTTTGCCCTTACAGCATTGTAAGGATGTTTTAAATTGACTATTAAATTTATTATTCTGTTTTAAAATTTTTTAACACAAGTTTAGTTGCCAGATGTAACCAAAGTTTGAATACTGTTTTCCACAACATAGATGACCGTATTCATTTTGTAAATGCGGTGACAGGTGGTGTTGTGGAATACGGGGATCATGTGATCTCCAATTTAAATTATGTATTTAAATTATGTATTTTAAGCATTTGGTTGGGATTGAAGCTGTTTTAGATTTTTTTCTGAAGAAGTCGGCGTGATAACCAAAAAAAGCCTGCGTACTGAGCTTAAATAAATTTTACGTGTTTTGGTTACTAAACCTTAGTATCTTGGACATTGGATTCATTGACTGTGTACTATAGAGTTGTTCGTTGGTTCGGAGCGCATCTTGTTTTTGTGTTTACTTAGTTTTTTCGCAGATTTTTGGTTTGTGACTTCAGAATTATGACAGAAAGCTGGATATGAGATTTGGGCTGATTGTCTTTTATGAGATATAATGAAGATATAATACAATGATCACTGAACTGCCCATTGAAAGTTTTTTTTTTTTTTTTTTTTTTTTTTGTATTTGGAGGGAAAGTTGGAGCAAAGACAGTTTAGAGTAGTACAATTAGTAGTATTGGGTTTAGGTCCAATAGGTCCTTCAATTAATTGTATAAAATCATTTTCTTCAAGTGAGTGAAAGAGAATTAGGTTGGCCATAATGTCCCAGTTTACGTTAAAGTCCAAGTTCATTAGAGTGTTTTTCCAAGTCAAGTACATAATGAACAATTTGATGGTTTCATTTACTGAACCATGAATAGCAGTTGGTAGCTGTTGTATGAAGCCAAAAATATACCCACAGACAAACTAATCAGTTTGGAATTTTATCATATATGATAAATTATTATTTTTTTTTTTGAGGCAGTAAGGATAAAATTTCATGTGAAAGTGTTTCCTGCAATAAGAGCTTCTACTCCAATGCTTTTACTTGGTCTTTGGCTTTAGCAAACAATGATGTTAAGAACTAAAATAATGGAAAAATGTCTGTTGTACTCACTTGAGATTCAACAGTGCTAGCTATATCAGGCATAACTATATGCTTCCGGTGAGGCACATTTACTTCAAACAATCCAAAGGTTTATACATATTGATACCCATCATATTTTCTGAAAAATTTAAACAGCAGATGCCATTTGTTCAAGAAAGATATATATTCTTATAAGATTTATTAAGTTTAACTTGACTAAATATAGGTACAAGAGAAGAAACAGGAAGGACAATCCTTCATAGCTCAAAACAGAAAATGAAATGAATATTTTGTACTAAAGGGAAAATAATATATAAGGGGAAGTCAACTCCAGTAAGAAATTTTTCATCAACATTTATTTAACGGGGTTATGAACTGCATAAGATGAGTATAGTAAAATCCCTTTACCTATGGAAAAGAGTAGATCAACATACCTCATACTAAACAATCAAATTGCAAATTACCAGCACAGCATGTAAACATCTCTGAAAAAAAATCTATACTAGCTCTTAGAAAAGCTAAATATGACTATACAAAATAAACAGTTAAACTGATAATCTTTATGATGCGATTCAAGCAATACTTAACTGCAAATAGTTAAAAACAAAGAGGTAGCAACACAATACTTAATTGTGATGAAACAAGTGCCAGATAAAACAAAACATAAAGATAAGATATTTAACTGTAAAATAAAATGAACTAGTTACTGTCATTCTTGCAGGAATCAATGAATGTGAAAATGACATAAGTTAATATAGGAGTTTAAGTATAGTGTATCCATTTCAAGGTCAGATATTACGTGTTTAGCCAGAAGCAAAATTAAAATTTTCTTAAATATACCAGAGAGTCTACCAACAATATGAGCCAGTATAAGCATACTTTTATACAACCGGACCCTTGGGTGAGTTTGGAATAATGTTTAAGTTCTTCACCTCAAGATATAGGGTTTGATTCTAACCTCATGATATGATCTAGGCTTAAAAAATATCCCTTCAGGGCAGCTAGAATAGTATTCACCAATGCACCTCTTACCTTTCAATAACTGTGATTAAAGTAACCAAGAAAGGTATCTGTACACCAAGAATACCTAAAATGTTTTATAAAAGTAAACAAAACTAGAAAAGTATCACTACTAGTGAATCATTATGATATAATGGAAAAATAAAATTATAAAAACTTCTCCTACTGAGCAGCAAAACATTCTCTGTTGTGTTTCCACGGTTAATGGAAACAGAAAAAATATATGAATTTTCTTGGCCAGTTAAAACAATTTATGCATGAAATAAAGCATAATATTTCCAGTACAGGAAAATATATCTGTTCAGATGTTTTCAACTGCAGTGATCCAAGCCCCCTCTCAAAAAAAAACAAAAAAAAAACAAAAAAAAAAAACAATAAGATAAAAAGCCTCTGTGCACTAGAGAAACAACATCCAAAATTATTTTCTTCTCCAGGCAAAAGAAAATACAAAAACAGAAAATGTATACTGGAGGGTTCCTTAGATTGTTTTTTCTAATCTGTAATCAGATAACAGAGGGAAAAAGAAGGCTGTAGCTTAAACTTGAGAGCACAACAATTGAAGGTTTACAATATGTCTGTGAAAAGCGTACCCACATCAAATAAAAAACTGCAATGGAGATACACAGTAAGTCAAGGCATACATGGCTCCCATTTCACGAATCATATACCTTCATTTGAAGACCTATTTTTAAAATAAGTATATGACAATAAAAATAACAGAACAAATCATGGCACGAGAAACCATAAAATTAAAACTTTTAATCATAAATAATGCACCTTAATTGGTTAATAATCAAATTAATTTGATTTTTAACCAAGTAAGGTGCCTTATTATTGATTAGTCTGCTGTTTAGATATATTTGAACAATGAGGGACATGGCTTATATGGTCTGAGGAAGCTGATTGTGAAAGTGCTTTCCTCTGTTATTTTGTTCCTTATTAAAAGTTTTTATTTTATGGTTCTTCATGCTGTGGTTTGTTCCATTATTTTTATTGTCACATACTTCATTTCTACATTTCATTATGGAATATTTATTCTCTGTAGTCTTTTATTTTTAACTGATATATTATTTTTAAATTACTTCAACATGTTTTGTAGTATAACAAGAAAAACTGTTATTAGCATTGTTAAGTATTACACAGTAGGGCATGTAGAATAATGCTTCCCATTCAGAAGTTCAACTCTTCCGAAAGTCAAACCTTATAGTCGAGACCATATGAGTGAATTTGTGAAATGTTAGTCGATCATATAGTCTTGACCATATGAAATTCAACTTTTTGAAAAGTCAAGATTCTGAAAGGGATCCAGAAAGATTTACAGCCAACAGAAACCACGCATTAAAGCCTCCAACAGGGCGACAGTTCCTCTAGCACTGCTGGTGGAAAAGCTCAACCTTGAAAAGTGAGAGTAAGAGGAGGGAGAGACACAAGCAATAGCAATACTGGAAAAAGGGCTGGGGAAAAGGGAATGGCTTCAAGGGTGCACTGTCTGTATACGTTGTTGACACAAGTTTATCTTACAGCACAATACATCAAGCTTACCCTCTCAAATGGCTTTTAACTAATATATATATATATATATATATATATATATATATATATATATATTTTTTTTTTTTCTAATGTAAACCAAAAACATTCAGCCTTGCAGTTAGTTATAGCTGAATGGCTACAAGGGGTTGACCCCAATAAAAAAACTGCAGTTGAAACGTGCTCACTAAGATTAATTTGAAAGACCATGCTTCATTTAAAGTGACAATATAATTATACATCTCTAGGCAAACAGGGAAGCAGATGTACAAGACACTACACATAAACAAGAATGAGGGTTACACAAACAGTGCATGATTTCATAATGCAGAAACATGCATCTACTGAGGGTGGAAAAACAGTGCTTGGGAAGGTGAGGCAGATACAGGATGCATGTATAAACATAAGAGGTTAGGGAAGATGTGGCTAAGGATAAGAGGATTTCTATTATGCATCCTACAATGTAAGGAAACTCCCGTGGTGGTGGTGTTGCAGTAGCGTTGTCACCTCACAGTAAGACGCTGTTCGGTTCGATTCTCAGCTAGAGCGTCTTTTGCATGGAGACATGCGTGAATGGGCATACCTTCGTTGAAGGTTGTGCGTCAGGGCTGGTAACTCAGCACGTAAAAATCAACTACCAATCATTAGCGGACCGGAGTTCTGCTGTGGCGACCCCTAACCGGGAAAAGCCGGAAAAAAAAAACATCCTACAATGTAAGGAAACTAGGAATGATGGCTCTGGGCCATGGTAGCACACTGACCACCTTACAAAACATAATATTTTTTTACTTTTAGATGGAACTGCCATATGATGTTTGGTCAGTGCTTTGTGTAGTATATGTGCCAGATATTCCAGTGGGGATTGGGGTGGGTCAATAATTGGGCTACACAAGTCCTGACTACATAGGCAACATCTGCATGATTAACAGACACTGGAGAAGCAGGAATTCTTTGTGGGAACAGTGGGGCCTTGTATTTCCAGAGGATGAGGACTCCTCCCTATGCCCTACAATTCCTTAGGGTGGAAAGCTTATCAGTGACTCCTTTGTAGAAAGAAAACAAATGGGAATGGCAGTTTTTAGAGTATTGTTTCAATTATATCTAAGCAAAAGAAATATACAAGTTGCCCTACATGTTTGCCAGAAATTCCCTACGACCTCTGAAAATTTAATACATTTTGGCCTAAATTTATTTTTGGTGTTATCATATTGATTCTTAAGGGAAGATTGGGGGGGGTTAAGTTAGAGCTGAATTTATTGGCCAGTAGGTTTGCTATATCTTCTTGCATAATATAGGGGGCTCCATTAACAATGAGCTCTGCACACAACTTTGTACTGCCTTTGAAGCTGCAGACATAGCTAAACAATGCCTTGTAGTTGTCACTGGCCTGAGAGGCCAAATTTGGCTTTGGTAGACTTTATTTAGCTCAGAGTTGGTGCGTCCATTTATTGAGAAATGCTTTTACCCTGCTGGGTGCAGCACCTCCTACTTTTGCCATGATTTTCTTCCTTCTGTTATGTAGCCTATTGGTGTTATGATTCCACCAGTGTAGCTTAACTTTTAAGTTAGTTTTGTACTCTTTCCGGGTAGGCACAGAAGCCTCAATGCGGTTATTAACATACTTGTATTGGATTTCTCTGGTATTGGGTTGGATGGCGAGTGCTTCCAATAGGTTTAACTACATGTTATGGGCTTCCCGGGTCATAGAGGGGGACTCATATCATGCAAGAAAGTGGTATGGGATTTTGCCTATGGTGATTTCAACATGGAGACACTCAAGTGCACTGTCCTGTTTGACCAGCCTTGAGGTATATTTATTTTTGACTGAGACACCTCTATAGTTAGTCCCTGTTTGTGTAGTAGGTAGTCTAAATGTCTGGAAGGCATTATAACTTTCCACTTTCAGTGTGTTATCTGTGGCAATAAAAAAAGTCTCACTGACTGCACAGATGTCAGCATTCTCTAGGGTGAGAGAGTGCCTAGGAACCAGAGGTTTTTGTTTAGACTCATAGCATTATGGAGTAATACCTTTAGATTTTCTTGTTTTGATTTGCTACATTGGCAGTACTTTCAGTTTGTCTAGTACTTGATAGAAAAGAAACCAATAAGTAAATCCAAAAAATGGAATGGAGTCCACTGGCAAGTATATACCAATGCAGAATGGTAAAAACAGTCCTTTATTAGAATAAAAGCGATTATCAGTATTCACCAACGTAAAATAATAAGCACTTTTGTCTCCAATTATACAATTCAGGAGACTTTATCAAACAAGAACTGAACATTAAAACAGAGTTTAATATTAAAAACACTGAAAATTTCCCTCCAAAATGACATCACTTTCTGGCACTTCCTGTTTTTTTCCATTTTGTGTTGGTATATACTTGCCAGTGGACTCCATTCCATTTTTTGGATTTACTTTCAGTTTGTCATTGTCTGAAAAAGGCACTATGTGGGAGGACAGTGTTTTATCTAATATTTGAAAGCCTTGAGAGCAGAGGTACAGACCATCCATGGCATAGCAGGGCAGTGTGTTTACCACCTCTTTCATGCTGTCATAAATTGCATCACCTTAGAATGACACCAGAAACAAAGCCAGTTATGGAAGTAAATCATCTTTTGTTTATACTGTGGCGTCTTCCTTGGAGAAGGTAAGTGATAAGGTCATACAAGGCTGGGGCACATATTACAAAATCTCCATGATGCCTCTCCTCATATAATCTAGGCAGGTACATCTCATGTCATTTACACCCACATGGGCTATGACTGAGTCATACTGGTACTTGTGGTCCAATGACCTGACTGCATGTGTAATGTGGTGGACCATGGTCTCTGATAAGCAACTGACAATGATTTTCTCCTTATTCAGCCTAGTGAGAGGGATATCAGAGTGTCTCACATTGGAGTCTCCAATGACTAGAATGTTGGATTGTGTGGTGGATTGCCTTATGGACTTAGACATAGGGGCTCCATGAGATGTGGGTGCATGTGCTGACATGGGTGTTGTTCTGAAAGAGTGCATTTGGTGCCGTAGAATATATTTGTTATGTGTACTTCATTTAGGATGCTTTGGGTTTTAGGAAGGTTACATTTAAGTGCCTCAGCATATGTGGGTCTACGTTTCTCCTTTGAATTGTGTGTTATGGGTACAGCATGTATACTACTGCAACCTAATTGACACTAGGAGTGCTTTTATATGACAGCTTTGCCTTCAGTGACATTGTGTAAATAAACCTCTCACATATGAAATCAGTTTGTTTGAGAATTCATTGGTTGTCAGTAAACATGAAGCAATTTTTACATTGCCTCCGGACACCAATATTCAACATGCTGGTTGTGATGATGTGGGCGGGGTGTTGCCATCTATACCAGGGAGAATTGGGCAGTACTTGTGTGGCATGTGCAGGCATAGTTAGCTAGAGTTTTGAGGATGATTTTGTATCATTTGACTGTCACACTGGCTTGTGCAACTCAGATGCTTGTGTTGGAAATGTGTCAGTAGTGTTATTGTAACTGATTAAATGCATATATCTAAACAAAGAATTCTGGAAGGGAAGAGTAGACGTTTTTGAAATTGTTCCATAATTCTCAAATACTGCAACAGATCTTAGCAAAGCTCTGAATGTGTATTTTACCAGAGTAAGGTGATCAAATGTGATGTCATTCTATAACCAACACTGAGTGAATGGAACTCACACAGCAGCTTGTTTGTTTTGTTTTCTCTGGAACCTGATAAAAAGATCTATGACTGTTATCACAGTCAGTTAGTTGACTTCAGTTCAGTGTAAGTTTGAAGCTCATCACCTTGCCTTGTGGAAGTATACATTTCAGCATCCTATCTTGCCTTGCTGTATTAACTATGTTAGCTAGGGAAAAGTTATTCTTTGGACAGTCAGGAAATACAGTGAGATTAGTTAAGTATTGATTTTCTGCATCAGTGTGAATCTGTCCAACTGTGTTATTTTTATTTCTCCTGTGATTGAAAGTCTGGTGTTTATTGTGCTTAGATATTTTGTATTCTCATGTTTTCTATTTCATTATTTATTATTAAATATTTTATACATTTCATTGTGGCTGATCTTTTAAAGAATATGTTTAACATCTTCAGAGAATACTTGTGCTTATTTTTGTGATGTTGTGGCTTCTCCAAAAACCCTTGCATTGTTTACACCCTACCGTTTATATTAGTTTTGATTTTATTCAGTATAATTGGATATTATTGTAAGAGCCTTAGAGTGGTTGACTGGTTGCCGCATGGTTATCATTTAGTCTGGGCAGAAGGTGTACAGCTAGTAAATCTGTACTGGCCTTTCCCAGGAGTGTGTGTGTGTGTGTGTGTGTGTGTGTGTGTGTGTGTGTGTGGGCACACATGTGTGTGTGTGTGTGTGTGTGTGTGTGTGTGTGTGTGTGTGTGTGAAAATCAAATGCCCAGATGTGGCTGTGCAGCTACTTGGGACTGGGACACAGTGCTCCAAAGTGAGTCTTGTTTGGGTTTTGAAGAGACAGAGAGTCCAGTCCCAGGTATGGAGTATGTTCCCATGTGAGATCTTGGAGGAAATTGTGCTTGATGCAGAGAGCTGCATCTGAAAAAACTGTGTAAATTTATTCCTGTTTTTAGTGACCTTCTCTCACTGGTTTCAGTGGTGACAATTGTGGCTCCTTGATTACTGGCCAGGGTAGAGAGTCCATTGCATATTGGTGTCAGAGCAATGGGATATTAATTGAACTTCAGGATCCTGTGGACAGTTGTCACTGAAGGTGTGTGTACTCTCAACAGCCACAAGGTAAACATTCAGAGTTTCATTTTTACAACAGTTTTATTTATTTTTGCTAGTTTAGTTTAGTCAAGGAAATCAAGCAAAGATGTCAGCAGAGAATGATTGTGAGCTGGCAAAGAACCAGTTGGCCAAGGTGTGTAAAGCCAAAGGACTGGTGCTTGCTAACTGGACTAAAGAGGAAATGATTTTGGCCTCAATCGCAGCTGCAGAGTAGGAACAGTGGCCAGGAGGAAAACTAGTCTGATGTTGGGGATGTGCAGTCTTCAGAAACAGGACAATTGACCTTTTCCTCAGAGGAATTAAAAATTAATCTGGAGTTAAAAAGACTTGAACTGGAGACCAAAGAGTGACCGCAACTTTTTGAGGATGAAGAAAAGGAGAAGCAGCATTAGCATTTACTGGAGGCCAAATGTTTGGAGACCGAAAAGAGACAGCAGCATTTGGAGATCGATGAATAGGGGTAGCAGTGTCAGCATGAGAGAGAAATGCTAACTCTTCGTCAGGGTCATGGAGGTAATGGTGGACCCCAAAAGCAATAAAGGTCAGTCAGTTCCTTCCACAATTTGCAGAGGGTGATGACTGATAGTTTTATTCATATATTTGAAAGGCTAATTAAACAGTATAATGTTGACCAAGATCTCTAGGTCTGGTTCCTGACCCCCTAACTCCATAAAGATGTAAATGCTGTTTCTAAATTGTCTGATACTGATTGTTTAAACTATGATAGAGAAAAGCAATTTTTATTGAACTCTCATAAGTTAACACCTGAATCTTAAAGAAAAAAAGTTTGGTTAACACAGACCCAAGGCAGATGAAATCATATGTGATTATATTGCTGAGTTAAGCACTTATTTTCATACGTGAGTGAATGGGTGTCAGGACATCACTTTTGAAAGGCTGGAAGTCCTTTTGGTGAGGGAGAAAGCTCTTAATACTTTGCCTGAGGAGATGAGAGTCTGGTTGGTAGACCAGGAGTGTAACTCTGCAGATGAACTGGGTAGAAAAGGGGATCCCTACTTAGGAAGCAGGGCATCGCTGCACAAGAAGGGGATACCCAGTGCTGCACATGGATAGAAGTGAACACATGGTGGGCAGCGTAAATCACCCCAAGAGAGTCTACCAGTAACAGGGGAAGCCACCAGTTCAGGTACACTGCCAGGATCAGGGGTTAGATACTTTAAATGCAACCAGAGGGGCCATGTAATATACAAATGTCCACAGAAGCAAGGTGGGGAAAAAGGTGAAGGAGCCAGCAGGTGGGAATAACAGTGTGCCAGTAGTAAGTTGTCTGTAAACAACAGGGGTACCAAACTATCACTGCATTTCGTATCTTATTTTAGTGGATAGAAGGCAGGCCACTGCTAAGAGACACACAGCCTCTGACATAACCATTGTGAAGCCTGCAGTGGGTAAAAAGGAGCAGTACTTTTATGGGCAGTCCACTCCAATCAGAGCTTTAGAAGGGATCTCATTCCAAATATCTTTGGCCAGGGCTCACCTTGACTAGGAGGGTGGAAAAGGAAGCAAGCAGTTAGCTGTGTTTGAGAATGTTCCTTCAGATGACTTGATAAAGAATGGTTTTGATAATACAGTAACTTATGTGCATGCAGTTACACACAGCTGTGCTTGGAGACAGGCATGTAGGTCTGATAGGCTGGTGGAGACCCAGCCAGATCCCACACCTGAAGCTGGGGCTGGTGATGTGGCTATTTCAGGGAGAAAACTACCTTGTAGCAGTAAGTCTGAAAGTGAGCCAGAGCTGCTGGTAGGTATTGATGTGTCCATGGACAGGGTGACTTCAAGAATAGAGGTGAGTGGTAGTACCCAGGCTGACAGTGAGACACCAGTGTCAGAAGATAATAAGCTTTGTGTGGAAGGGTAGCTGGGATGGGTTACAAAGATAGAGTTGAGACAGGCTCAGCTTTCGGACCCTACCTTATGAAGCTTGAGGGAGGTAGCTAAGGAGACACCTGATTCTCAAGGAAAAGGACAGACTGTATACTGGAACAAACAGTTACTGTATAGATAGTGGAATCCTGAGGGAGGGCTAGACAGTGAGGTAATACAACAGAGCCTACTGCCTGGCACTTCTAGCTAGAGCCAATGAAATTCCTTTTGGAGGTTATATGAGCATAAGACATACCAATAGACATCTTATGCAGAACTTTTATTGCTCTAGGATTGTAAGGAATGTAAAAGGGTACTGCAGGACCTGTGAGCAGTGCCAAAAGGTAGACAAGGCAGATGACAAGGTCAAAGCTCTGTTGATGCCTTTGTCTGTGATTGAGGAAACATTTCAGAGAGTAGTTATGGATATTGTGGGGCTTCTGGTACTACAAGTTCTACAGGGAAGAATCATATCCTTGTGGTAGTAGATTATGCTACTAGATACCATGAGTCAGTGTCTCTGTCCTTCACTGAGGCAGAGAAGGTGGCAGATACTTTGTTAAAGATTTTCAGCAGGGTATGTTTTCCCAGAGAAGTACTGACTGACAGGTGCCAATTTCATGTCGGACCTGCTGGCTTTTCTCTGTAAGCGTTGTGGGGTGAAGTACATATAGACCACACCCTACCACCACCAGACTAATGGTCTTGTGGAGATGGTAGCCAGACCAGGGGCGGCCTGTGCTATTGGACTGCCGGACTGTAGCCCCCCCCCCAGCTGTAAAAAAGAAAGAAAATAAAATAGAAAAGAAAAGAAGAAAATAAAATAAAAAATGATTACAAATAGCAGACCTTCGCGCATGTGCACTGGCAGCATTTCCGATATCCAGACTGCTGCTGAGACAGTCTGGAGCATGCGCAGACTGTCTCAGCAGCAGTCCAGATTAGGAAACATTCAAGAGCAGAGATCCCAGAAGTCTATGCAGTTGTAACTGCATAGACTGTCACTGGAAAGGGATAAGACTCGGACTGCAACATCAGCAGGCTGGGAGTCTTGTCAGGGGAAGAACATCTTGCAGGCTGTGGTAGATTTAATTCTCCAACGGACATAGGGAAGGATGTAGTGTGCAGGCAGGCTTGTAGTGCTCCAACGGCTGTGGATTTAATGCTGCAACAAAGGGATCTACATCTATTCAGGTAGGGTGTGTGTGTGTGTGTGTGTGTGTGTGTGTGTGTGTGTGTGTGTGTGTGTGTGTGTGTGTGTGTGTGTGTGTGTGAAATACCCCAGGTGCTACATGGTTGTGGGTAGAGAATAAGGCTTGAATCCTGCACCTTGGGCCCAGGTGGCAAGAGCCTGAATTCTCTACCCACCACCATTTGTAAAAATGTTGCAGATTTTTCCCTCATACTTGTTCTGTTCCTCATAAAATCTGTGGTGTCTCTATTTTTGTGTCTTTGCAAAGCCAGTAGTGTGTGGGTGCAGTGGTAGCATTGTTGCCTAACAGCTACATTTTCTCTGGTTTGATTCTTGGCTGGGGTGCCTTACCTTCTGTGTGGAGTCTGTATGCCCTCCCTGTTTTTGTTTCCTCTAGTTCATAGGTTCATAGGTAGGTACTAGGCTATTGGCCCTAGGGCCTATATAAGCCTAGCCAAAGGTACCCTGGCTTTCGCCACCCAAGAAAATTATTTTCCACTGTCGAGCAGAGCCACAGAAGTGATCCCCAGGGTGAATTTCCTATCTCCCATCCAATCATCAAGATTTTTCTTGAAGAGTGTTAATGAGGAGCTTTGTTTGATATAGATAGGTAGTTTGTTCCAGAGTATGGGAAGTCTCTGGGACAGGAATCTATCCCTCCAGCATGTTCTGTTTATTGTGGTGACGAGGTTTAGGTCCCAAGAGCATGTAGCTCATAGTGATTGGGATTTATTTAAGTGGAGAATGTCTAAAAGCTCTGGGTTTGACATAGCTTTGTGTGTTTAGGCAGAGATCGCCTCTGAGTAGGCAATATGCAACGGAGTAAAGCTGCAGTTTTTTGAGACGGTCTGCATAGGGCATCTCTTTGAGGCCGGTAATCCTCTTTGTGAGGTATTTCTGTGGCCTTTCCAGTTGTTGTAGATGTCTTGTGAGGTACATACCAAAAGGGGCATTGTACTCTATAATGGATCTAATGAGTGATGAGTAGAGGGTAACAATGACCTCTTTTTTCCTGGATGATAAACCTTTTGTGATGAGGTGTGCCACATAGAAGGATTTCCTGACTACTGTGGCAATGTGATTATTAAAGGAGAGACTACTGTCCACCTGTGTCCCAAGGTCTCTTATCACACTTTCGGTGTTAAGTAGACTACCACCTATGTGGTAGTTCATGGGTACTGAGTTTTTACCAAAAGGAATGACAATGCACTTTTTGTCATTGAGCTTGAGGCCATGGCTTTGACACCAGGCATCTGTCTCAGCAAGGCCCTTTTGTAGGATGTCCACATCTTTTGGGGTTTTGATTATGGCTCCTAGTTTGCAGTCATCTGCGAACTTCGTTAGCCAAAGACCTTCTGTGTTGGCCTGTACTTCAGAGAAGTAGATACCAAACAGGAGAGGACCCAGGACTGAACCCTGTGGTACTCCACTTGTCACTGGTCTGAAGCTGGATTTGGAGTCTGCTACTTTCACAGTGTGGATTCTGTCAGTGAGCCAGTTGGCAGCCCATCTTGTGACATAGGGGTTTATACCTAGTTTAGTGAGTTTATCTATAATTCCAGAGTAGGGGATGGTGTCAAAAGCCTTGGTGAGGTCTAGATGGGCTGTGTAAACCACCTTACCCTCATGTACGGCTTTGGTGACTGCTTCAAAGAAGTCTATCAGGTTTAGGAGACATGGTCTGCCTTTTACAAACCCAAACTGGGTGGGGTCCTGAGTTTGGAGATTACCAATGTCATTGTTTATAAGTTTCATGATGATACGCTCCATAGCCTTGCAGACCAGGCTCTTTAGGCTAATGGGGCAGTAGTTTCCAGGGTCTGTGGTGGCTCCCCCTTTGTGGAGTGGGATAACTGTTGCTGTGCGCCATTCAGTGGGCACATAGCCTGAGGTGAGGCTATGATTGAACATGGTACTTAGGCAGGGTGCCAGTTCATTCTGTAGTTCATGTAGAACACAGCCTGGGATGTTGTCAGGTCCCATGGATGCTGTGTTCTTGGCTTTGGATAGTGTGTTTTTTACCTGTGCAGCCGTGATTACAGGAACTTTGCATTTTTCTGGTATAGAGATTGTCCCTTTAGGGGATGACAGAGGGGTAAAGTTAGCACTGAACCTATCTGCCAGGATGTTGGCAATATCCATTGGTTCTGTATATTTAGTGCCATTGTGCTGTAACTCAGAGCACATCTGAGTGTTGCCATTGAGATTCTTGACATAGCTATAGAATGCTTTGCGGTTGTCTTTAGAGTCAGTGGCAATTTTGTTTTCATAACTAGCTTTGGAGGATTTTATGAGGGATCTCAGCTTCTTACTGAAGCTGACCAGGGAGCTTCTCCAATAATTGGAATTTACTCTTTTTTGCAACAGTTCCTTTCTTCTGTTGTAGAGTTTGTTTATGGCAGGGGACCTCCAGATTGGCTTCATTTTTTTGGAGGATAGCATCTTGGTTCTGTTAGGGATTGCATGATCCATGCACTCATGCAAGTGTTTATAAAGTGCATTTGTG
The DNA here is from genome assembly GCF_019279795.1 of Protopterus annectens. Lineage (NCBI taxonomy): Eukaryota > Metazoa > Chordata > Ceratodontiformes > Protopteridae > Protopterus > Protopterus annectens. The sequence goes on from NC_056736.1 coordinate 16,454,634, forward strand.
TAGGATTCAGCAGTCATACCTCTATTGTCCATCAACATGGGTGATGTGAAGTTTGCCACTTCTGTCTTAAGAAGCATGAAGTTGGCTTTGGAGAAATTTTTTACTGTGGTTTCCTCCCATCTTACAAAGACGTGCGTTTGTCTGGAGTGTTTCTCCCTGGGCCTCTGCTAAAAATTAGCTTTTGTTCCAAGTCAGACTTTCCTGGTTAACCAATGTTAAAAAAATGACACACATTTGAATATCAGACTTCATTTTCTTCAGAAAGTGCATGGTAACACAAAAGCTTTTATTCTAGCAATTTTCTAAGTGTATAAGATGGATATTTGAAATTTGTCCCTATTTTTGGAACTGTATTTCCCCATTATTGGCTTCATCCAGGTTTTTTGCTAAGGTTGAGAGCTATGGTAAGAACTGAATTCACTGAATATGTTTGGGGGCTATATTCCCCCATTACTGGCTTTGTCCGGTTGTTTTTTGCTAATAGGTTGAGAGCTATGCTGAGAACTGAATTCACCGAATGTTTGGAGGCTGTATTCACCCATTATTGGCATTGTTCAGGTGTTTTGTGCTAAGAGGTTGACAGCTGTGCTATGGTGAGAATTGAATTCACTAAATGGTAGCCATTTAAGTTTCCGTCTTCCTCTTTTACAAAACAGCTGATTTGGCATAGTGGTATGTTGCTCTGACTGTTTTGCACAGGATCCCCTGGGTTCAAGACATGGCAGTGAAATGTATGGTGGTAACACAGCATTTTATTCTAGCAACTTTCCAGCATTATACAAGCAATGTTTAAAATGTGTCCCTGGTTTTTGACCTTTTGCCCCCAGTAAATTTTGGCTTTTTCCAGATTTCTTGTGCTGCAGAGTTCAGAGATACAGCTGAGTGTCGAGTAGATTTTACCTTGAGCTGAGAGCTGCAGGGGAACAAAAGTTTAGTGCTGCTTATGCTAAGTCTGCTTGCATTGTTAATAGCACAACAGGTAGTGTACTTTCTTTTGAAGCAGAAGGCTGTGGGTTCTAGTCCCACAGTAGGTAGATGCATTGCTGATACTGTACTGTGTTGTAAATGGGGTGGATGCTGCAGTCTTTTTTGGCAAAGATACCTAGTAACTATGAACCTGTTATCAGTTTGCTATCCATTCCCTATTGCTGTATTATTAGCTTATCATTTTTTTAATGCATGCAACATAGGCAATTTATTCTTCAAGGGCAACAGGAACTTTATTTGTAGATGAAACAATGACATATAAAGTTGTTTGCTAGCAGCAACCTCTTTATTAGTTACAGATTTCTTTCACGTGGATTTTACTACTTCAGAGATTGTGCATATTTTCTGATACTGGTGGACTATACAAGGTTGAGTAGACTTTTATGATGGAAATGTTCTGAACTGGGCAGTTTTTTCATTGGTGTATGCATTTTGTTTCATTGTTTACTGGAAAAATTTTCAAAATAATAAATTTAAAATGCCGTCTAACAACTGTACTGTATTGTACAAGGAATATAATGTAATACAGTCAGGAAGGTGTATCAAAGAGCATATGTATGTTTCAGGTTCAAGGGGCCTATGATTTTGAAAACAGACCAGAGTTAATCTTTATCTGCCACTGGCAAAATGTATTTTCTTTGAATGTGGGTTTCATTGCTGTTTCAATGCATGTGAGTTTCAAGGGCAGAGAAGTTTTAATGCTAAGTCTATTTTCACTGTGAGACTGCATTGCTTTGTTTAACAGAAATCTATTAGGGTTTGTGCTGTAAAATGCAAAATAAAACTTTCAAATGAAATCTAAATCATCGGAAAGTAAAGCAGTATGCACATTACAGTGTTTATGGTAAATGGGGCCAAATAACCAAGGAATGGGACATTGGAATGGCTGCAGGGGGGAGGCTCCATTCAACCATGCTTTTGTGAGAGGGGGGTAGCAAACACAGACAGCCCCGGTTGAACTATACCTCTTAGTTGTCCATATGTTTGCAGAATGAATAGATATTTGCTTCTTATTTTTGGTTTGCTCCTCATAAAATTTGTGGTTTTCTAGCAAATCATTTAGGAATGAAGTCACTAAATGACAGACATTGAGTTTCAGATGTCATAACCTTCAGAAAAATGCATGCTAATGCAAGATCTGTTATTCTATCAACTGTCTTAAGTTTATACAAGAGCAATTTTTAGTAGTGTTTGTATGTTCCCCCAATATATTTGGCTTTGTCCAGATTTCCTGCATTAAGAGGTTGAGAGGTATGTGCAAATCGCTTTGTAGAATTAGGAATATCCAAACCTCTCCATTGTCCCCAATTTTGGCTCAAAATGTTGCTCTCCCCTAATAATCCTGCCTCAAAATGGCAATTTTGGAAGAAAATGTAGAGGGTTTACAATTATATATAACTATAATGATTAGAGATATAGACTACTTTTATTTCAGAAATGCATGTAGATGCTCTTATTTTGTTAGCTGCTCAAGTTAACAGTGTTAATATTAAAAAGGTGTCCCATTTATGACAGGGTCCCAGCTGTATTATGTGGCAACTTTATATTTTTGCATCACATTTTGGTCTGTAAAATTGTGTTTTTTTGGCAAATTAGTGGCAAGTCATTAAAGATTGAAGTTAGAAAATAATGACAGACATTTGAGTTTCAGATTTCATAACCTTCAGAAAATTTGTACTAATGCAAGACCTACTACTGTTCTATTATCTAAGTTAATAAGAGCAATATTTAAAAATTGTCCTTAGTTTTGGGCCTGTGTCCTACTTCTAGTTCTATGTATGGCTTTGTCCAGATTTCTTGCTCTGAAATGAGTGTCAGAGCCTTCACTGTCAGCCAGAGACATTTCAAATTGTGACATACTTGTTGCACCCCACTCCCCATTGTAATGGCTCTGGATGTGTCCAAGGAAGGCAAGGAGCAGTTATGCAGTGTAAGTGTGCAGAGTATTCCCCCATACAAGGTAGACCACAAGTACGACCGTGGCTTTTCATCTGTCCTTGATTTTGCAGAATGTTCTGGTTTTCTGTCATATTTTTATACTGCTGATTTATGCTTCTTATTATTCAGGAAATGCATGCTGTCATAGTGCCCTGTTGCGCTGTTTAAGTAGTAATGATTTAGTGACCATCAGGTAAGCTTGTCGGAGATTGTAAGATGCAAGTAAGCTTCAATAAGCACACTGTTAAAGAATTACAAGCATTGAAAGCCTTTTCGTTGTTGCCATGCCGAGAATATTTACATAACTAGATAATGTATAAGCCTTGGGTATTGAAATGCATATGACAATATTTGTAATAAAGGACAGGATTACAGTATTTTCAGAAGCTCATTACATTTGTTGGAGATTTGCAGTCATCTTTTGTTGGAGACTTGCAGTCATCTTTGCAGGCTTACCTGTAGACTAAACAGAATGCCAATCTATCATGTGTGGTCCATAACTTGTGCAGGAATCCTTTTAAGCAATTTATCTTGAGCTTGTTTCTTGTTTGCTGTTCATTTTTTACTTTGATCATGTCTTCCCCAAGAAACAAGTAGATAATTGTGTCAGGCAGCAGGTCTTTTTAGGATAAGAAACATTTTTACAAGTGGGGGTATCACAGAGATTGCTACTTTCAGCATGTTACTTGGTAATTTTATAAAGCTGAATATAAATTATAATTAGAACTGCAGTGCAAGGAGTAGTGGTTTGAGTTGAGTGCTGCTTGTTTTTTTATACTTGATTTTGACTGGCATTCCAGTAATGTATTTAAAAAGTAATTTATTTTTTCATGCCTCACAACCTGTTTCCATCTGGATATTAAGTAAGTTGTCATGTAGCCAACGCATTGAAATATTTTTTTCTTCTACACTTCATTTTGTCTTGATTGGACTCTTGTAATGACTGTTTGGCACCCAGGGCAGCGTATTTAATTAAAGTTCCAGTTGTTGTGGTTTTGAGCATAGCTCCACACCCTTTCTAGTTGGCCACACCCCTTCCCCATTCACCCCACCCATTCAGCTGTCTCCTGCAGCCCTTCTTTAGTTTGAAGTCACCAGCCTCCATTGGTAACCTCTACACTAAAGACCATGCTACAGGCATTTGCAGACCAGTTTAGAAGAGAGTGGGACAAATATTTGCCCCGTGTATTGCTTGCATATAGAGAATTACCCTAGGAATCCACAGGTGTTTCACCCTTTGAGTTTTGGTATGGGCATAAAGTGAGGGGCTCTTTAAATTTGATTTGTGATGAGTGAGAAGGTGAGTGTGAATCCCAAAAGGAATCTGTTGTGGCATATGTCCTAAACCTCAGGACAATGCTTAGGGAGCTTATGGGCTTGGCCCAGGAGAACCTGGCAGGAGCTGAACAGCAGAAACAGGTCTGGTATGACAGGAATGCTTAAGCCCGAGAGTATGCTGTGGGACAGCAGGTTAAAGTGCTCATTCCTGTCAGACACAAAAAGCTGCAGGCAGCTTGGGAGGGACCCATCAAAGTTGTCAAGAAGGGCAGTGATGAAGTGAAGTCAGTTACATGGTAAGCCTGCTAGGCAGGAGTCAGGGGCACAAACTGTAACCATGTTAACTCATTACATCCAAGTGCCACCGCAAGGTGCATCTGCAGTTAACTTCTACTGACGCATCTAGGTATCAAATATTGCTTGTTCATATTTGCATCAATAATTCCAAAACCTTGCTATGTACAAGGTTTTAAAAGATTTCATCTTAAAGCTTACACAATGACAAACTCAATTGCTTTAATATTTGACCTCTGTCTAGTGCAGGTAAAGAGATATTAACTGCTGCTTTTACGATATTAATTTATATAGATATAATTTTCACAACCAAGTAACACAGACAGAACTACTTAGCCTCATATGAAATGCCTCAGCTAGATGAATAAAATGCTGCTGACAGTATATGTGTAACTTGAGTGGTTGTTGAGATAGTGTAAGTTGTTTATGAATATTAGAAACATAATCGTTACTCTGTTTACTGTGAGTTATACAATTCATTTCAAGACCTAGAACCTAAAGAATACTTCCACTATACAAATAGTTTGTGCTGAACGGTTTGCCATTTATACTTCTTTCATAACCCCTATGGTTCCAGAGATATGAATATTTGTTTGAAATGTGCAGACCTAATATGATCCAGTCAAAAGGCTTAGGCTCTGCCTATTAGAATTTATAGTGCAAACTTCCTGAGTTCAGTTGTAATGAATAAGTTAACATGATGAAGCCTTACCATGATAGGGAGGCCCTAGTTCTGAGTATTTACAGTGGATGGCAGGAGGAGTCTGTGGGGGGGGGGTCTGGTGACTGATCTCCAAGGTAAGGCTTGACTGTCACCTCTATGGAAGGGGTAGCAATATCCCAGCAAGTACCCCTATCCAGGTCTGAGAAATTTGAGCAGTGCTGCAGGAGTTTGGGGGCATGTTCACTGGGAAAACTGGGTGCACCCACCTGGTGCAGCACCAAGTGGATACAGGACCCCAAAGGCTTGTCAAGAAGGCCCCTTATAGGGTGCCTGAGTGAATCAGACAGACTCTGAGGGAGGAGATACAGGTAATCTTGGAACTGGGGGTAATCCAGGACTCCGGCAGTCTCTGGGCCTCCTAGTGGTGCTGGTACCAAAGAAAGATGGCAGCATTGTATACTGTGTAGACTACAGAAAACTATACAGTCACAATGATTCAGATGCTTACCCCATGCCTAGGACAGAAAAAGCCTTAAGAGCAGCTGAGTGGGGCTAAATATCTGACAACTATTGATCTGACCAAGGGCCACTGGCCCTTGACTCCCATTCCTAGAGAAAGATCAGCTGTTGTGACTCTTCTCAAATTATAAGAGTTCACAAAGATGCCCTTTGGGATGAAAAATACTCCATTGACCTCTAGAGGCTGGTAGATCATATCCTACCAGGAGCAGGAGATTATGCCCCTTGCTTACCTGGATGATATTGCTATCTATAGCCATTCCTGGCAAAAGCACCTTCAGCATGACAGGGAGGCATACCTCTCAACTGTTCCGTATTACTCATTTTTTACCAAGTTTTGGGGTCCAGAAATGGGGTGCCATGATGCCCGAGTGGCACACCTTCATTTAAGATTTTTTTTCTTTATGTTTTTTTTTTTTTATTTTTCCCCGCTTTGTCAGCTGACGTCATTGTGCACTTGATGACATCAGCTCCATCAGGGCTACCAGCCTGTCGGAATTGAGCTTGCGTGCGTAGGCTCAAACCAAATGGTTTTGCGAGTGGGAATGGCTTGTTTGCATTGCTCGCACCTGGATTTTATTTATTTTAGAAGCTCTTGCCTGCTTTATTTTTACAGAGATGTATTATCGCTCGTCGGCCTGCAAATGGAGAAGTAAGGACAGAGAGTGTGTGTGTGTGGCTCTAATTCAACAGTTGCTGCATTTTTAAGTCCACCGGTCCACACTGTCCACAGCATTCAATTTAGTTTTAGTCTACTTGTGCATTTTTAAGTCCACTGTCTGCTTGTAGAGCGAGAGATACTGTGTGCACGTTGCAGAACTGCGTATTTGACCTGCATTTACCATACTGTTTCTTTCATTGTGTGTGTAATATGATATGTTTGTGAGCTCCTAAGCCCCCCCCCCCACTTAACTAGGGTTAAACTATTCCTGGCGTCATAAAGTCTGTTTTTCAAAATTTCCCTTGCAACTAGCCAGCTTTTTAGTTTTAGCACTCATCTGTTTCTTTGATCTCAGAACTTGTTCAGAACTCATTGTAAGCACTAAATAAGTTACAAATTACTACAGCACTCAACTTTCCTCACTTGTCTAGAGGAAAACAGTTTTTAGTACTTAATAAATAAGCACCTATTCAGGCATGTCTAAAGGTCAGCTCCCGGTGTTTTCTCCTGTCTACCTGATGAATCTGGGCATCTTGGGACAATGCAGCAATTGCCTCATGTACACAGACAACCCTCTCCTCCTACCACCCAACACTACGACCTGTGAGAGATGCACTTATATAGCCAAACTGGAAGCAAAGCTCTGTTTACCAAAGACTGGCCTAGACAGTCAAGAGGAGAAGGTAAACACTTGCACCGCACCACACTCATCACATAGTCCCTCAAAACCTACACCACCAAAACACACACACAGAACCACAAAACACACATCTACATTCACAGAGATTCTCAGTACTAATCTGCACAAACAACAGAGACCTCCAAAGCAGAAATGCAAGCAACCTCCACCCCCCAACATAACCCAAATGACACATAGCCCACATACTCAGTGTGCCACTCAACTACAGCCCATAAGGCATAACGTACTCAACACTCTAGTCATAGGTGACTCTATAGTCAGGCACACTGATGTTCCACTCACCAGGCTAAACAAGAAAAAAGTTACTGTCAGTTGCCTGTCAGGTGCCAGGATCCACCACATAATGCACGCACTCAGGACACTCCACAACAAGTACAAATATGACTCTGTCATTGTCCATGTTGGTGTGAATGACCTGAGACGTACCTCCCTGGACTACATGGAAAGAGACATGGAGGAGCTCTCTGATCTTGTAGCCCAGGCCGGTATGACCCTAGCCCTGAGTAGCATCCTGCCATCACCCAGAATGACACCACAGTAGAAGGACAAAATGATTGACTTTAACAATTGGCTAAGCTTCTGGTGTCATTCTAAGGGAATCCAGTATCTGTCTGCCTGGGATGACATGATCGACAGCCCATGCTGCTTTGCCAGAGATGGCCTGCACCTGTCGCCCTTGGGTTCTGGCTACTGGCAAAGGCTCTTGCCACCCCTATAGTGCCTTTTTTAGGCAAGGTTCAAATGACAAATTCACCACTGTAACAGGTACAAGCAAGCAAAATCTGAGGGTAATGCTACTCAATGCTAGAAGTCTAAACCTCAAAATGCACTCACTCGAGGCACTCCTTAAAATGGAGAACATTGACATCTGTACAGTGACAGAGACCTGGTTCAAAGCTCCAGAGAGCACCCCTGCATTACCAGGCTATAATTCATACCACACCTCTCGGTCACCAAACCCGGACCGAAACACTAAAGGTGGAGGCGTGTCCATATTCAATTAAGGATATCCACACCTCCAAGCTAGTTGCTCAGCATAATGCATCCGAGATTATCCAAGTTCAACTAACTCTGGGCAAAACTGCAATCCAGATTGTAGCTTGCTACAGACCCCCCACCATGCCCCAGGATTCCCACTCTTCTTTTCTTTATACATTGGAAAATATTAAGGTACAACCCAACACTCTAATAATGGATGATTTCAACTACCCTACCATTAACTGGGAAAACTACTCATGTACCAACTCTTTTGCTCAACGTTTTCTGGAAATCATCAATTTCAACGCTTTGGATCAACTTATCCACACCACCACCAGAGGCAGCAGTATCCTAGACCTGGTCATCACCAACATGGGTGACCAGTGTTCCACACCAGATGTCAGCTCCTCGTTGGTCAGATCCAACCACAAGCTAATCACCCTAGACATCCACATCCCGCTCCCAACCCCCATTAGGAAAGCAACCATAAAAAATTTCTCCAAAGCCAACTTCACACTTCTTAAGACAGAAGTGGCAAACTTCATGACACCCATATAGATGGACAATAGAGGTACGACTGCTGAATCCTACACAAATGCACTTTATAAGCACTTACATGAGTGCATGGATCATGCTATCCCTAACAGAACCAAGATGCTATCCTCCAAAAAAAGGAAGCCAATCTGGTGGTCTTCTGCCATAAACAAACTCTACAACAGAAGAAAGAAACTGTTGCAAAAAAGAGTAAAATCCCATGATTGGAGGAACTCCCTGGTCAGCCTCAGTAAAAAGCTGAGATCCCTCATAAAATCCTCCAAAGCTAGTTATGAAAACAAAATTGCCACTGATTCTAAAGACAACCACAAAGCATTCTATAGCTATGTCAAAAATCTCAATGGCAACACTCAGATCTGCTCTGAGTTACAGCACAATGACACTAAATATACAGAACCAACTGATATTGCCAACATCCTGGCAGATAGGTTCAGTGCTAACTTTATCCCACTCTCACCCCCTAAAGGGCCCATCTTTATACAGGAAGAATGCAAACTTCCTGTAATCACGGCTGCACAGGTAAAAACACTCTCCAAAGCCAAGAACACAGCATCCATGGGACCTGACAACATCCCAGGCTGCCTTCTACATGAACTACAGAATGAGCTGGCACCCCACCTAAGTACCATGTTCAATCATAGCCTCATCTCAGGCTTTGTGCCCACTGAATGGCGCACCACGACAGTTATCCCACTCCACAAAGGGGGGGGCCACAACAGACCTTGGGAACTACCGCCCCATTAGCGTGATGAGCCTCGTCTGCAAGGCCATGGAATGTATCATCATGGAACTCATAAACAAAGACATTGGAGATCTCCAAACCCTGGACCCCACACAGTTTGGGTTTGTAAAAGGCAGATCATGTCTCCTAAACCTGATATTCTTCTTTGAAGTAGTCACCAAAGGCATAGATGAGGGTAAGGTGTTTCACACAGCCTATTTCGATCTCACCAAGGCGTTTGACACCATCCCCTACTCTGGAATTATAGATAAACTCACTAAACTAGGTATAAATCCCTATGTCACAAGATGGGTTGCCAACTGGCTTACTGAAAGAACCCACACTATGAAAGTAGCAGACACCAAATCAGACTTCAGACCAGTGACAAGTGGAGTACCACAGGGTTCAGTCCTGGGTCCTCTCCTGTTTGGTATCTACTTCTCTGAAGTACAGGCTAACACAGAAGGTCTTTGGCTAACTAAATTCACAGATGACTGCAAACTAGGAGCCATAATTGAAATGACATCCTACAAAAAGGCCTCACTGAGACAGATTGCCTGGTGTCAAAGACATGGTCTCAAGCTCAATACCAAAAAGTGCATTGTCATCCCCTTTGGTAAAAATTCTGTACCCATGAACTACCACATAGGTGGTAGTCTACTTAACACTGAAAGTGTGATAAGAGACCTTGGGACACAGGTGGACAGTAGTCTCTCCTTTGATAATCACATCGCCAAAGTGGTCAGGAAATCCTTCTACGTGGCACACCTCACCACAAAAGGTTTCTCATCCAGAAAAAAAGAGGTCATTGTTCCCCTCTACTCATCACTCATTAGACCCATTATAGAGTACAATGCCCCTTTTGGTATGTACCTCACAAGACATCTACAACAACTGGAAAGACCGCAAAAATACCTCACAAAGAGGATTACTGGCCTCAAACAGATGCCTTATGCAGACCGTCTCAAAAAACTCCAGCTTTACTCCATCACATATCGTCTACTCAGAGGCGATCTCTGCCTAACATACAAAGCTATGTCAAACCCAGAGCTGTTGGACATGCTCCACTTAAAGAAATCCCAATCCCTCAGAGCTACGCGCTCTAGGGACCTAAACCTTGTGACCACAATAAACAGAACATGCTGGAGGGATAGATTCCTGTCCCAGAGACTTTCCGTACTCTGGAACAGACTACCTATCTATGTCAAACAGAGCTCCTCATTAGCACTCTTCAAGAAAAATCTTGATTATTGGATGGGTAATAGGAAATTCACCCCGGGGATCACTTCTGTGGTTCTGCTCGACAGGGGCACAGGAAAATAATTTTTTTGGGTGGCGAAAGCCAGGGTACATTTTTGGCTAGGCTTGTATAGGCCCTAGGGCTAATAGCCTAGTACTTACCTATGAACCTATGAACCTATTAATATGAAATAACAGTTACAGAACATGGCTGCTGAGCTTTGTTTGGCACCAGCGTGCTCTGTTGCTTACTCTTAATGTGATGAAAATATATGTTGTTTAAACGTTATATCATGCTTTCTCATGTCTGCCATTATGCCCCACTTCTCTGGGGCATTTTTTCTTCCCCTTTTCAGACTTGCTGAAAAGTGATGAAAGAAACTGGTTGTTTATTGTTGCTTGCTGGAATTAAGTAATAGTTTTATTTCGCAAGTTATCTACAGGAGGAGTGGACAGATGAGAACTAAAGCCTGAACATGAATACTGAGCTTCTAGCCTGAACATGAATACTTAGCTGCTAGCCTGCTATACATTCCTTTCTTTTAAGACAAAGCAAACTTATTTTCCATACTGTTGCTGCATTCTGTATGTGCTGCCAAAGCAAGCACTGAGCTGCTACAAATGTATTTCTGTACTGCTGCTGCATTCCCCGTAGATGACTGATAGGGTCTGGGAATGCAGTCGTTATCATTACCTGCAGCCTTATCCTGAGACAGTAGTCCGAGGGATTAATATTAACTGGGGATGGGCTGTAGCCCTTTTATTTGTGTGTCCTTAGATTGCTTGTATGCATGTTTCAGGAGGGGAGTTATACACGAAGAGTTCTGAAACTTTGTTTTGTTTTTAGCTTGTGTGCTGCTCGCATTTTCAATGTTGCGTTCTGTGGTTACATATACACATTTCTGTTGTGTGATTTGCACTGGTTTTAAAGCAGTTACTTCAATAAACAAGCTGGCACTTTATGATGGCTTCTGTTTGTAATATTCAGTTGTGGATCATTTGCTGGCTATTAGAAATGCAAGCATAATTAGTCATGATACATACGGGATTTTATTGGCAGTTAAATTATTTTTGTTTTTATTATAATCATTTGAAGTGGAGGAAGTGTTGGTACTTGGTTGAAGGTTCTCTTCTATGTGGATTTAGCTCATGAGGTGAATGACATGGAGGGGTAGTGTGCTCCCTTGTGTGGTTTTTTTGTTGTATTATTGTTATTATTATTATTATTATTATTAACAGCAGCTGGTTTATAAAATGTATATCCTGTAGATGTTTTATGTGCTGCCAGTCTGCCATTCAGAAGTGGAACACACATGCAGTTTGAATTGCATTCTGAAGTACTGTCTGTTGCATTAATGACAATTTATTTTATTTGAAGTTGAGCTGCCAATTTATTTTATTTTATGTTGAGCTACATATCTTATTTTACTGTCTGCTGCATTAACAATTTATTTTATTTGAAGTAGTTGAGCTGCATAACTTATTTGAAGTAGTAACTTGACCTGTATAGCTTCTTATTTAAAGAAATAACTTGAGCTGCATAGCTTCTTACTCCCACAGACTGTAGATGGATTGCTGATACTGTACTGTTATACTTTTAAAGGGGGTGGACACTGCAGTCCTGAGAATCTTTTCCTTTGGCAGAGATACCTAGTAAATATGAACCTTTTATCAGTTTGCCGTCCATTCCCTATTGAAATATTACTAGCTTATGTGAAACATAGGCAATTTATTCTTCAAGGGCAACAGGCACTTTACTTGTAGATGAAACAATGAAATATAAAGTTGTTTGCTAGGAGCAACCTAGTGACAAATCTCTAATATGGAATTTAGATGACTTTTACTTCTGCAGAGATTGTGCACATTTACTGATACTGGTGGATTGTAGAGGTTTGAGTTGACTTTTATGATGGAAATATTCTGAACTGGGCAGTTTTCTCATTATTGGTTTATGCATTTGTTTCATTGCTTACTGGAAAAATGTTCAATGAATTTAAAAGGTGCTCTAAAAAGTGTGCTGTATTATACAAGGAATATAATTTAATAAAGTCAGGAAGGTGCATCAAAGAACACATGTATGTTTCTTGTTTTGTGTACAAGGGGCCTATGATTTGAAAACAGCCCAAAGGCAATCTTTCTCCACCACTGGCCAGATGCATTTTCTTTGGATGTGGGTTTCAATGCTGTTTCAATGAACGTGAGTTTCAAGGGCAGAGAAGTTTTAATGCTAAGTATATTTTCATTGTGAGACTGTATTGCTTTGTTTAGCAGATGTCTATTACTGTTTGTGCTATAAAATGTAAAATAAAATCCAAGTCACTGTAGAAGTAAAGCAGTATGCACGTTAGTGTTTATGGTAAATGGGGTGAAATTGCCAGGTAATGGGACACTGGAATGGCTGCAGAGGGGCTCAGGGCCTTAGGGTCATATTTTGGTTGTCTGTTCTTCAGTTTGCATTTGAAAGTTGCTATCTCACAATTCCATCTGAGTGGGTGGGGTTACATTATTATGTATGCAAATTTTATGTTAATCAGTGTGCAGATTTGTACCTATTTTTCACGGCCTTTGTCCAGATTTTTGATGTTTCCAGGTTGAGAGGTATGCAGGTAGGTCCTGGGTAGACTGCAATGGGCAGGGTTGATCAATAAACCCAATAAATGACAGGAGGGTATGGCAGATGTCTCCTACCTGGTACATAGAGTGGGGAATGGTAAGATTAGGCCAGAATGTGCAAAAGTTGAAGCTATTCAGGCATGGCCTGCCTCTGTTTTCAAAAGCAGGAGAGGCATTCTTTGGGACAGCGAGGTACTATAGAAAGTTTGTTCCCAATTATAGTACAATAGTTGCTCCCCTCACAGATTTATTTATTTATTTGTTTATGTATTTATTTAATTTCTTTACCAGGTAATGTCCGACTGGGCGGAAGGTCCATTTTCAGCTGAGGCCCGGAGAGAAAAGCTCCTTACATAAAAATAAATAATATTGAACAAACAAACTGACACATATTAATATTTACAATTTACAAAGCAAATCCAGTATAGTAATAAAAAAATTAATAACACTAATTAACAAAGTTAGCACAGTTTGAGATGAATTAACACCATTAATTAATATTGACAACAGTGTGATACAGTTTGTCAAGATAGAGCAATGCAGTCTCTATAGCAGTTATAAGACAAAGTAGTATATGAGTTTACATTGTTAACTGAAAGAGAGTGTTTGACAATGGAAAACAGACCAGATAAAGTAGTATGGACCCCAGCCTGTGAGCAGGCATTCCAAAAGACTCTGTATTAGCCAATCCAGATTTCAGCAAAGAATTTGTTGCGCAGGTAGATGCTTCAAACCGTGAGGTGGGGGATGAACTCAGCCATGTTTCCTCAGAGGGAAAAGAGCACCCAGTTGAATATCTCAGCTATAGACTCCAACCCAGGGAGGAATGCTATGCAGCTGTAGAAAAAGAATGTCTGCCCATAGTATGGGCACTGCAGAAATGGCAGCCTTATCTGTATGGAAGGAAATTCACTGCTGTTACAGACCAGAATCCCTTAACATGGCCACATAGAGTCAGCCAACAAAATGCCAAGTTATTAAGGTGGATCCTAGGGTTGCAGGCATGACATGACAGTACAACACCATAGTGGGCTCAGCAATGTGAATGCAGACGGACTGTCAAGACAGGGTATAGGTAAATGTGTTCCCAGACATGCCAATCTCTCTCAAACAATGTTTTTCCAGGGTCACTTGAAAAACTATCTTGAGTCTTCAAAGAGGATGCGAGATGTGATGATATGAGGTGTTGCCATCTGTGCAGGGAGAATAGGGCAATGCGTGTTTGTGTGTGTGTGTGTGTGTGTGTGTGTGTGTGTGTGTGTGTGTGTGTGTGTGTGTGTGTGTGTGTGTGTGTGTGTGCTTTGTGGCATGTGCCAGAATGGTTAGCTGGAGTTTTGTGGATGATTTTGTGTTGTTTGGCTGTCAAACTGGCTTGTGCAGATGCTTATATTCTAAACATGTCAACAGTGTTATTGTAACTGGTTAAATGTATATATTTAAATAAAGAATTCTGGGAGGGAAAAGTAAAAGTTTTTAGAATTGTTCCATAATTTTCAAATACTGCAACAGATCTTAGCAAATGTGATGTCATTCTACAACCATCACTGGGAGGATGGAACTCACACACCAGCTTGTTTTGTTTTCTTTGGAACTTCATAAAAAATTCTTTGACAGTTATCTCAGTCAGTTAGTTAGTTGAGTTCAGTTCGGTGTAAGTTTGAAGCTCATCATGTTGCCTTGTGGAAGTAAGCATCTCAGCATTGTATCTTGCCTTGCTGTATTAATTAAGTTAGCTAGGAAAGAGTTATTCTTTAGACAGTCAGGAAATACAGCGAGATTAGTTAAGTACTGTTTTTCTGCATCTGTGTGAATCTGTCCAAATGTGTTACTTTTATTTCTCCTGTAAATGAAATGCTGGTGTTTATTGTATCTAGATATTTAGTATTCTCATTTTTTTTCTTTTTCATTATTTATTATTAAATTTTTGAATACCTTTCATTGTGTCTTGTCTTTTAAAGAATATGTTTAATATCTTCAGAGTACTTGTGCTTATTTTAATGATGCAGTGGCCACTCAAAAAAAACTTGCTGCTTTGTGTGTGTGTGTGTGTGTGTGTGTGTGTGTGTGTGTGTGTGTGTGTGTGTGTGTGTGTGTGTGTGTGTGTGTGTGTTTGAAATTCAAATACCCAGGTGTGGATGTGTCAGCTACTTTGAAATGGGACACAGTGCACCAAAATGCATCTTGTTTAGGATCTGTAGAGACAGAGAGTCCAGTCCCAGGTCTGGCGTGTGTTGCCTGTGAGCTCTTGGAGGAAATTGTTCTTGATGCAGAGATCTGTAAATTCATTCCTGTTTTAGTGACCAACTCCCACCATTGTTGGTGCTGAGGATTGAGGCTCCTTGATTGCTGGCCCATGGTAGAGAGTCCATCTCATGGGCAGTGGAGATAGTGTGAAAGTGCATATCCATGGCAATAGACCATTTTTTATTGATTAGATGGTTTGAGTGAGAATATAATGTAATGTCAGGAGTATCCAGTTTGGAACTCTTTGAGTTGTACTTGTCACAGCAGTGTAGTTGTTCTGCATGTGACTAGGTATTGGTGAAATTTCAATGGAGTTTTTACAGGAAAAATGTGAACTCAAGGTGTGTTCGTCTATACAGGGTACTGTGAAACACTTGCAGAGAAACTAATAAGCAGACCCTGATGATTTATGAAAGATGTCTTTAGGTAGATATTTTTATGTTAGGTTAGACAGCAGCAAATCAAGCAGTACTTACTGAAAAGAAAACATTAGCTTGTCATGAACGCTGAAACGAGGGAAGTTGCATAAATGGCTACTGCCTGGCTACTACTAGTACTAGTCTCATCACAGCTACATGCTGCTGGGGTACAATGCTCCTCTGTTTTTTCTTTCCCCAGAAGCAAAACATCAGCACTAATCCCAAGATGAGAAGCAGTCCACATAATCTTTAGTGTCAACAGTCTTGTCCCAGATGATGCAAGGATCTGTAGGCTTGTGATACCCTTTTCATGGTAGATGCTTTGAATAGCAACCACAACAAACAGGAAGGTCAAACAGTAGGCACTCCCTGCTCAAGCAGAAACAGTCAGGAAACAATGCAGTCTGTTTCTTCTTTCACCAAGCAAAATATAAATACAAATTCCAAGATGTCACCTATGAAACAGCTATTAGGCTTTCTGGTGATCATCATTCTCCAGGAAACAATATTCCTATATTTTTTCTCTAGCCCTGAGGAAAACAGAAGCACTAATCCCAAGATGACTACTGAGAGGCAGAATGTGGGCTCTCCAATAATTAGTGGTCTTGGAGTAGATGTTGCAGATTTTAAAGGTAAGATGAAAAAATGGGTTACTATCTTAAGAGCTGCAGTATGCAATGGGTTACTATCCTAAGAGGTGCAGTGTGTGACTGCTATGTCTTGTGGTACTGCAGGTCTATCGGTTGATAGGTTGTCAATAGGCAAGTGATCTGGTAAACCATCAATGTAGTCTAGCTGCAGCAATTCTCACAAAGTATTTTTTATGCACATGGAAAAGTCCATTCGAAAAAAAAAGTCAAAATTTGTAGAGTAAGATATCTAGCTTGGCAGTAGGTTCTATTTATGTTACTGTAAAGGTTGAGGTCTTTCTGCAGGTGCTCATGATAGCTGCCATTCGCCTATATTGACATGTTTGCTCCAGAAAGAGTCCTTAGATTCCTCATATGATAAAATGAGATCTATCCTGATGAGTCAGCAGAAAACAGAGAAGATGGATGAGATTTAGAGATGACCAGGAAATGGAACTCAAACTCTTTAATTTACTTAGTAAAGAAATGCAAATGCTATGGGTATTTCAATTTGGACCAAGTGTGTCGACAGATGCATGTCTAAGGGAACATTGTATTCCATAATGGGTGTAATGGTGAATGTGTAGAGAAGTATGATAAACTTTTTTGGAAATCTGTTAGGCAAGGTGAAAGGATTTTCTACTGACTGTGGAGGCAAGATGGTCAACAGAGACCTCACTATCAAGAAATGTGCCCAGTTTTCTGGTAATAGTGTCAGTACTGGAGGAAGGGGAGTGGCCATTGATATGGGAGGTGAATGGGTATTCACAGTTTTCAAAATCAACTTTCCCACACATTTTTTCATTTTGTTTATAGCCATGATCTTGGCATGATTTATATGCACGTGTTATCCTTGTAAGATCAGGATTCAGATTTATGAGGGCACAAAGTTTGCAGTCATCACAAACATGGTTAACCAAAGCCCTTTGCCATCACTTTTCAAGAAATAAATGTCACATGGGAGTGGCCCAGGTACTATGTCTTCATGGAAAATACAGTGACAAGCTTCTTAGAAGATAGTATGCCCCCACCATCAGCACCATCTTAACTTGCTAAGTTTTGCCTGTTATCCCATTTGCTATCCAGCAGAAAACAAAGCACTTTACATTAAGCTTGACTTGCTTGCTATGATTTATTTATTTATTTGTTTTACATTTGTTGATTGAGATTGACCAACTGAGCTGTAGAGCCCTTTTTCAGCAGTGGCCCGGGGAGAAAAGCTCCAACATATTAAACAATTTTCATTATAAATTAGCACTAAACAGCAATGTTACAGGATTATTACAAGGCATTAAGTAGCAATACAATGTTATACAGCGTTAATAATCAGGAGTATAGCAAAACTATTTCAAGATGTATAAAAACAAATATATCATTAAGATGAATATAGTTTTATTATTACTATTAAGGATTCATGGCATTGCCTAGATATTATTAGGAATACAGTATGGGATGAAAATTATATCTTTTTGACTATTGATGTTGTTAATTTATTTTTCAGCCATACAGTGAAACAACACCTGTTGGTGGACCTTTTAGAAATGGTTCTTAATAACAACTACATCCATTTGGAATTTGTGGACAATCTTAACTCCACTTTGAAAGTTGTCACCCTTACTTACAATAGAATGTTTCTCTGAAGTGATTTGCTTAATAAATTTTAGAAGTCAGAAAAAGAGTAGTCAAGGAAGATTAGAGAAAGCTAGTGGGAAGAGTGAGTTAAGGGCAGAAAGTAGATTAAGTTATGAGAAGTAGGGGATGTTTAAGGAGGGAGAGTGCAGTGGCAGAACCGGTGACTTTTAAAGTGCTCTTTGGTGGCTGTCTTAAATTGTTTAGGATGTGTAAGGGTCTTGATTTATAGTGAGAGCTTATTCCAAGCAATAGTGGGGTGATAGCTGTACATGTTGTCTCTAACTTTAGAGTTGGTTTTGTTGATTTGTAGTAGTTCTTGGTTAGAGCTTCTGAGAGGTCTGAATGGAGAATAATGCGAGATGAGAGGGGATAGTGCTGGGCAGTAGGAAGGCTGGTATAGGATAAAATGGATGCTCTGGACCTGAGAGAGAAGAAGCTGGTGGGGTAATTCAAGCCAGTTTAGGTATTTTAGAGAGAGACAGTGATGGGATTTGTAGGTTTGTTGGGCAGCAAATCTAGCAACCTTGTTGTAGGTAGATTTGAGTTTGATCAGGAGTGCTGAGTTAAGATTTGTGAGAATTTAAGAATTGTACATTAGACTGGGTAGAAGGTAGGTAAGAGAGAGAGTAATCTTGGCTTCAGAGGTAAGGAATTTCTTGTTATGATAAAGGAGCCCTAGTTTTGAATGAGTCTTTTTGATACAGTTATTAACATGCAAGTCAAATTTAAGCTGATCATCAATGGTTATGCCTAAGAGCTTAGTGTTGGATTCTACCTGAATGGGAGTGTTATTAAGGGACTGTATGGAGAATGAGGGCTTAATATTGTTGAACATTTTAGGTAGGAAGAGTAACAGCTTTGTTTTTTCAGGGTTAAGGATAAGCTGGTTGTTGGAAAGCCATGTTTCAACTAAGTTAAACGATGCCTGAGTAGCTGAGAAGAGCTTAGAGGGAGAGTTGGCTGTAGTGATGACTGTAGAGTCATTTGCATATTGCACTAAAGATGACTGAGGACAGGAGGTATAGAGCTGATTAGTAAAGATATTAAAAAGTAAAGGCCCTAGGATAGACCCTTGTGGTACACCCATTTTTACAGGGTGAGGAAGGGAGAGTTCAGAGTGCCATCTCACTGATTGAGATCTATCAATGAGGTAGCTGGAGAACCATGCAACAGTATCAGAGTGGAAGCTGAGGTTATGCAGTTTGTGCAGCAGAAGAGAATGTGAGACAGTGTTGAAAGCTTTTGAGAGGTCCAAGAATAGGCAAGAAATAAGTTTATGTCTGTCCATGGCTATAGAGACAGTGTTGAGGAAGGATAATGAAGCTGTAGTGGTGCTATGTTTGGGTGTGAGGACATGCTGAGTGGGTGAAAACAGATTTTCCTGTATTAGATACTGCATAACTTGTTTATGAATACATTTTTCTAGTACTTTAAAGAGAGGGGAGAGGATAGTTATAGGTCTAAAGTTGGAGATATCAGAGGAGTTACCTCCTTTGTGTATAAGTAGAGTGTAACATTGTTTCCAGATGGAAAGGATTTTAGATTCAGAAATAGAGCGATTGATTAGGATAGATACAGGAATAGCAAGAGAGTCAGCTGCTAGTAGAAGAAAAATGGAGGGAATATTGTCAGCTGAAGCTGAGCATGGTTTTAATTTAGAGAGTAGAGTTTTGATGTAGCTAGTAGGTACATGTTTGAAGGAGAAGGTATTTGAGGAGATAGTATTAGGAGTAGCTGCAGAAAAGTTGGAGATGTTAATAGTAGAGGAGTTTGGGTTAGGGTTCAATAGCTTAGATATTGAATCGATAAAATAGGTATTGAAGATAGTGGCAGTTTCTTCAGATGTCATGTCTGGGCATGGATTAGGGGAGCTAAGATTACCGAGATGTAATATCTGGTTAATAGAGTTCCAGAATTTTTTAGGATTAGATTTTAGGGCTGTGGGAGGTTTGTTATAGAAGTCATTTTTATCTTTGTTTATGTGTTTTTTGTCAGATTTCCGAGTTCTTTATATTTTACATAAATAATATTTTTAGTGTACATTTAAATGTCTATTAATTTGTTTGGAAAATGTTCTTAAGGGATGTTTTACACATATATACAGGTTCTTACTTTCATATATATATATATATATATATATATATATATGTGTGTATATATATATATATATGTATATATATATATATATGTATATATATATATATATATATATATATATATATATATATATATATATATATATATATATACATTTTCCTATGTTTTGTTCTAAATGTTCTGTCTGTTTAAATTTTATAGTGATGTTAATTAAGGGTCCTATAAAAGGAGTTGCTATTGTTAATACATTGTCTGATGAAGTTTGCCTATGTTGAGTAAACGAAAGCGCTTACAAACAAGGTTGATTCTGTGTTCCTGAGTGTTTTTCTTCAGTTGTATTCATTCTTTATATTTTTGCAAGTCTGCAGGGAGCTTAGTTTGTGACCATTTTTTCCTTAATTTGTCTCTAGTTATCATAAGGGTATGAGTGACTTTTGAAAGCCACGGAGGTATGGTGGCCTAATTTGGACTTTGCGAGGGGGAGCAAGTGAGTCTAAGATGCTAAGGAAGGTGGTGTTGAAAGCTAGGACTGCTAGTGGGAGTTGGGTAAGGAATTTTCAATTTACTTTAGAGAGGAGGGCATTAAAGGTTTCTGGATGGAAGTTAGAGAGTTTGCAACAAGTGATAAATCTAGGAGGTTCTGAGAAGTGGGGAGTGAACCTAAGCACTTTTATAAGGGAATGATCACTCAGGGTGTTTGGTAGGGTTTCAGGGTTATAATATTTGGAAGGATTAGATGCAAGTACACAGTCAATAAGAGTACTAGATGTGTGAGAGTTGTTTGTATGAGTAGGTTGGGGGATTAGCTGAGTAAAGCCATATAAATTAATATGAGTATTAGAGTTTGGATTACTGAGAGTTAACCAGTTAATGTTGACATCCCCAAAGAGGATAGTTTCATTGGGGATATGTTGAGAAAAGTACGAAAGAATATTTTCAAGCAGAGGAATGTTGTCTCCTGGAGGAATATAGATGGCTGCTACTGTGACAGTGGTGTGGTAATTGATTTTAAGGTTAGCTGTAAGTAGTTCAGCAGGAGAAAAGGATGGGATAGGTTTCATAATACTTGGAATGGTGAGGTGGCTAACTTTGTTTAGAATACTATGGGCATTCATAGAGTAAAATGAAATATGTTTGTTTGGAGAGGATGAGTTTATTAAACAGGGAGAGGTAGAGTTATGCATGGTGGGGGTGAGGGATGTGCCTAGGATTTGGATGTATGTCTCCTGATAGAAGCAGGGCTACATGAAGTTGGTAAAGCTTGAATTTAAATGGGTTGTAAATCAAGTACTTAGTCTTGGTTTTAGATGCTAGAGAGTGAGGGGGAGGAAGTTTGATTTTAGGCAGAGGAGTGTTCATGGAATAGATAGAGGAGGTGATTGTAATTGAGTACTGCACAGATGAGAAACAGTATGGGGATTAGTGGGATCTCTGTGGACAGGTGGTAATGGAGTAGTACAAGATGTAAGAATGAGAAAGAGAAGTAATGGAGGCAAGAGGAAAATAGAGAGGGTTGCAAAAGCCATGGCCTAAGGTGGGGAAGTAGGCTTGGGATGGAGTGAGGAGTGGGTAAGGGACTAGGAAAAGTAAGTTGTTGAACCTGTTAGAGAGCTGAAGTAAAATTTAAGTGAAGCAACCTGTAGGGGGAGTAAGAAATATGTAGGAAGAAGGAGGATTTGCAGCAGACTAACCTATGAAGTGATAAGTAAAGGAGGGTAAGGTGTTTAGAATGTTTTAGCAGATGGGAAGGGGTGGAGTTAGGGGTGGAATAGATTAGTTGGTTAGATATAAAGGAAATATATGGGGGTGGGTGGAAATGGGGTAGGAAAGGAGTGAAGTGAGCCCAAGCGTAGCGAGGGTGAACAAGTGGGATGGGCCAGGAAACGACAGTCACAACATGAAAACAATCAGCAGGCCAGAAGGGAAACAGTAAGGAGCACACAGTGAGAGTCAGCAGGTAAGTAGAAGAGGTGGGGAGGTGTAGACAGAGAAGGACTGGATTTTATAGTGAGGTATACATGGGTGTTTGCAGTAAGATAAAAACAGTTAAAAGGAAACTACAAACAGAAAAACAAAAAGAGTATTGCTAACTAAGAGAGAGAGTTGACACTAGGGTAGTGACTAACTTATAGATGGCAAAGAGAGACAGAGGCAAGGTTTTTAAACAGGTGAGTAGGGGGGATCTCAGTGGTATGCAGGTATCCTGTACAGTAGACAAAGACAGACTAATTTGTGGTATGAGCTTAGAACATACTTTTAGTGTAAATTGGCTATACAATAGAGCACAGGCATAATTCCAGGAGTTGGAGCAGTATCATTAAAGGTAGACACAGTCTTGAGGGAAGACTCTTTACTTTTAAAACCTAGGGAAAACAGGAGGGGAGAGAGTGTGTTGAATATAAAAGCTAGGGAAAAAAATAACAACAGGAGGTACTATACTTGCAACTACTGATATCAGCTAGAGAGGAGGTAGTGGAGACAAAATGTGAAAAATACAGAAATAAATAAAATGATGGAATCAAGTCAAAGGTTTTGACTAGGTCAACGTAAGTAGTTTCCTCCTATTTGCCTTCAACAATGGCCACAGAGATCTCTCAAAGAAGTATACCTAGTTTTGAGTGTAGGATCTACCTTTAGGAACACACATTAGTTTGGGTCAATAGACTACACAATCTCAATGTCGGAATGTATATTTGTTTGCAGATAAGGCCTGTAAGGCTTATTTATATAAGACTACTCAGACAATAACTGCCTAGGCCAGTAGTGTGACATTCTTTATGAAGGGAGATGACCATAGGCATTCCCCCTTCACACACTCAATAGAAATATGTCCATAGTCATTCAAATTTAGAGTAGAAGTTAGTTCCACAATAATGGCATCTCTTGTATGAGTAATCTATCCCTTCCCTTAGTTGAGTTAGAACAGGCTACATATGTACAATCTTGTAATCTGATATTCCAAAAACTGGAACACATTTCCAGATCTAATATTGTCCTTTAGAATTAATCTGTTGCCTGATAGACTATGCATAATTTTCTCCTTTGGCATATACTATATAAGTGTACTTTTTAACCTTTGTCAGTATGATAACTTTCTAAGAAATGGTTTATGCTTGAAAAACTTTCTTTCAACTCTACTTAGAAGACGAATGTCTCCTAAACTATGCACACAGAATTGTAGGAGATACATTTAATGGCATGTAGAACAATTTTGTTAATGCAATACTGTTTCTTGATATTATTACACTGAATAATAGACTTGCCTGTCTCAGTGCCTTATACAGTATGACTAATGCTTGCTTTTTAATGCTCAACATACTGTTTATTGTAATCCAAAGGCCCTTCATACATACCACAATCAAGACAGAACCTTTTGATCTAATCTTGCTAGCCAAAGCTTTTCTCCCCAAAATAGTTAAATATTAGTCCTGACCCAACTGCCCGTGTTTGACTACATGAGGGATAGGCATTTGAATCATCTGCTTCCTTTGATTTTGTAATTGCCACAACAATCATACAATCATCTCCATATTTGGGATCTCAGAATTTCAAGCATCATGGTGTGGTGTAAAACACAAACTTTAGCAATGCTGCTTCCAAAATGGAGCATTGTGGTATGCCAGAAGTTATATTTCTCCATGGTGATTTTACACCCAGGATGCTAATTATTTGCAACCTCTCTGTAAGAGGTCTGTCTGTTCATTTCATCTAATACCAACTGTTTTTGACTGAGATGAAGGTTTACTGCATTCCTTCATGAGTACTAAATTAAATCTCTTAGGTTGAGATAGACCATTACAACAATTAGGCAAAATCTCTAACTTTGTATGTGGTGTCTTATAAATTCACCTAGAATTCTTAAATGTGATAAATAAATAAATAATTATGTTTTAGTACTCTTTTTCAAGAATATGATGAGCCATATCACTTATCACATATCCAACCCCCACCCCTTTTCTATGGCACACATTTATATATTAAGATCAGGGCCCAACACTTCACTTAAGAAATGGAATGAAAACGTTCAGAAACTCCAGAACTTCTTTATTGTAGGAGATGTTAAACAACAAACTGAAGAAAGCCTTTATAATGATGTACTAGTAATTAAGAACAGTATTTAGCTTAATATCTATGAACAAACACTAATGACAGCTGGCAGTGTAAAATGAACATTTTATTCAGTGTACCTTCAGGCTTAAAATGGGCAATGTGCCCATCTGACTTTTCTGGTCAACCAATGCAAATCTTTATTTATGTATTTATTTACTGACATTTGCTTACTGTGAAAGTTTGACTGGGCACAGGTGCTCTTTTTAAGCTGAGGTCTGAAATAAATTGCATACAGTAAACTAGCAAAAATGGAGAATAAATGTATTTATTTATTTATTTCTTTCTTGACATTTGTTAACTAGGAAAGTCTGACTATGTAATAAATATCCATTTTCATTGAAGGCCTGGGGAGAAAAGCTCCAGAGAGTTAAATAACATCAAATAAAAACAGTGGCACCAATGTAATAGTTAAAAAAGCATATGTACATGCAATTTGATAGTGGATTACATAGGATACAATAAAGCATTAGGAGTCCCCAGTGATGTAAAAATAAAAATAAATTAAAAAGTGACGACAAAATATGACAATCAGTACCTACAAAAGTATTAGAAGTATAGTCTTCTATGCTGGGAAATAAAATAAAAAAATACAAATTAATCCTAAGAGTGGGGAGAAGGCAGGCATTGAAAGGTATCGGTAGTATGTTGAGAGGTCAGGTTAGTAAGAATGTAAAGCATTTATTAATACAGATCATACAGGTGAGGTGTACGGGCACAGCCATGAGTCCTCTCATAAAGAAGGTGCACAGGCATAGCCATGAGTTAGTGGGGACTACTTCTGCAGCTGGATTGTTTAAAGAGGTAATGTGAAAGTTACTTTTACAATTAGCATGGGACTTTGGAAACAATAGTGGTAATTTAGTCTATTTGGGATTAAGTAAAAGTTGACCTTTTTGAAGCCATAGTTCAACTGAGTTGTGTCATAGATTGTAGTTGCAGTAAGCTGTCAAATGAACAGATGAGAGTTATGTTGTCTACTTACTGAATAATGCAAGTTGCTGAGAGGAGGTTTTTAGGTTATTGATGGAAATGTTAAAGAGTAAGCTGCCACACAATCTATAAGGGTTTTTAGGGAATTTTTAGAGCAATACTTTTATGTACTAAAATATACTAAATAATAATAAAAATGCTTTGATTAGTTTTATTTCGTCACACCAGAGATTTAAATAGCAAATTCAAAACACACATTTTTCATGCTGCTATTACCATGTAGTATTGGTATATTTCCTCCATTTAACATAGTAGTGCACCCTCATGCAGACTCATGCATGCACCTGCGCACTTCTGTACATTACTTGTTTACTTTATCCACTATTTTCTGTATTTTTCGTGTGTGTTTTCTACTGGTTTTTATTGTATAAACATGTTTTTGGGGTTGTAAACATAAAAACTGTCATGGCAGTTTTTTTTTTTTTTTTTGCAAAGCCCTGACATTTTTTTTCTGCTTCCGTGGTGGTGCAGCGGAAGCATTGTTGCCTCACAGCAAGAGGTTCTCCCATTTGATTCTCAGCTGGAGTGCGGGGAGAGTGCCTTCTGTGTGGAGTCTGCATGTCCTCCCCGTGGTTGGGTGGGCATTCGAAAGACATGCATAAATGGGCGTGCCTTCGTTGAAGGTTGGACGTCGAGCTGGCACCTCGGCGTTTGTGAAAATCTACTGCCAATCATTAGCGGACCGGAGTTCCGCTGTGGCGACCCCTAACCGGGAAAGGCCGAAAGACCACCAACAACAACTGACATTTTTTCTGAGCTGTGAATAACTTAGTTATTTATTCACACATACCCATGGATAGATATTTACTAGATGTTATTAGACAGATGTACTTTTATATTTAGAGTGTTCTAGTTTGATTATGTTTATGGTTAGATAGCTGTGTGTTTTTTCTTGATTTTTCTTCTTGTCTTAGACCTTATTAAGGCTTTATTGCATTAGTTAGCTGAAAGCAATTTTAGTTAAAAGTCTTTTTATGCATATCTTTTTATGTATATGTCATGCTTTTCTTAATAAGTGATCTTAGAATGTGGGTTGCAAATAGATAGGTAGTGTTTTCCTCAACTAGGATTTAGTTTGTTCTAGTAGTGTGTGGAGGTGGGTACTTGCTGTTCTAAAATGCACTGTTAAGGCCTTGTTTATATTGCTTGCCACAAATAGGCTGGTTTAAAATTAGACAATACTTATATTTTCCACACCTACTTCTAAGTATATAAAAGCTGATATGTTTAACAATTTCTGTTTTTTTGTTTTGTTACTGAGGATCGCTTGTCTGTGACAAATATAGGTTTGATGCTTTGGAACACTACTTGGATTTCATGATTTTTGAAAATTATTGTGACTGAGATCATCAACGTAGCTTGAAGTCTACTAGTTTCTCTGTTTTTTATTGGAATAAAGAAACTTATTTTATAGAATATCAGTTTGTTTAGACAACTGGTTTCTCAGAAAAATAGTGTAGGCCAATACAATGCAGTATTAAAGCCTTAAAGATCCATCTGTAGTGCATCAGTTACTAACTTGTAACATTAATTGCCTTTTACAAACTGTGCTTTTGTACATCATAAATGACAGTACCTATCAGCGATGCAATTTAGCAGGACTTGTAATATGCTTCCAACTTCCTTACTTCAGCAGTGGGTTGATAAGAAGAAGCTGTTATCTAAATTAACATCACAAATTGCCCTGTTTTAACTGCCTCACAGTGATTACCTGAGGCACCAGATTAATAGAACTATCTACATTCTTTCACTATTCAAAAAGTAATTCAGAGAGGTTTTGGAAACAGAACAGCAGAAAAGAAAGTTGGGTCGGGGAGGGTCAGTATTACACACAGTAGGGATGTCATTAGAATTAGTGACAGACTCAAGGCAGTCTGACTCCAGTGTAACAATAGGGCAGTATTCATAATCTCAGCCTGTGCCCCACAACAGGGTTGTGATAGTGAGGGAAAGGGTGCATTCATACAGCAGCTACAGGACCTAATAGATAAAGCAGGACAACATGAATTGGTGTTGGTAGAGGGGACCTTGAAATGCATATATCAGGACAGAGAGAACAGGATATGGAGACTGCCTGGTTCACATGGGTGGGCAACAGGAATAAAGAAGAGGTCATTTTAAACTTCTGTCTGGCAAATGGCTTGATAGTAGTCAACACCTGGTTCAGATAGACAGACAGTCACAAGATCACATATAAAACTGAAAAACATGCAACTCAGGTAGACTTCCTCCTGGCAATGAAAGGGTACTGGAGCAGAATCAGTGATTGCAAAGTCATCCTCAGTGAAACAGTCAGCCCACAACGTAAACCACTAGTTGCCACAATCAGCTGCAAGCAGTGGTCAGACAAGGCTCTAAGGTCAAGAGAGACAAGGTTTATACCTGGAGGTTGACTGGTGAGAAAGTCCAACAGTTCAATGAATTACTCAGGGCTCTAGCACCCCAAGAACAGGATGAAATAAATAGAGATGAAGAGAAATGGTAGCACCTCAAAAAATCATGTGTGAAAACTACAGAACAGATATATGGCTAGGCCAGGTATGGAAATAAGGTTCATAAAGAAAGCTGGTGGTAAAATGCAGATGCCCAGCAAGTCATCAAAAGAAAGAAGGAATGCAGGATTAAGTGGGAGAAAGAAAAAAATGATCCAGGCTGTGAATGAATATTTTTTTTGGCTAATAAAGATGCTAAGAAAGCAGTTGCAATATCAAAGAACATGACACTGGAGGACCTTTATGATCTTCTGGAAAGTGACTCAGCAGGTAGCACTAAGAAACTATATCAGGTTGCAAGGCAAAGACAGAAAAATATAGAAGATAGTCAGATGCCCTTCATAAGGGGTGCCAGCAACAACTTGCTCACCAGCCCATAAGATATCATAGGCAGATGGCAGGAGTACTTCCAGCAGCTTCAGAATGAAGAAAACCCCACAGAAGCTGTACTGCCCCAGACACAGTCTACTATGAGAGAAGAAGAGGAGCCCAACCTAGAAGAAGGAAGATTAAGACTAAGGAACATGAAGTCAGGGAAAGGAGCAGGCTCAGATGAGGTCATAGAAAATCTGATAATGATGCTGGATGAGATAGGGGAGAAATGGCTCCTGAGGGTACTTATAGCAGTGTGGAGAGTAAGGCCTATCTCAGATGACTGCAGAATAAGCATACTCATGCCACCATACAAGAACAAAGGTGACATCCACAACTCTGAGCAGAACAAAAGTATCAAACTTTGTCACATTACATGAAAGCTCTGGACAGAGTGATTGATAAATGGATATATAGGGTAGTAGAAAGTAAGATGGGAGATGAGCAATTTAGATTCAGATCAGGATGCACCAGAACTGACCCAATACTTGCAATGTGATAGATAGTTGAGCAGAAGCTAGAGATAAGGAAAGAGTCCAACTGGGCATTCTGAGACTTAGAGAAAGCATATGACAATGCCACAAGAAAACTGATTTGGCAGTCCTGTGGTGACTCAAAGTCCCAGAATTAGTACAGGTTATGTACAAAGACCCAACGACCCAAGTATGAACAGTGTTCAGTCTCACAGATGGTTTCTCAGTGGGAGCAAACAGGTCAGAGGGAACCTTTTAATAAAGCTGATGTATGTAGACGATGTGGCATTACAGACAGAATCTGAGCAAGAATTTCAGCAAAGGATAGGGGAATGGAATGCAAACTTGAAGGTACATGGGATGAAACTAAGTACAGATTAAACAGTAGCAATGGTAGCAAATTGGGGAAATCAGAAGGAACTGAGAAAGAATGGAAGACAGTGGAACAGGTTAACAGCTTGAAGTATCTGGGAAGGGTGGTTGAGTAGAAGGGAAGTCTGAATGAAGAGGCCAAAGCTAGAATCACAGGGGCTGCAGTCAACTGTCACTGAGTGTCAGGTGTAGTGTATGACAGATGAATGCCAAGGAAACTGAAAGTAAGGTGTACAAATCAGTGGTGGGACCAGTACTACTAGTACTACTATATGGTACAGAAACCTGGGCAGTAAAGGCAGAGCAGATGAGAAAACTATATGTGATGAGAAAGAAGTGTCTGAGAATGGTGGTAGGATGCACACTGGGGGACAGATGAAGAAATGATGACATAATAACAGGAGCCAAAGTTGCTACAATTACAGAAAAAATAAATAGACCAGATTATGGTGGTCTATGCACATGTGCAGAAAATCAGAAGACAATATGGTGAGGAAGATTTTGGACAGACAGGAAGAAGGTAAGAGGAAATGAGGACATCCAGCACAGAGCTAGATGGATTGTTAACAGAAGATCTGTGACAGTCAAGCATGAGTGTCAAAGAAGGCAGGACTGTGGCATTGAAGTGAGAGAGATGGCAACAGTCCCAACCATGCAGAAGATGGAAACAAGGGGGTTGATGATGATGATGATGATGACACTACTCTTCCCATAATTTGTTCCAAATGATCGCTATCAAACATGGCCAGAATACACCTCTAAATACTTTACAAAGTAAAGACATACTGTCATTCTGAAGCCAGTTAGTTGAAGCACTGGAATGTCCTTAAGGGGTCATTTGCATATATCCCATGGGCCACCACTACAGGAGGTTTAATGTATTACACAGTGACAACTCTAGTTTGGTTGCTTCTTTTTTTACTTTTTTTACGTATGGTTTAGGAGACAAAAAAGGTAGTCATATTGTGAAATTAACTAATCCCTACAATCTCATGCTCAGAGTGAAATGCTCATCTGTTTGGGTTGGCAACATTACCAAGACATACTGCAGCAGTGAAGAAAATTTCTTTTGAATAATGGCAAACTTAGGCACATTTTCTACCTCTGTATGGAAGTAGAGTACACTAACAGATTAGTGAGAACTTTCAAAACTGGTGTGGTGGGTGCATGGATATCTATATCTCTCTCTCGCTCTTTACATATATATATATATATATATATATATATATATATATATATATATATATATATATATTTATACAGTTATAGGACTTCCTTTTAATTGCTGAGAGTGAGGTAATTCCTAATGAACTATAATTTTTGAAATACCACACATAATACAGATGATTTTATTTTTTCACTTTATTACTAAGTACTCCCTATTGTAGAAGTAGAATGGATTTCAGTGATTACAGAAGTGGAATTTACTTCAGTGATTTATATCAAAGTAAGAAGTTTCACATACAGTTTTGTGGTCTTCTGAAATATTTTGACAAACACTAGAAAATATGTTCCTCCTAGACAAGCCAGACATTCACAACTTTCAAAGTTTTATTTTTCAGGTAAGTATGTATACAACAAAACTTAGTCCAGGATTTATAAATGAATAGTATAGTGTGTTAGGTGAAATTATAGAGTGCACAAATAGGGATGACACACAGGTAACATTATTGCTAAAGAAATGCCATCTGTTTGTTACTGTATTGTTCTTAGATCATTTTAACATTGTTATGATATTTCATAACCTCCTCTGATGCTGCAAAAGTTGTTCTGAGTTTTTCAAAGTGTTCCTGAGTTTGACAAAATATTTCTCTAAGTTTTTCAAAGGTTTTCTGTGTTTGTAGAAGTTATCCTACATTTGCATACATTTTTCTGTATTTGGGAACTTTTATCAGGGTTTCTGACCTTATTCTCAATGATTCCTGATACTACAGGAGTATTACCTTTTATTGTAAAGAATTGGTTACTGCACTTGAGCTGAAAACTAGTTTATTTTACATTAAGAATGCTTTTTCTGCACTCTGGTGGGAGCAGAGGGTTAATACAACCCATCAGAGTTGGGAACTGCTGATGGAATACTTTCTCGGTGTTTATCTGATTGACCTGAGAGCTTAACTGTGACCAAGTGTTTCATCCTGCTGGTATAAAATCCTTAACTTTTTGTGAAACTGTGCTCATTCTTCAGAACTTCCCTGTGCCTGGCTTGGCCACCTGTGACTATAAGACCTTGGGTTAATCTAAAACCATCTGTGGACCTACAAACCTGATATAAGTATTTTTGGCAGCAACTCTATCTCAATGCCATTTAACAGTTCTGTACTGCAGTCATTGATTGAGTTGAATTTATCATTTTTCAGCCTGCACCTGTTAAAGACAAGTCATCTGTTTGTCACTGTACTGCTCTTAGATTGTTTTACCAGTATTCTGATATCTGCTAACTTCCTCTGATACTATAAAAGTTGTTCTGAGTTTGCAAAAATATTTCTATGTTTCACAATATTTTTCTGTGTTTGTAGAAGTTCTCCTACATTTGCATACATTTTTCTGTATATTGGAACTTTTCTCAGGGTCTGTAAACTTATTCCCAAGGGTTCCTGATACTGTAGGAGTTATGTCTTTTGTTGTAAAGCATTTGTTATTGCACTTGAGATCAAAACCAGTTTGTTTTACAGTAAGTTTTATTCTGCACTCTGGTGGATGCAGAGGGCTGATTCAACCCATCTGAGTAGGGAACTGTTGGTGGAAGGCTTATTGCATGTTCATCTGTTTGGACTGAGGGGTTAACTGTGTAAACGTCTTTCATCCTGCTGGTATAAAAGCCTTGAGTTTGTGTGATGTGCAGACACGGTTACAGCTGCCTTGTATATTAAGCAAACCTCTCCAGTTTAAACTCCTCTATTGCAAACTATCTCTATAGTCTCCCACTGTTTACAGCTGCTTGAAGAGCTTTCATTTTGTGCAGACGGCTGCATCACTGAGGTAATTTAATAGTATACTACTAAACACTCTCGTTTAGACATTTAAGTGATTCTCTCTTTCTATTCTCATCTACTAAGGATCTAGTATAATGGATAGGCACTTCCCTGTCATCTCTGTTTCTGGCCTGGTGGATATGGGCATCCTGAGGCACTGTAGGAAACTATTTCATGTGTACTGAAAACGATTTAATGTTAGAACACACAAACACAGTGTGTGAGAGATGTAGATACACAATGTCATTGTAGGTAAAGCTCTCACATACACATAAAAAAAATGCAAACCAGTTTGTCAGCATTACACCCAAAGCATTCACTACCAACACTAAGGAACAAACACATAAAACCACATATCTGGAGGTACTTGCTTGTACTCTACCCAAACTTTCAAGACCTCCTAAAAGCACCTTGAAGTGGTGCTGCGCACACTCAAAAAAGACAGGACCTCAGACAAAACAACTTTGAAAATCATAGTAGTCCCACTTCCAAGACCATTAGGCAACACACCACACAGCCAAAAATTCTACTTACTGGGGATTTCATTGTAAGACATATTGATATCACTCTTACCAGGCTAATAAATGAGAAGATCACAGTTAGTTGTATATCTGGAGCCAGGATCCACCAGGTCATGTTTGCACTTAGGTCTTTAAACTCCAAGTACCAGTATGTCACAGTCATAGTCTATGTGTATATAAATGATCTAAGATGGGCCCCACTGAACAACATGAAGAAACACATGATGGAGCTCTCTGAATATTTCTCCCAGCCGCATATGAAGCTAGCCTTGAGTAGCATCTTACCATCACTAATGATGATGCCACAGTACCAGCAAAATATGACTGACTCCAACAATTGAATTAGGTTCTGGTGTCACAACAAGGGGGATCAAATATTTGTCAGCCTGGGAAGACATGACTGACAAACCACAACGCTTTCCCAGAGATGGTTTACACTTGTCAGCACTTGGCTTCCATATACTAGCAAACATTTTATCTATCCCCATAGTGACTTTTTTAGGCTGTGCCAACTTGTAAAACCCTCCAAAATAACAAAAATCACTCATGACTACCTACTAGTACTGCTGCTCAATGCTAGGAGTTTAAATAAAAACTACACTCCCTGGATGCACTCCTCACCCTAGAGAATGCAGATATATGTGCAGTCATGGAAGCATGATTCAGAACCATGGAAAGCACCCCAGCTATCAATGGCTACACTTGAGCTGCTCCATGCCCAACTAACCATTGATGTGACCCCCTGGCATATCTTTGCTAGCTACAGGTTCCCTAACATGAGTCTGGAAAACCACACCTCCTACCTAAACCTACTGGAATGTCTTAACATACAGCCTAACACTATACTTATGGGTGACTTCAACTGCCCCTCCATAAACAGGGAGGCTTATATGACCCAAAAACAAATGAATAAAGGAACTGGGGCATAAAACCAAAACTAGAAACAAAAAACTGCACTGCTGGGAAATTGTGTGAGGCTTCTCCAGTTGAAAAACAGATCGGAACTGAATGTAAAATAAATTCTTTATTGTGTATAAAATATATAATTAAATTGTATTTTTGTACACAATAAAGGATTTACTTTACATTTGGCTTGGATCCGTTCTTCAACTAGAGAAGCCTCACACAATTGTCCAGACTTATATGACACATAACTGAGTTGCTCAGAGGATTTTGGACTTTGTAAATGCAAACACGCTGGAACAACTAGTTAGCTCCCCAACTCAGAAGTACAAATATCCTAGACCTAGTACTCATGAACATGGAGGGATGCTGCTCCCTCACATGCATTAACTCCTCCCTGGTAAGATCTGACCATAAAATGATCTCTTTTGGCATTAAAACTAAACTAGAACCCCCATTAAACTCCAAGCCTGTTAACATCTTTTCTAAGGACAATTACCTCAAACTGAGTGGCAGCTTATTAAACTTAAAAAGCCCGAACGCGGATGACATTGTGGCCTACTCTGAGCTGTACGCTAAAGCACATACAACTACTTTCCTACGTGCATAGAGGAGGCATTACCTGTCTTAGTCAAACTTATGGTTAGTGACAAAAATAAACCATCCTGGTGGATCCCTAGCATAAATAGGCTATTCAAAAAAAGGAAAAGAAAATCCTCTCAAAGCCAAGAAGGAACAGACAAAACAGTGCAAAAAGGCACTTACCTGTCTGTCTAAACAAACAAATTGGAGAGCTGGTCAAATCTACCAAAGAAAGCTATAAGGCAAAAATAGCCTCCCAGGTGAAAGATAACCATAAGACTTTTTTTTAATTATGTCCGTAACCTCGCGGGAAACTCTCAGCAATGTGGTGAGTTAATCATGAATGGCAAAACTTATACCCAGCCTGAAACTATAGTAAACCTGCTGGCTGACAAGTTCAGTTCAAACTTCTCCCCCAATCACTTCCTACCACAACCAGAGAAATATGTGCAACCATCCCCCTACCTGTCATTATGAGAGAACAGGCCCTTACTGCTCTTCCTAAAGCCAAAAACATAGCCACCATAGATTCTGACAACATTCCAGGATACTTCTTAAATACTTAAAACAATATATATAAAAACTAGTAGAAACTCTGCTTAACCACAGCCTCCAGATGGGCTTTGACCCAGAGGAATGGAGAACTGCAACAGTCAGCCTTCTGCACAACTGGGGCCCATCAACTGAGCTAGGGAACAAGAGACCCGCAAGCTTGACCAGTACTATCTGCAAGGCCATGAAGATACTTATGAAGGACCTGATCAATAAGGACATAGGAACTTTCCAAACACTGGACCAGACACAATTTGGTTTTATCTAACGGTGGTCTTCCCTGCTCAATCTGGTGGACTTTTTCAAGAAAGTCACCAGGGCCATGTATGAGAGTAAAATGGTACACACCCCTTATCTAGACCTGGCCGAAGCTTTCGACACAATCCCCCACTTGGGTCTCATAGATAAACTTACTGAGTTAGGCATAAACTGCTACATCCTCAGATGGATAGCAAACTGGCTCACTAACAGGACACATTGTCCAGATAGGTGACTCCATCTCTGATAAGAAACCTGTTACTAGCGGTGTACCACAAGGCTCAGTGTTGGGACCCCTCATGTTTGGTATATACTTATCTGAAGTGAAGGGGGCCTCTGGGTCACCAAATTCACTGACAACTATAAGTTGGAGCAATCAGTGAATCCCCAAACAATGTTGACATTCTACAAACAGGCCTAAAAATGACAAACAACTAATGCCAAAAACATGGTCTGAGACTAAATGATGAAAAATGTGTAATCATACCCTTTGGTATATCAGATACTTCTGCAAATCACAATAGTGATAGCACACCCCTAAAAGTAGACCCAGTAGTGAGGGACCTAGGAACACAGATAGATAGTAACCTAAACTTGGACCATCATGTAGCTACATCAGTGAGGAAATCCTTCTGTGTGACTCAACTTATAAGTAAAGGACAGGCATCAAGGTCAAAGGAAGTCATTGTGCCATTGTATTCAGCCCACATCAGGCCCATAATCCAATACAAAGCTCCCTTCTGCATGCATCTAACCAAGGTACTTCATCCCTGTATCTCTGTCTCTTTCTCTCTCCAAATGAGGACAGAAGGAACTCTTTAGTTTGATTATGGCTGGCAGCATTAGTGTACCACCATCCATGGCCATCTTCTTCAATGGCATGGCATGGGCCTTTCTGCAGGCATGTAGAATCATACCCATGACCTTGCCACAGACCTGATGAGCTGATCTGTTTTGGCTGCTGACTTCATTAACATCTGCAACCAGTTAAAAACCACACATGTTCCATAAAGGCTAAGCATTCTTCTTTGTGCTCAGAATGTTCTGTTCATACTCAAGGAGACTCCATAGTAACAAATAGGTCTTTGCCTGAAAGAACTTCTTGAAGTGCTTCTGCTCCTTTGCCAGCATGTATGTACCTATACATGTGGACATACATTTATGGTCAGTGAGCAGGAACAAGTATGTACAGCATCATTTGTAGTGGTCACTCACCTATACTGTACCAGTGGTACAAGACGTGGTGTGCCTACCACACTCCCCTCTCACAGACCAGATCCCCACAACAGTCAAAAAAGGTTGGCATTGGGACTGAACGTTTTGTCACATGCACACTGTCATCAGCCTACACTAACCTATATCCAACAAAACATGACCAATGCGTTGCCAAAATACTCATCCTAGACCTATGTCAGTAATAAAAGTGTGTGTGCCACATCAACTTACCACATCTATTATGTACTGCACTTGAATGACTGTTACAGGTTATGTGTGTCCTAGCCCAGAGTTCTCCATCTGAGTTGTCTAGCAAAAGGGCATAGTCCACATCACATATCCCCTCAGACATACATCAGCTGGGCCATTGATACCTATACCCGTGCCCTGTCTTCACTCATTCAGCATTTCAAATTATCTTTCTTCACCCCATCCCCAAGTCAGAAAGTTCATAAGTAGCAATTATGTAGCAACCTCCCAACAATAAAAAAAAATTGTAGACAAATCCAGCAACCCTCCCTTCTGTCACTTACCTGTGTACTACAACCATGGCAGATATACAGCAACTATTTATTCTGTAGACCAATCATACCGCTCATCCTGGAAACATCAAAAATATGGACAAAAGCCCATGAAAAATAGGTACAGATACGTATGCCGATTAACATAACATTTGCATACATAATTATGTAACCCCACCCAATCCAATGGCATTGTGGGATACCAATTTTAAACACAAACTGAAGAACAGACAACCACAATATGTTCCCAGACCCTGCAGTAAATGGTAACCATTTCTTTTTTAAATGTGTAGCAATGATGTTCACTGGGAAGGGAGAAGATGAGGAACTTTAGGATTTTGTTTTTGGTGACTTACAGTATGTGGGTTTTGTGGTAAAAGTAGGGCATTTAATGGTAGGCAATATTCTAATCTTAGCAAAAGAGTATTATAGTTTGCTAGGACCTCCAAAAGTCATTCTCCATGGCCTACTGATCAGTGGCATAGCTAGAGTTTGTGCTGCCCTGGGCTGTCTGAGTTTGTTGCCCTTCCCCCCGTCAAGAAACCATGGTCAAATGGGGCTCCCCCATACAAACCCCTCCCCTTTGCAGCCATTCCAGTGTCCCATTACTTGGTTAGTTTGGCCCATTTACCATAAACATTGTAATGTGCATACTACTTTACTTCTACAATGATTATTTGGATTTCATTTAAAACTTTTATTTTACATTTTATAGCACAAATACTGTTAGACATATGCTAAACAAAGCAATAGTCTCACAGGGAAAATAGACTTAGCATTAAAGCTTCTCTGCCCTTGAAACTCATATTCATTGAAACAGCATTGAAATCCACATTCAAAGAAAATGCATCTGGCCAGTGGTGGATAAAAATTACATTTGGGTATTTTTCAAATCATAGGCCCCTTGCACATGAAACACACATGTTTTCTTTGATACACCTTCCCAATTGTATTAAATTATATCTCTTGTATAATATAGCACACGTGTTAGAGTGCATTTTGAATTTATTGTTTTTAAAATTTTTCCAGTAAGCAATGAAACAAAATGGATGAACCAATAATGACAAAACTGCTCAATTCAGAAATTTCCATCATAAAAGTCTACTTAAACTTCTACAATCCACCAGTATCAGTAAATATGCACAATCTCTGCAGAAGTAAAAGTCATCTAAATAATACCACATTAAAGAGATCTGTAACTAATGAAGTGGTTGCCACTAGCAAACAACTTTATATTTTATTGTTTCATCTACAAATAAAGTGCCTAATTCCCTTGACGGATAAATTGCCTGTTACATTAAAAATCGATAAGCTACTAATATTGCAATAGGGAATGGATGACAAACTGATAACTGGTTCATATTTGCTAGGTATCTCTGTCAAAGAGGACAGTCTCAGAACTGCAGCATCCACGTCCTTTAAAAGTACAACACAGTGCAGGGTTAGCAATCCATCTTCATACTGTGTGAGTAGAACACAGTCTTCTGCAACAAAAACAAGCATTCTACCCATTGTGCTACTAATACAAACAGATTTCACTTAAGCAGCACTAAACTTCTCTCCCTTGAGGGACTATGCAGCACATCTTAAGATTAAGAAATCTGGAAAAAGCATGTATTGGGGGGGACAATGGCCCAAAACCAGGGACACATTTTAAACATTGCTTGTACAATCTTAGAAAAGTTGTTACTTGCTAGAATGAAATGTTTTGTGTTACCATACATTTCCGGAAAGATAGCCATTTAAGTTTCAGTCTTCCTATCATTAGTGAATTCAGTTCTCACTAATTTGCTAGAAAAACACAAATTTTAACAGGAACAGGCTGAAGAGCTGGTGTGTGTAGGGAATTCAGGCTCTTGCTACCTGCACCTAAGGTTGAGCCTGACTACTTCTAATTACCAGGTATGATTAACTGGGGCATTTTACACACTCATACCATGTGCCTGTGTCTCGTTGTCATGAAACTGTATTGTGACATGTGTCTATATTTTGCTTCCCTGCTTCCCATTAAAGCATATCACATAGTTCCTGCAGCAGTACCACAAAGAGTACCTACAGAGGAACTACTATAATGGCTCTCAGTTCAACATGAATGCCTGACACTGAATGTCCAAAGTGGTGAGTGATGACACTGCCATTGCCTACACTGAGGAGCAGTGGCAGCATTGCTACAGTGATCCAAAGACAGCACCCTGACCTTCTCTGCCAATGAGAAGAAGAAGAAAGAAGTAGTTAAGAAGAGAGATCCAGAAATGTACAGTAACTATGAATAACTGCTAATTGCTTATGCATACATTTGCATTCTTATACATCTATAGGCAATTATTGATGTTCGTGGACACTTTTTTTTCTCTTGTCTTTTTGGCACCTGGTGATACTGTCAAAAATGGTCTGCTATACTAGAGCAAGCAAGGATGACTGTCCAGGCATTGGGATATATATATGGAATTGGTATTAATCCTGAATATCTCTTAGTCACATGCTTCACTGTTCATGTTTGCAATGATGATATTTAGCTTACCATTGTTTACTGCTTTACTTTGTTTTATGTGACATATACCTTAAACTGCAAGTGAAATTGTTTTACTGCCCCTTCTGTCACAAGATAACCCAACAATATAATGATGATACATATAGGCTAACAGTGGGTGCCACCACAATGTCAGTTGTCATCTACTTTTGACCTGTTTGGTTAGCATTGTTCAAGGGCACATTGCTATCCATCCAACATGCCATTAATGCAGAATGCCTTTATCAGAATGTTATGACTTGCACTTACCCTGGCCATTCAGCTGGATATGCCTATGTCAGTTACACCTGGCATATGGGCTTTCTACTGACAGGCTGTGTAGTGGCACTTTCTGGTTGCCGACATAAGCAAGTGTGCACTTCTACTGCCAGGTGTTGCTGTCCCAAATGTATTCTCTTAGGAATGATAAAGCAGGGTATATGTGCAAGGTTTCTCTGGTTCTATGCAGGTTAACAAATGACATGCTGTGTATGAGACATGCTGTTAATGTATTCCTGGATGGGTACTACATATATGCTGGGTTGGCTCTACCCAGCATCATTATCCCTTAAATGCACACTTTTTGCTGTTCATGCACTGTGCCATAATGCCACATAAGGGTGATGGTCTAGATAACATAATCTTGACCTTTGTGCAGCACCTAGTTTTGCAGTGCATTTGTGTCAGACCTCTGCATTGCATTTGGCTTGCCATTGTATACCTATATACATTTTTACTCTTCCAGGTCTATACTGTCAACCAATGTAATACACTTCACTGATAATTGCTTTTGTTTTCTCTTTATTGTTGTTTCTTTTTTATTTGCACTTTGTTGTTTTGTTTCTCAGTATTAACATTCATATTTTATGCAGTGTTATCAGTGGCAGAGGATGGGGTGTGGCAGCAGCAAAATAATGTGTACCTACTTCCCCATCACTTGCTGCATACCCAGTAGTCTCCAAGCTCACATCACTGCAGGTTAAAGAATGGCATTCACTGTGGACAAACTTGAGCACTTTCTGTTTCCTTGTGGTTCTTTGTCTCCGGAGTGGTGTATAGACTCCTCACTGGTAGGAGTCAATGGTTGGGACCATTGTGTCACTTGGTAAGAGACAGATGATGGCCATGGAGTATCAGAAGTTAGACACCCACAGTGGAAGCCTGGAACATGGTTTAGTATGATTGGTAAAGCTGCACATCTTCTTGGCTTTGACCAGAGAAATAACAATGCCTAGACAAAGCCATAATGGTAGTCCCAGATGTGACTGACATCAGGTTTGGTGTGGCACTTTGCAAGATTGCAGTAAACTGTCACCCCACCATTTCCTCCATCATGTTGTTCCCTTTCCTTGTATTTTGTTTCCCTCTAATGTTTGCAGTTCTATCCTCCCCATCATCAATATGCCTCAGTACCTCCGCTGTCAGTTTTTGTCTGTCTATTATGTTGGTTTATTTGCTACTTCATCCATCCCTATGCCCTCTTTTTACTGACAGCTCCTCCATGCTGCCGTTCATTCTACCTTTCCTAAAAGTATAATAAAATGAGCACCTATCCCACAAATTATACTCTAATACCCCACTCCATAGCACTCTTCCTTTCCCTTTGCCCCTTGCATGTTCCATTGATTGCTCTTCTCATTTTCTGTGTACACACACACACACACACACACACACACACACACACACACACACACACACACACACACACACACACACACACACACACACACACACACACACACACACACACACACACACACACACACACACACACACACACACACACACACACACACACACACACACACACACACACACACACACACACTCACACACACACACACACACACACACACACACACACACACACACACACACACACACACACACACACACACACACTCACACACACACACACACACACACACACACACACACACACACACACACATATATATATATATATATATATATATATATATATATACTGTATATACTATAGTCCCATTTTCATTCTGTTTATAATATAAATATAGTATGGATTTTGCTGTGCAGTCCTTATGTAGGCTCACAGCTGCACTCATTGCAGTCCATCTTTGCCTTTTTGAAGCTGCATCAGAATGAGCATGCTACATTCACGCTACTCTTCCCCATGGTCATAGGACTCTGGGACTCACCATGGACTGCCTGCATCATTGTGCAACCTGTTCTGTTCTCACTAGAAACTGACTACTTATTCAGACTCACTTAGGTAACATTACATCTATGACACGGTTAATCATTTCAAAACCTCTTTGTACTACTTTGTGCTATTTTTGTCCTTACATGGTCACATAAGTATTTTTTCTGAATCCCAGCTAATATCTATATATCTACATGTTGATGCCTCTATATATCTACACACACACACACACACACACATATATATATATATATATATATATATATATATATATATATATATATATATATATATATATATATATTCATATATATATATATATATATATATTCATATATATATATATATATATATATACATCACATTTTTCTATCTCTCTCTCTTTTTATCTGTTTATATCTATATATCTCTATCTACATATAAATGTAATTATATATCTATATAGATATGATATATATTTATATATCTCTATAGATAGATGCATACATATACATACACACACACACACACATACAAATATATATATATATATATATA
Source organism: Protopterus annectens (assembly GCF_019279795.1). Taxonomy (NCBI): domain Eukaryota; kingdom Metazoa; phylum Chordata; order Ceratodontiformes; family Protopteridae; genus Protopterus; species Protopterus annectens. The sequence continues at coordinate 16,496,363 of NC_056736.1, forward strand.
TAATTTTTATATATATAATTTATATATATATATATATATATATATACATATATGTATGCAGAAACTCCATCTCAAAGCCCTGTTTCTGTACTCAGTTTCCTGCAGACTACTGAGGGATGATCTATGCCTAACCTACAAGGCATTCTCTGATCCAGCCCTAATGGCTCTGCTTTACATTCAAAAAAGAAACAGCACTAGAATTACTCAATCTAAGAATCTAAACCTTGCCTGTGATATAAACAAAACATGTTGGAGGACAAGCATGTGTCTCAGAGATTACACCTTCTCTAGAACAGAGTCCACATTCATGTGAAACAGAAATCTTCACTGGCCCTGTTCAAAAGTAATTTGAATGAATAGATGGGAAATCACAACTTTATTCTTGGCTTGTAGCATTTGGCCATTATGGACAGGGCAGTTTGTAGATGCCCTAAAGCACATGTATATTCCAATGTACTAACCTATGGACATTGATAACTGGAAAACTGGGGCATGAATGGCTAGGCTTAAAAAGGTTTTAGGGCTTTTAGAGTAGTAACAAATTTATTATCCTATGATCAATCAGTCCATCTATCTATCTATATATCTATCTATCTATCTATCTATCTATCTATCTATCTATCTATCTGTCTGTCTATTCATCCCCATATCAATTTATCTATCTACTTATTCTACTTATGTATAAGCAAATACACAGACGCACACGTACGCACACACACAGACACACACACACACACACACACACACGCACACATGCACACGCACAGATAATATAACCTATTATGGTGATTTTCTCCATAAGACATATCAAAATGATATCAATAATATTGTTGCATCTAAAATATGTATTCTACAGGAACTAAGTGGTAATGGTTCTTTGAGGGTAATGAAACCAGATAAGGGTGGGGGGATAGTAATTATGGACACAATACTGTATGAAGGAAAAATGAATTCCATTTTAAGGGATGAAGAAAAATATACAGAAGTGTCGTTAAATGAACTTCATGTGGCCTATCATAGAATCGATACTATTATACAGGACCTCGTGGTGGAAAAAGTAATTGATGAAAAAACATTTAAGTATTTAGAAGTAAAGAAACCCAAGGTAGCTACCATATTCGGAATTCCTAAAATTCACAAGGATATGGGAAATCCACCACTGAGGCCAATAGTATCGGCTGAAGGTTGCAAAACAGCCCCTAGCTAAATATGTAGACTTCAAGACTAAACATATTTGGGTTAATAATAAAGTAATCTTGAAGGATTCCTGGGAGTTTTTGGGGGAATTAAAACAGGATATGTATAGAGAGGATATAAAGTTTGTCACTATAGATGTAATAGACTTGTTTGGGTGTATACCACATTTGGAGGGTATGAATTCCTTCGAGGAATCTGTGTTCGAGGATGGTACATTAAGCCAGAATGATAAAATAGCAAGCGTAATATTGATGGACACTATCTTAAAATACAATTTTATAATGTTCAATAGTGAATATTATAAGCAAAAGAAGGGGGTGTCCATGGGGGCCGCTTGTGCCCCCACGTATGCTAATATAGTACTTGCAAAATGGGAAGAGCAATATATTACAACAAGTGCATATAAAGAATTCTGGACTTTATATCACAGATTTCTCGACGATATTGTTATTTTTTGGATAGGAAGTGATGAAAAATTCATGGAATTCATGAATTATATTAACCAAACAACTAAATATTTGAAGTTCACATATTCTGTCAGTACTGAGTCCCTAAAGTATTTAGATATAGAAATATATAAAAGGGCTGGTAAATTTGAGAGCAGAGTTTATAGAAAGGAGACGTATGTGAACTCTTTCTTACATTATGATAGTGCACATCCCCTGAACAGTAAGAGGAATATTGTCAAGGGGCAGTTTGTTAGGGGCTCCCGAATGACATCAAACAATAATGATTACCAGGAAGAATGCAGGATCTTACATAATATGTTTAAAGAGAGGGGATACCCAGATGAATTTATTAATAAGTTAAAAAGTGAAGTCGAGGAAGGTAGAGGGGGCAGGTTTGAACCTATAATAGGTAAGGGTGACAAACAAAATGTAGACGTAAGATGTACCCCGGTAACGGACACAAAGCAAATAAACCAAGATGACTATAGAAGAAGTCTGGTTGTAGAATACAACAGTTTCAATAGGAAATTTAAGGACTTCTTTACAAAGGAGTGGAATAAATTTAGTACCCTAACAGATATTGAAGAAATACCGAAGATGAAACCCAAGATGGTGTATAAGAACCCACCAAATATTGGTAAAATATTAGAAAGAAGAAAAGAAAGGAAGGGGATAATAACATTAGGAGGTGTGGGACATATAAATGTGGAAGATGCCAACAATGCCCATATGTCATGAACAAGGCAGAAATATATTTGGACAGTAGAAAGAAAATGATTAAAAGTAGGACATATTATAACTGTGAAAGTAGAGGAATAGTGTATATAGCAATTTGTCAGATATGTCAATCATTCTACGAGGTAAAACTGAGAGATGTTTGAAACGTAGAATATACGAACATTATTATGACATTCTGAAGAATAAAAGCACTAATGCACTTTACAAACACAGTATTACATGCCCAAATGCAAAGTATGAGTTTTTTGTTGGACCAAGTAATACCAGACACAAGGTGTGGTCCATGGGAGGACATCCTAGAAAATAAGGAGTTATGGTGGCAGGTATACTTGGATTCCAATACTAGCCCTGGGATTAATGATTATTTAACTATAACTCCATTACTTAAATTGAGGGCTAATAAATTATAGAGCTGTTCATGAAGTTGGGCACTAGGAGGCAGTGTACCAATATGAAATTAACTTTATATGTTCTATCACAAAATTCATGAAAACAACTATCTGAGGATTTTATAATATGCATTGTTTATATTTAATTATTATGTGTAATTATATTTATATGTAAAAAGTTTTTAATAGTATTTATATAAACATTCAAAGTTGCATTTTTAAATACATATTTTAACAGATTTTTAAATATACAAAGAGTTTTTATTTAGTGGAATAAAGCATATATAATGAGGGAAATTAATATTAATGAATGTAGGAACTTGATTGGTGTGTTTGAATTAATTGATATGGTTTGTAGAACCAGTGAAATGTGCTTAATTAAATTGTTTAGTATTTAAACAAGTGTAGCATGAAGGTAGAGTGTCTGATGAAGTCATACTGACGAAAACGCAGCATTTGGTGGATTTAGAAGAGCGTTCATGTTACATTTTGTACGGCTCTATCATTTGAGCACTTTATTTTGTGGATTTTGGTGTTAATAAATTCCTCCGTTTACTACCAGCGAGCCTGAGCACTTTTTTCGGATTTATTTTTTAATTGTTGCATCTAAAATATGTATGATTGTTAACAGTTCTGCACACAAAATGTTTTAGAAATATTGTGTTTCCCTTTGTGGCAGAGATGTACACTTTTCAATTTTCATTAGAAAGGTTTCAACATAGAGTCTTTTAATAAGCAGTTATCATATTACTGTGATATATACATAAAAAGAAGACCCATGGATTTGGTAATGAGAAGCTGGTCTTTCAATGCTGGAGGAACTTGACTATGGATTGGCAGTACTGGGGAGTTTGCTACAGCCAAAATGTGAAAGCAGGGAGAAACTGAAGTAGGCTGGCAATTTTTTCTGATCCCGGACACAAGTATGTTTACAAACTCACTTTGGGAATGTAGTAGTACTGAGAGACTGCAGATATTGTAATATTTTTTTATCTATCCCAAAAAAAGAGTCTGCATCATTATGTTTTCCTGTTTGATAAACAACATTTTTATGTACTAGCTGTATGGAGGAAGTACCTTCTGGCCTTCAGTTGGTAGACCTCCCATGAGTGGTGAGACTGGAGTGATTGCATTAGAATTCTTTCAGCCATGTTAACTAATGAAACTGTGAATGGTTTATGAACTAAATATCAGGCGTACAAAGAAAATGGTGTTAACAAAAGCTGGTGTTAGACCTGAGGCAGATCCTTAAGCATTTCATAGCTAAAAAAAGCTGTAAGTTGTCAGTTATATGATTCAAAACATGTACTTAACTAATGGTTAGATCCTGAGGGATGACACACTAAAAATAAAATTACAAATTTATTAGCATCTAATAAATGTAAAAAGGTTTTGCCTGCTGCTTTTAGAAAGTGGGTGCTTCAAAGTGATCCTAAGGATGATGAATTTTATTTATTTATTTATTTTATTAACAGCGAGATAGTTATACAACAAAACTTGTTCAACTGAGCACCACCATTCTGTAGCATACCCTGTACAGATACCTGAAAACAAAGATAAATCGTCATGTGTAGACATATTCTATTATAAATGTGGGATAACAACATCACTTAGCCAGATTTTGTACAAGCAATAACAATACTGCTCTGTCCATGAAATAGGTAACCTTTAAAAAGCAAATAGCTAATAATGTGGACAGTGCAGTGGTACAATGGTTGTGCTGTTGCTTCACAGGAAGAGATTCTCCAGTTTGATTCTCAGCTGGGGTGCCTTCTTTGTGGAGTCTGCATATCCTCCCTGCATTTGCGTGGGTTTCCTCCCATGTTATAAAGACATATGTTTGAAGTGTTTCTCCATGGGCCTGTGTTGAAAACTGGCTTTGTTCCAAGCTGGACCTTCCTGGTAAACAAATGATAAATAAATGTCTGACTTATGGAAGGAAATTAACTGTACACAATAGTTGAATCTCTTTTCTGTTATTGTGCCTAGAAAAAATAGTTTTTAAGTATAATATCTCAGTGAGATGAGATGCAAGGACTGCTAGACTCTGGCAGCATGGTTATGCATATATAGGTATATAAAGTCTGTAAATTTGCTACAGGCTCCAAATACTCTATCCATCACTGCCATTCCCTCCGCTCCCTAAACTGGCTTGAGCTTCCTAATTACCTGAAATTCATACAACTCATCACTGCTCATAAATTCATATTCCAACCCTCCATCTGCCCCTCTCATCTGTCTTAACCCCTTAACGCCCTAGTCATACTCTTAGATCTGAAAACCAAAACCTCCCTCAAATCTATAAACCCCTTCACCCTCCTGGCCAATTACTTCTATCACACTCCTTAGCTAAACAATGGAATTCTCACCCCCCCCCCCTCCGCTGTACTCACAACCACTCTAATTTCAAATCTCTCCTCCATTCTTATCTTACTTCAGACTGGGACTGTTCCTCCTCGCTTCAAACCTAAATTACACTGTCGTCTCTTTCAAACCTCTCTTCACTCTCATGTACTATCAGTTTGGATCACTAACATTATTGTTGGAACAAACACTAAACTTGTATAGACACTTTATGTCTTGTACTCTTAATTATATTATCTGTATTACTTTTTACTTCATCTTTATATTAACATTTGTGTTCTTTAAATGTATACTCCCTGATTTTGTATTTGTATTTTAAATTGTATATTTATGCTTTTGTGTACTATATTTTCCATACTTTACTTATGTCATATTATGCTAACTGCTTTTGGAGCTTTTCTCCCTGGCTCTCCACTGAAAATGGGCTCTGCTTGGCCCAGTGGACTTCCCTGGTCATCAAACTGGAAATAAATAAATAATAAATAATAATACTATGTTAATAAAAAGAAGGCCCTTAATAAAATGCAATTAAAGAACTCTGTGTTCATGAAGAAAATAATATCCCATTAAAGAAAGCAAAAGGACAAACTGTGTTTTGGAAGATTCTTCATCCTGTTGTTGTGGTCCTAATTTAATGTATGAGCTAATAATAGGGACATAGTTCTCCCATTAAAATAGAATCAGTACAAAACAGGAAATGTTTTGATAGACCGCATTATCAGTGTGTGGAAGGGAATCAGCAAATGAATAAGCCTAAAGAAACATCTACTTAATCTGGAAAAAGGAAGAAACAGCCAATAGGCACATTCATATATGGTTAACCACTCATTCCATTGTCACTGGGACACTCATGGGTTGTGTTATATCCCATTACCCGCACTGTGAACCTGTGAGACTTTAAAAGCCCCATTTTTTGATTTGTGCTGAATTGCCATGGAAAAGCCCAAAATAATTCTGTTTTTTCCATGGCAATGTGGTTACATCACCAACCCAGACCTGTAGGCAGAGGTATTCCCTGTTAGGTCCAGGTGCTGTAAGTCGTGCAGCAATTGGCTGCAAGTCTTGAAGGGGGCAGAGATTCAACAAGGAAGAGCCCTACAAAGCTCGCAGCTGTAGGCTGGGTTTGTATTAGTGCTTGTACAGCTGCTAATAGTAGGAGGAAGGACTGAGATATTTCTGTTTGCCACCCAGCCAGCCAGCCAGCCATCAAGGAAACCAGGAAACCAGAAAGCCAGCTAGCCACTGAAACAGGTAGGAAGCCTGCTATGTTAAGCACAATATTTCCTATAACAATATGAACTGTGCAGTAAAGTTGGCCAGCCAGTTGTACAGCAATTCAGACATTGCAAAAAAAAACTATCTTGTGGAAGAACTAAGGTTGAAGCCATTGTCAAAAATGTTTTGGGACCACACTCATTGGAATGCTTCCTGCATGACCTTAAAAAAACAGCCACTTAATTTGTAATTTCATCGGCTGCATCCAATAAGGGGAACATGGGAAAGCACTCCTTGCCCTGGAACAGCATTTCAGCATATGGGGCTGATAATGCCAGCGTGAACTATGGAGAGAAATCTGGTGTGCATAGCAGATTAAAAGAAAAGTGCCCATCACTTCAGAAGGCTTACTGTGTTGCCCACATCATTCATAATGCAGCCAAAAAAGCTGCAGCACAACTACTATATGACGTGAAGTATTTGTGATGAAACTTTTCAGCCATTTCTCAGGTTCTGCCACATGGACCAGAGACTTGAAAGACTTCTTTGAGTTTTGTGGCATGTAGTTTGAAAATCTGTTAAGACATGTGCCAACAAGATGGCTGTCACTACTGCCAGCCATTGAAAGAATGGTGAAAACTTTCCCAGTCCTCCAGTCCTATCTCCTGTCCCAGGGAGAAGAGGAGACCCCTCGCAGATATGGCAGGGCTTTTCAGCTAATGAGCATTGTAAGAATGAATTGCCTATGCTGCCCCAGAGCTATTTGTACTTTATCAGTGCTGTTCATGTGGATTTCAATGAACATAAAAGTCATTAGAAAAAACAGCACTCATTGCCATGGAAACATTTTCTGTTATGGTCTTGCTCAAGGAAAAACTGCAGTCAAGAGCTGAAGGTGCTTTCTTTGGAGGAAAAGTTAGGGTACTTATGAGCACATTAGACAGCACTTCTTTTAACAAACTGAAAAGAGGCTTCATCACTTTCTTGGTGACAGCAGTAAAGTACATAGAAGAGTGGTTTGATTATACTGAAAACAACTACTTGTATACAATGTCTAAATTATCTTTAACTGAGCCTTTTGCTTTCAGTGACATACTCATTGTGACCACTAACCTGAGTCTGTAGGATGTAGATGCAGACCATCTTTTCAGGGACTATTTAGCAATTAGGCCCTTTCTCCAACAGTTATGTTCCAAAGGCTTAACACCAGCAGAAAAGTGGCTGAAGCTTTTCAGGGAAGGGCCTGAGCTGACTTCACTATATCTGGTAAGTACTAGGGTATTATCTATACCAACATCAAATGTGTTTGCAGAAATATTTTTTTTCTTTGGTGAAAAGTAAATGGACAGATGTGTGAAACTAATGAAGTGTGGACTTGTTAAAAGCTGAACTAATGATGACTATAAATTATCGGAAGAAATGTAGTGACTTTTATTCAAATATTATATCAAACCAGGCCCTTCTTCAGGTCATAAAATCAAATGCAAAGTACATATTTAAAAAAAAGTGATTTAGTTAGTGTACTAGTGTGCAGTATGTAGTTTTGTGTTATTCTTTGCTTTAGCTTTAATTTGTAATAAAAACAGTCTTAATTATATGTGTTTAGCTTGTATGCGGTATGCAGATTTTTTAGTTTTCTTTCAGAATAGTCATGGTTACTTTATGAAGAGTTTTTTTACTTTTTAAAATAAACAAGTGTCTGTTTAATGAGTAGTGTTTTTTTTTCCTTTAAAGTTTACTCATTGTTACAACCAAGTAATGTGTTTTTGCAGTAATGCTTCACTTCATTTAAATGGTTTGTGAGTTTTCAGTATGCTGTAATAACTTCACAATGTTGTACCCATAACTGCAATACTGCATCTCCTTCAACACCTCTGGTGATGTCATGGTGGGGATGTGGCCAGTTTTGTATTGGTCACACCCCCATACCCTACTGGCCATACCCTTATGTCCCACTTTGGCCTTGTTAAAAGGTGACAACCCTACATTCATAAGAATGTATAAAAGATCAAGGAGCAGTGTTATGAAGCTCTAAAGACATAAACTCTGTTTAAGACTATAGATGAAAGAAGAACCTGGGCATTTTCAACACCCTTTAAAGAGATGTGCCACTGTATATCTAATAGAAAAGCATCCCACAAAAACCTACAGAACCAGAAGACAGAAGGGAGATAAGTAGTGAAATATTGCAGATTGATAGTGTTGCAGTGTGATTACCAAAAACGACTAGCAGAACAGAAGAGAACAAATCATTCAATAAAATGGGTACATTCCAATGGAATGCAGTTAGGAAGTTTGGAAAACATGGATCCCGAACAGAATTCTAAACATAACATGCTTTCAAGCTAATACACAAAGATCCTGAAATGGAACATTGTAAGAAGCAGCTGAGTGATAAAGAATGGATGCTTTTCAACAGGAAAGACATCATTATGTTTCGCATTTACTTTTCAAACTTAAAATAAAAAGCCAACGTTGGCCACTTCTGTGAGTTGTAATTAGAGCTTGTGGTAATTAACTAATCTCTCCCCCCTCTTGTCCACTCCCCTCCCCTGGTATTTTACATTACACAAGCAGTCAGCCTTCTTAGCCTTGGGACTGCTGGAATCTTGAAAGCATGTAAATAAAGCTTTTCGGCTACATTTTGCATTAAGGAAAGTACATTTAAGCCACATTAAAAATGCCATACTTATCTTACCATTTAAATTCATTTTGTGTGTTCCCTGTTGTGTTTGTTCTGTATCTGAAGTTAAGGTTATTAATTGAAGGCATTTTTATAGTTACTGTGTTTTATAGCATAGTATTTTCAAGGGGTTTAAATAATTTCTGAGTTGGCTAGCCTTTTGTTGCATTTTTACTATCCCTCGTCTGAAAATGAAGCTACAGTTACAAACTGATTTGGGTTTTATAGTACAATTCTTACAACTCTGAGCTCTTAAGTGGATTATCAACATTGCTCATCTAATATTTTGTTTTTGTATCCATCATCATTGTTCGGAGGTCTTAAGTGGGTTGTTAACATTGCTCATTTAATTGTGTGTTGTAGTAACTTTTCTAATTTAAAACAAAAGCCTGCTTTAGCCAGTTGTATGAGTTACAATTAGAGCTTGCGGTAAATAACCCAGCCCCCTGGTATTTTGTATTACACAAGCAGTCAGCCATCTTAGTCTTGAGACTGCTGGAAGTTTGGAAAATTGGAAACAAAGCATTTGGACTACATTTTGTATCCAGTGAAGTACATTTAAACTGCATTTAAAATTCTGCATTTATCTCACCATTTGAATCATTTTTATGTGTTTCTGTTGTGTTTGTTTTGTAACTGACATTAAAGCTGATATGGATGTTATTTTTTATGTATTAATGCTTATATTTTATACACAGCTAGCTTAAAGTACTGCAACAATTTCATATATGTATTTCACATATTAACTAAGAAGAACAGATTGACATTGTTAGAGTTTATTAGAGCTTAGCAAACAGATGGCAAATGTTTCTTGCAATAATTTATCCTTAAAACAGTTAGATATTCTACAAAAGAGAAGTCTGCTGAAAAGGAACACTTTAACCTGTCAAAAGCAAAGCACTCCTGTATGCATACATTTTTTATCTGGTTACATCTTATAGCCTTGGAAATGTGTTTATGTGCAATCAAACCCTGAGAAAGCTTTGAACTTTCAATGAAGTAATCTTTTCTTTTTTTCTAAATTTAAAATATAAAGGGAATTGCATCTGAGCATACAGCTGAATCCTTCTATGTGTTGTAAGATTCCAGTATTGATATTTCATAATAAAATGTGCTTGCATCCAGAATCTTTGACTGTGTTTGGGATTAACAGCTGTATTAAACTGTTTATTAACAGATTAACCTTTACAGTTGGTGCTGTGCTCACCTCTTGCTGAGGTTTATTTGTTATTGTTTTCCCATCGCTGAAGACAGCAGCACTGATCTCTCTGACAGATCTCGGGTGCTCATTCCAGTAAGTGCTTTTAACTTTTTTTTGTCTTAAGAGTTCCTTAGGTTTTCAGTGATGTAAATGCAGCTTTGGAATGCGTGCACATTTTCTTGACCCGCAGACTACATTTTATCTTTAGGATTACGTGCACAATTGTAAAGAGTTTTTTTAAGCATATGCTTCATGTATTAACCAGGAGGAGCCTGGTTTATAGACTGTATTGGGTTTCAGTCACAGTGGTCTACAAGTAGATGATTGGGTCTATGTAAATGTGTTCCATGGCAAATTTTCCTTAAAATCCCGATAAAAGAGACCTCATCATTGTCGTCTTAACAACTCATGCTGCAGAACAGTATACCAAAATACCAAATTGGGTCCCTGCTTCTCATTGCAAAAAAAAAAAAAATACTTGACATCTCTCGAGTTTACAAAAAGCAGCACCACACCATCTCCTGATGACATCAATGAGTCCCCTTCTTCTGTTTCTTCTGATCAATATTAAAAAAAAAAAATCTGTTTCTTCAAATGATCCATCAATATGCCAATGACTTAAATGTTTTCAACTGCTAGGTATGTAAATCTGTTCCCTATAATGCTAAAGGGGACATTTCAATGTTGCCTGTCCCTATTCAACAAACTTATTTAAAAAAGCAAATGATGTAAAAAAAATCAAACGTGACATAATGTTATAAACTAAACTAAAAGTATATTACCAAATGGCTGCATCAACACAAGGTACTACTTGTTATGTCAGAAAAAACTGTGCTGGTAGGTTACAGCAGCTGCGATGACACTGCAGTGACACCTGTAATGAGACCTTATTGATAGATCTTAAATTAAAAAATATATGACAAAAAAGGCATACAGATGCTGGAAAATTATTATTACAACTGCAAGAGACCGTGCCTGCCCCTGGTTACCCAAACTCTGGTCTGGCTGTTGTTATGTGTGACCAATGACACCAGCAATTTTACATTCCTTTTCCATACCTGTATAAAGGTTGCAAAATAAAAAGGCCATACATCCTGATAAACTAGTTGTAGTCTCTTTAGTCTGCAGTATGACCAACTGCAAACTATGCATAAAATAAATCATCTGTCCTTTATATTAGCTAAAATGGCTAAGACTCAAAACACATTTGCATGACAAGTAAAAAAAATGATTAACGTTTGAGCCATGGCTTTGCAAAACCAAATATCTCTTAATTACATACTTGCCTCAAAGAATGGAGTTTGCCATTTGATCAAAAAACAGTGCTGTACATTTGTTTCATGATAAACAAAAAATGGTGGCAGACTTTATGAAACAATTGACTATTAATAATATGACTAAAACTGAATAAAACGGAGTCTGGTTGGACCTTGTTTACATGGTTGGATAATATATTTAAAAATGTTGGTACCAGCATAATGCAAAGTATAATTACGTTTATCATAATTGTGCTTTCATTGTTTTTATATATTTTGTTGTTAAAAATATATTAGTAAACTACTTTCTTAAAAAGTGCATATGCAATGACTGTTATATCAAAATAAAAGTATCCTAGGGCTTATATGTTTGACAAAGACATGGTTCGAAATAACCTGAGATTGAGATGCTTTATAGCATCCAAGGGAGGAACTTCTGTGGATGTGTTATTTTTTTATGTCAATTAATGCTTATATTTTAAATACAGATAGCTTAAAGTACTGCAACAGTTTCATATATGTATTTCATATAGTAGCTAAGAATTACAGCTTGACTTTGTTAAAGTTCATTAGAGCTTAGCAAAAATCATTTAGCCTTGAAAAAAGTTAGGTTTGTTTGTTTGTGTCTTTCGGCTTACTGCCAATCATTAGTGGACCGGAGTATTTTATAAAAAAGAAGTCTGTTGAAAAGGAACACATTAACCAGTTAAAAGCAAAGCACTCACATATGCATTACTTTTTATCTGATTACTCCTTAGAGTCTTGGAAATGTGTTTATGTACAAAGCTGTCAAAGCTTTATATTTTGAAGTAAATATTTTTTTTTTCTTTTTTTATAAATGTAAGATATAAAAGGAATTGCATCTGAGTATACAGGTAAATCTTTCTATGTGTTGTAAGATTCCAGTATCAATACTTCATAATAAAATGTGTTTGCATCCAAAATTTTTGACTGTCAGTGTTTGGGATTAACAGCTGCATTATATTGTTTATTAATGGATTAACCTTTAGAAAGCTATTAATTGAAGGCATGTTTATAGTTGCACTCCTTTGTAGTATAGTATTTTCACATTGATGCTGTGTTCTGCATAGGTGTTGAAACAATTTCTGAGTGGGCTTGCATTTTAATGCATTTTTGCTATCTCTGTTCTGAAACCCCCACTCCCACCCCCACCCCCCCACCCCCACTCCATTCCTGTTGTGCTTTTAAATTTTGAGGCTTTTTAGCTGTCTGCCCCTACTGAAAATCTGGCCATAGAAACTCCTCCCAGTCTCATCTTATTTATACTGTCTGTAGATGCTCTTCCCAGTTTTATCTTCTCTGCTCATCTTAGTGGGAAGTGGCATATGAAACCAGGAAGATCCTCCCCTTAGACTGTTAGTGTACTTTGAAATTGCCTTAAAGTGTCTGTGTGTGTTCCTCATTGCTGGCTTGTCTGCTTTTGAAATGCTCTATAATTAATTGTAGATAATTGTTAGATTTGTGTTTGATAGCTATTCACTATTATTTATTTATTTATTTATGTATTTAATAGTTGTTAACCGGGATGGTCCGACTGGGTGATAAGCCCATGTTCAGTGGCAACCAGGGGGAAAATCTTCACAGACACATTTTACAAGATTTGAAAAAGGACAAAACAGAAATATGAACATCATAAGAATTCTGCATAATTGGGAATTGTATCAAAACATCATGAGAATTATAAACATCTTAGATGCCTTACTAAACAAAGTAAAACAAGATAAATTAAATCTATTTAAAAGAATACGTAGACTATGGTAAGAAAAAGCAGAGAGAGGAGGTAAAACACTAGATAGAAACCAAGAAAGGAGAGGGTAGAGGCTAGAAGAGGATGAGGTGAATAGACAGAAAAGATGGAGAAAAAAGAATGATTAGTGGAGAAGTAAGGTAGGGAAAATATTAGGTAGGAAGAAAGAAAGGAGATAAATAGGGCAGGAATAAGATATACGTGTGTGAGAATATAAAGGAAATGTTTGGATGGAGAGGAGGAGAAGGAGAAGAGGGTGAATAAGTTGGCAGATTATAGAGGAAGTAGAGTGCTAAATATAAGTATGAAGAGGTTAGCCAGGTCCAGTACATGGGCAGAGCTTATTGGTCATTAGAAACATTCTTGCTTGTTTTTGAAATGTGTTGTGTCAGTAATAGTTAAAATACTCTGGGGGTAGAATTCCATAATTTGGAGATGTAGTTGGAGGAAAGAGAGTTCCCAGCTTTCTTATTGGATTTGGAGACTTGTAATAAGGATTTGTTGGAGGATCAAAGAGTGCGAGAGTTAGTATAAGGGAGCAAGTGTTTTTCAGGTTGATGAACAAGTCTGTGTGCAAGGGAGAGCTGGATGTAAGTTAAATAGTGTGGTAGTTCTAACCAGTTTAGCTGAGGTAAAGAAGAGCAGTGGTGAGACCTGTAAGAGGAGTTAGTGGCAAATTTGGCTATTTTATTATAACAGGTTTCAAGCTAAGCCAGGGTAGTTTTACTAATGTTAGTGAAGATAGGGGAGGCATATAGTAGGGTGGGGAGAAGATGAGTTCTAACTATATGTTGTCTTGAGTTTTTGGTCATGAAAGGTTTGATTCTGTATAACAAGCCAAGTTTCATATGAGTCTTCTTGATGGACTGAGAGAGATGGATGTCAAAAGACAAGTTATTATTTATTAGAATGCCTAACAATTTAGTCTGAGTTACAGCTGTTATTATGGTGTTGTTTGAGGAACAGATTTGGAAAGGTAAAGGGGGAACTTGTGAACAGCAGTGGTAGAACAACATTAGCTTAGTTTTAGAAGGGTTCAGAACAAGTTGTGAGTCAGATAACCATGCTTCAAAAGATAGGAAGGATTGCGGAGTAATATTGACAAGATAATTTACTGAAGGAGCAACATAGATGAGATTAGAGTCATCTGCGTACTGAATGACAGAGGCTAATGGAGTGGAAGTATGGAGTCTATTTGTAAAGATGGAGAAAATGGGAGGACCAAGAATTGAGCCTTGTGGAACTCCCATGTTAATAGCTAGTAAGGGAGAGAGTTCCTGCTGCCATTTGACAGCTTGCTGCTGACCAGAAAGATAACTATGGAACCATGTTAGAGAGGAGTGGCTGAGGTTAAGGGAGGATAATCTGTCTAAATATTTCTGATAGAAAACAGTGTCAAAAGCTTTGGATAGATCTAGAAATATAGAGGATACTAGATTCCCATCATTTTTATGTTGGTTTATTGTATTAGTGAAACTGAGAAGGGTAGTTGTGGTACTGTGATTTCTGATTTTTTTTGGTTAAGTAAGGTGTGTTTTTACATTGAGAAGACTGGGATTACAGTTTTAGTGGCAGTAAGAAGGTAGCCTGGTCTGTCTGAGCTGGGATATACACAGGTATGATTGAGTGAGAATTATTTCTAGCTAGTTGTTTAATTTGTTTCTTATACCTTTACACTTTTGGCCAACTAAAGTGTTTTCTTACTTTTAAGAATACTCAGACTGCAATTCAAGTGGCAGTAGAAAGGTAGTTTGGACTGAACATGTTGGGAAATGCACAAGAAGTCTTAAAGTGAAATGTTTTCATCAGGCTGATGACTTTTATGGACTTAGTTGTTTGGTATTAATATGTACTTGAGAACTACTTTTGCTATACTTCTACTTTAAGAAATTTCAGGATCATCCATTGCATGGCAGAAGGTGCTTTCCTGGTCTCTCTGAGTTGGGAAGCACTCACTGGAGCTAACAGTGTAGTCATTTATTGACCAGAAGGTGCAGGAGTTAGTTTTCAGCTCTTTTTCTGTCTGCTATAAATTATGCACATTTGTGAGGTGCTGCTCACTGCATAGTGATAGTTAGCAACACCTTGTATAGCAGCAAATGTTCAGTTTATAAATTTACCAATAAAGTTGGTGCTTAGGACTTTAACCTGCAGCACAGAAAGGCCTTCTGTGAAGCTAAGCTTAGGGCAGCAAGTTAGCACATCTAACAGCACTAATACAAAATCATAGCACTATCTAACATCTAGCCTTAACTCTTATCACCTCTGAGATGACTCCTGTAAAACAAAGTCTCTAAACAATAATAACCCAACCCTGATACATGTCCTGACAACATGGCTCTGTAATGTCTTAATGTCTCTGTACCCAGCTTGGTGGAAATGGGTATCCTGAGACAATACAGCAATTGTCTTATATACTTAGATGACATTTTAATCCTTAAAGAGACTAACACAGTATACAAGAGATGTACATACATGACTTCCTTGAAGGCAGAAATCTCACTTGCAAACAAGTTTGCCAAGAAAACTACATCCTTCATACATACCACTAACCACCCACACAGATCTTAGATTGAGGCAGTCAGAAGAAATCTTCCCAAACCTCAAAGACTTTCTAAGCTATCAAACAGCAACACCTGTCATAGCAATCACTAAAGCTCACAATAAAAGCAAAACATAACTCCACACGCAAGCCTACACTAAACGATCCCCCAAGAACAAAGGCTGTAAGACAAGCAAACACTTTACCAAATATTCTTGTCATAAGGGATTATATAGTAAAACACATAGATACTCCTCTCACCAGGCTGGACAAGGAGAACATAATGGCTAGTTGCATATCTGGAGCTAGGATCTGCAGTACTATGTATACAGTAAAGTCACTGCACCACAGATACCAATATGGGCTATTATAGTCCATGTGGGTGTAAATGAACTAGACTATATAAAAAGAGACATTATGGATCTCTCTGAATATGTATCACAAACAGGTACATGCCTTCATTGAATAGCATTCTACCTTCACCAAGGATGATGCCACAGTATAAACAGAAAATGGCTGATTGTAATAATTGATTTAGTTTCTGGTGTCACGCCAGGGGGATCAAATATCGACCAGCATGGGAGGACATAGTTAACAGACCCTATTACTTTGCTATGTATGTTCTGCACTTGCCATTCTTGGGCTTTCTGATATAGGCTAAAACTTTATCCACCCCCTTAGTGCCTTTTTTAGACAATGCCAAAGTGACAAAACTACCAACATAGCAAAAACAAAGAAAAAAAAAACCTCAATATTAAGGTGTTACTGCTCAATACTAGGAGAGTCTAAACAAGAAACTTCACACTCTACAAGCTGTCCTCACTCTGGAGTATATAGACATCTGAGAGATGTGGTTTAAAGCCACAGAAAGTACTGTGGCAGTGCAAGGCTACAGTGCCTTCCACACACGTAGGCCAACAGCATCACATACATGGAATAAAGTTTGAGGTGTCTCAATCTACTTTAACAGTAAATATAAGTCCAGGTTTGTTAAACAGGATGATGCTATGGAGTTCATCTAAGTCCACTTCTCCAGAGACAAGCTTCCTTACCATGTCCTAATACATGATGCAAACATAATAACAAAATAAAAATGTCATACCAGATACTCCCAAATGAAGAACTCCACACTTTATTATCAGCTAAGTGCTTTTCTCCCAGTATAATTCACGGCAACTTTCTCAAAGTTAAATACACACACTGCCAACATTGGCTATAAATATTCAAATGCACCACCATATATGTGAATCACATGATATATGCAAAGCATTTGAACCATTTAAAGAGATATATCTTAAAATTACTTTACACCATTCAAAATACCTACCCTAAACAAATATTCAATATTTAAAAAAATGCATATTTTTACACATTTAAAAACACATATGTATAACCACATATATCAGCTGATAACAGACATATTCAAAATTAAACATTAAAACTTAAAAGATGGTAGCCCTGTATTTCACCACACTGGACACAGATATATTATCATTTATATTTGGTTTCTCACCAGCATTCAGTGTCATCTGCCATGATAACTATTTTAAATTCTAACAAATTATCCAAGTCACCTCTCGTTTAACTTATATTAATCTTACCTATAATAAAAAAGATAAACTTATTAAGTGTATTACAACTTGTAGCATCCCTCTGGGGGTAGAATTCCATAATTTGGAAGCATTAGTAAGTTTTTTCTTCTTTATGTCATAAAGGTGTTCATTTATTTTATCATTCAATTATTGAGTTGCCTTCTCTATGTAAAATGCAGGTATGGTATACAAGATTCCAAATATACCATACCAGTAGCCAAATATACTACATCAGATGTAATTTCTTGGTCAAACTAAAGTTCTTTCATAGTGGGTAACACTTACATAAGACTTATCATTAATAAACTTGAAATATTTACATCTATCACATTTTGCCATCTTCTTATTATAATTATAATTATAATTGGCGAGTTTCTGCCCTCCCTGAGGAACATACTGCAAATAATTCTTAATATTCCTGCCCTTACCAAATGTTATTATAGATGCTTCACCTATCTTATACTTTAGCTCATTTGTGAAAACAGTTCCCTAGGTATTCCTCACTACATGTATATATATGTATGTGTTGGTGGCAGATGGTAACACTAAAACTGGATTTGCATCTCTGTGGCTTTCAGTAAGATATCTACCAATATCAGTGTCTTGTTATATCAATAAAGGCACAGTCCTTGTGGTTCTACCCTCTAAAACATCTTTCCTAACCATCTGTAATAGATCATGGTGATATCTGCTATGTTTGGAACATGTTCAACCCATATTCAACTTGTTGGAGAAAACAGTTGTCCTCAATGATGAATCTAGAAATACACACTAGTTGCATTTAACAATTGCTCATTTCTGCAGCTGTCAAAATGTAAATAAACATTTGAAAAGGTCTTTTATATAGCTATACACACACACACACACACACACACACACACACACACACACACACACACACACACACACACACACACACACACACACACACACACACACACAAACATATGTGT